>NW_011494903.1:141769-142365 GCF_000754665.1 Bison bison bison
GACTGTTTTGATTTTGCTTATGGGTGTATATGTATATGTGTATATTCAGTCACACTTTTTGTTGTTGTTATAAACCTCTGTCTCTATGTTGGGCTTTTGCAATTCTGTGGAGTTTTCCTTTTTTTTTTTTCTTTTTCTTCTTCCATTTTTTTCTTTTCTTTTTTATAATTTTAATTTTTTAAATCTATTATATTTTTTCTACATTTATTCCTTTATTTGCCTTTCCTACTGTTCTTTTCCCCTTACAGTTAATCTTTAATGTATATAAATCTTCTTCATCTACCTCTATTTAACCTTGCATATCTATTCTTTCTTACTTTTCTTTCTTTCCTTTCCACTCAACATATTTGTTAGTTTTCTTTTCATTGCTTTATTCCCCACTTGGCACCTTGCTTTAGTTTTCCAGTTTGTGCTTTAGTTAGTTTTGTTTTTAATTGGTAGATATAATTTTTTACTTCCTTTGTTTGCTGGTCAATCTACTGTACTTTATTTTTGTTGGACTGTTTTGATTTTGCTCATGGGTGTATATGTATATGTGTATATTCCATTATTTTAATTATTATTTGCCTGATTTTGTAACTGCCATTTGTCTAGGG
>NW_011494903.1:143468-145019 GCF_000754665.1 Bison bison bison
TACTACCAAATGCAATTTACAGATTCAATGCAATCCCTATCAAATTACCAATGGCATTTTTCACAGAACTAGAACAAAAAATTTCACAATTCATATGGAAACACAAAAGACCCTGAATAGCCAAACCAGTCTTGAGAAATAAGAACAGAGCTGGAGGAATCACCTTCCTGACTTCAGATTATACTATAAAGCTATAGTCATCAAGACAGTATAGTACTGGCACAAAACAGAAATATAGACCAATGGGCCAAGATAGAAAGCCCAGAAATAAACCTATGCACCTTATTTTTGACAAAGGAGGCAAGAATATACAATGGGGCAAAGACAGCCTCTCCCATAAATGGTGCTGGGAAAACTGGACAGCTACATGTAAAAGAATGAAATTAGAATTCTTCCTAACACCATACACAAAGATAAACTCAAAATGGATTAAAGACCTAAATGTAAGACAAGAAACTATAAAACTCTTAGAGGAAAACATAGGCAGAACACTGATGACATAGAGCAAAGCAAGATCCTCTATGACCCACGTCCTAGAGTAATGGAAATATAAACAAAAGTAAACAAGTGGGACCTGATTAAACTTAAAAGCTTTTGCACAGCAAAGGAAACTATAAGCAAGGTGAAAAGACAACCCTCAGAATGGGAGAAAATAATAGCAAATGGAACAACTGACAAAGGATTAATTTCCAAAATACACAAGCAGCTCATACAACTCAATACCAGAAAAATGAACAACCCAATCAAAAAGTGGGGAAAAGACCTAAACAGACATTTCTCCAAAGAAGACATACAGATGGCTAATAAACACATGAAAAGATGCTCAACATTGTTCATAATTAGAGAAATGCAAATCAAAACTACAATGAGATATCACCTCATACAAGTCAGAATGGCCCTCATCAAAAAGTCTACAAACAAAAAAATGCTGGAGGGAGTGTGGAGAAAAGGGAATGCTCTTGCACTATTGGTGGGAATGTAAATTGATACAGCCACTATGGAAGACAGTATGGAGATTCCTTAAAAAAACTAGGAATAGAACTACCATGACCCAGCAATCCCACTCCTAGGCATATACCCTGAGGAAACCAAAATTGAAAAAGACTCATGTATCCCATTGTTCACTGCAGCACTATTTACAATAGCTAGAGCATGGAAGCAACCTAGATGTCCATCGACAGATGAATGGATAAAGAAGTGGTGGTACATATACACAATGGAATATTACTCATCCATAAAAAAGGAATGTACTTCAGTCAGTTCTAATGAGGTGGATACACCTGGAACCTATTATACAGAGTGAAGTAAGTCAGAAAGAGAAAGATAAATTCCGTATTCTAACACATATATACGGAGTCTAGAAAAGTGGTACTGAAGAATTTATTTACAGGGTAACAATGGAGAAATAGACATAGAGAATAGACTTACGGACATGGGGAGAGGGAACGGGAGGGTGAGATGTATGGAAAAAATAACATGGAAACTTACATTACCATATATAAAATAGATAGCCAAGGGGAATTTGCTGTATGGCTCAGGAAACTCAAACAG
>NW_011494903.1:145571-146425 GCF_000754665.1 Bison bison bison
TTGGGTCACAAATCAAACCTCAGTAAATTTAAGAAAATTGAAATCATATCAAGCATCTTCTCTGACCACAATGCTATGAGACCAGATATCAATTACAAGAAAAAACTGTAAGAAATAAAAACACATGGAGACTAAACAACAGATTTCTAAATAACCAACATGTAACTGAAGAAATCAAAAGGGAAATAAGAAAATATCTAGAAACAAATGACAATGAAAACACGACAACTCAAAACCTGTGGGATGCAGCAAAAGCAGTTCTAAGAGGGAATTTTATAGCAATACAATCCTACCTCAAGAAACAAGAAAAATATCGAACAGACAACCTAACGTTACACCTAAAACAACTCGAAAAAGAAGAACAACAAAACCCCAAAATTAGTGGAAAGAAATCATAAAGATACGAGCAGAAATAAATCAAAAAGAAATAAAAGAAACAATAGTAAAGATTAATAAAACTAAAAGCTGGTTCTCTGAGAAGATAAACAAAATTGACAAACCTTTAGCCAGACTCATCGAGAAAAAAAGAGATAAGAATCAAATCAACAAAATTAGAAATAAAAAGGAAAGGTTATAACAGACAATGCAGAAATACAAAGGATTATAAAGATTATTATGAACAACTATATGGCAATAAAATAGATAACCTGGAGGAAATGGACAGATCCTTAGAAAAGTTCAGTCTTCCAAGACTGAACCGGGAAGAAATAGAAATTATGAACAACCCAATTACAAGCACTGAAATTGAAGCTGTGATCAAAAATCTCCAAAAAAAATAAAAGCCTAGGACCAGAAGGCTTCACAGGAGAATTCTATCAAATATTTAGAGAAGAGCTAATGCCTATCCTTCGCAA
>NW_011494903.1:146525-147163 GCF_000754665.1 Bison bison bison
AACACCAATACAGTATACTAACGCATATATATGGAATTTACAAAGATGGTAATGATAACCCTGTATGCTAGACAGCAAAACAGACACAGATGTATAGAACAGTCTTATGGACTCTGTGGGAGAAGGCGAGGGTGGAATGATTTTGGAGAATGGCATTGAAACATGTATATTTTCATATCTGAAATGGATCGCCAGTCCTGGTTCAAGGCATGAGACAGGGTGCTAGGGGCTGGTGCACTGGGATAACCCAGAGGGATGGGATGGGGAGGCAGGAGGGAGGAGGGTTCAGGATGGGGAACACATGTACGTCTGTGGCAAATCCATGTCAATGTATGGCAAAATCACTACAATATTGTAAAGTAATTAGCCTCCAATTAAAACAATAAGTTTATATTAAAAAATAAATATCAAAAAAAAGGAATTAGCCTCCAAAAAATTAATTAATTAATTTTAAAAAAGGAAACACAAGTCTTAAATGATACATTAGACGAGATGGATCTCATTGATACCTTCAGGACATTTCATCCAAATGCAGAAGAATGCACCTTCTTCTCAAGGGCACATGGAACATTCTCCAGGATAGACCACATCTTGGGTCACAAATCAAACCTCAGTAAATTTAAGAAAATTGAAATCAT
>NW_011494903.1:148217-148881 GCF_000754665.1 Bison bison bison
AAAAATCCTCAACAAAATTTTAGCAAACAGAATTCAGCAACATATCAAAAAGCTCATACACCATGATCAAGTTGGGTTTATTCCAAGGATGCAAGGATTCTTCAACATATGCAAATCAATCAATGTGATACACCATATTAAGAAATTGAAAGATAAAAACTGTATGATAATCTCAATAGATGCAGAGAAAGTCTTTGACAAAATTCAGCACCCATTTATGAATAAAACTCTTCAAAAAATGGACATAGAAGGTACCTACCTGATCATAGTAAAGGCCATATATGATAAGCCTACAGCAAACATTATTCTCAATGGCAAAAGACTAAAAGCATTCCCTCTAACATCAGGAAGATGACAAGGATGTCCACTATTGCCACTATTATTAAACACTGTCTGGAAGTCCTAGGTACAGCAATCAGAGAAGAAACAGAACTAAAAGGAATCAATATCAGAAAAGAAGAAGTAAAGCTCTCACTATTTGCAGACAACATGATACTGTACATAGAAAACCCTAAAGATAGTATCAGAAAATTACTAGAGCTAATCAATGAATTTAGCAAAGTTTCAGGATACAAATCAATTCACAGAAATCACTTGCATTTCTATATACTAACAATGAAAAATCAGAAAGAGAAATTAAGGAATCAATCCCATTCACCATTGC
>NW_011494903.1:150396-151158 GCF_000754665.1 Bison bison bison
GCCATATATCAACATGAATCAGCCATAGGTATACATACATCCCCTCCTTCATAAACCTCTCTCCCACCTCTGACCCCATTTCACCCCTCTAGATTGTCACAGAGCACCAGGTTTGAGTTCCCTGCATCACGCAGCAAATTCCCACAGGTTATTTATGTTACATATGGTAATGTCTACATTTCCATGCTACTTTGTCAATTCATCCCACCCTCTTCTTCTCCCACTGTCCACAAGTCTGTTCTCTACGTCTGTATCTCCACTACTGCCCTGCAAATAGGTTCAGCAATACCATCTTTCTGGATTCCGTATGTATGTTCTAAGACTCACCCTCTAAGAATCCTTGTATTGGAGCTCTACAGTGAGAATACTTAGGCCCAGGTACCAAGGACAGGAGAGATGGAGTAAATTCAAACATACACCTACACGCCCTAGGGGAGACAGACAAGGAAACAGAGAGATGGAAATAGTACAGTAATATTAAGATCAGGCTGTTCTCGTCTCCATTCTGTGTGCTGTGCATATAAGATGAACAGTAAGAGGAGTCCCCTGCCCTTTACCCATATCCAATTCAAGCACAGTATGAAGTAGGCATCTTAAGGAAGCTCACAGTCCTATCTGCAGATCCTGGAAGATCAGGGACAACTTATGAGTGCAAACTCCCACACATCCTGTAGGCAGGAAGCTTCTCGACAATCGTGCACATCTCTCCATCCTCAGAGGGCAGTGGGTGAGGGTCCCCTCCACGGATGGGGGGAAATAGCT
>NW_011494903.1:151258-152209 GCF_000754665.1 Bison bison bison
GCTGCTGCTGCTAAGTCGCTTCAGTCGTGTCCAACTCTGTGCAACCCCACTAGACAGCAGCCCACCAGGCTCCCCCGTCCCTGGGATTCTCCAGGCAAGAACACTGGAGTGGGTTGCCATTTCCTTCTCCAATGCATCGAAAGTGAAAAGTGAAAGGGAAGTCGCTCAGTCGTGTCCGACTCTTTGTGACCCCATGGACTGCAGCCTACCAGGCTCCTCCGCCCATGGGATTTTCCAGACAAGAGTACTGGGGTGGGTTGCCATTGCTTTCTCTGGAGAATACTCCTAAGACCACCTAAAGATGCTGGACTAAATCTGCATTCTCCATCCCCTTCCTCTTTTCTCTTAAAGACTGATCCCAGACAGTGTGACTCACTAGACTGTCCCCTCATTTCCAGGAGACAAAATGTACAACTGACACCAATTCTGAACTCTGGCTCAATACCCTCTGCTTTCTCTACACTCAAACGTGGTTGTGGTGGTGGTTTAGTCACTAAGTTGTGTTCAACCCTTTGTGACCCCATGAACTGTAGCCTGCCAGGCTCCTCTGTCCACAGGATCCTCCAGGCAAGAATACTGGAGCTGTTTATCATTTTCTTCTCCAGGGGATCTTCCCAACCCAGGAATTGATCTCAGGTCTCCCACATTGCAGGTAGACATTTTTACTGACTGAAATACAGGGGAAGCCTAAACATGTACAGTCAAAAGGTTGATGGAGAACACATGAAAAGTTTCTAAAAAACTCCGATATATGTCCACAAGGCCAAACATCCAGTGCTGTCTATCATGTTTAGCACAGTTTTTCTAGCAACCAGCATAGTAGCGGGCACATTATAAATGCTCCCTAAATAACTGCTCGAAGAGTGACCAAATCTGAGGGAAGTGATGGAAAGCTGAATGGTCCTCCTATATGATCACAATGCACACTTTTCTTTCTTAAATTTATTTTCA
>NW_011494903.1:152734-153734 GCF_000754665.1 Bison bison bison
AGCTAGGTTCACTCTTTGGCACTCTCAACATTTGCACCCATCTGTATTGTGGACCTGGGTTTCTCCTAAAGATGCCCACCAGAGGGCACATCCCGTGATTCTGCCTGCCTGGTTCCTTCCTGGATCCTCAACACAGTACCTGACACATGGCAGAAACTCCATAAATATTCAGGAAGGTGAGAAGAGACACAGAATGCACTCAGTCCTGCCCCATGTAGGCGGGGTCCCTCTTTTCAAAACTCTGACTGGAACAGAGCTCTGACAACAGCTGAGATAGTACTCACTCCTAGGCTGAAAGGGAGAGAAGGAGGGAGGTTGAGAGGGTACAAAGGCTCTGGTCCCCGCCTGCCGCTGCATGTAGAGAAGAAGGCAGGAAGGGAGTACAGAAAACACCCACTCTCTAACACTCTATCCACCTGAGCACATATTTAATAAGGACATTTCTTCTAGAACACAGATGAGCCCACCAGACAGAGCGCCCAAATCCCTATCTATCCTGTTCTCCTGTGCTTTTCCAGTATCCACCAGTCACTTAAAAACTCTTACTGAAAAAAAGAAAGTAAGAAAAAAAAAACTCTTACTGGGAAGGAAGACAGAAGGGAAGGAGTGAGAAAAGGAAGCAGGAAGGGAGGGGAAAAGGGAATGAAGGAGGGAAAGAGGGAGGACATATAGGTTCTGTCCTTGGTGCAATTCAGCCCACCCTTTCTGAATCCTTGCCCAGGTGCATTGCATGGAGACAGCACTAGCACCCAGAGAGCAAGGATTAGAGGGGTGGGCAGGGCAGATGGCTCAAGCACCCACTGCTCTCAATGCAGAGGAGGCTGGGTCAGTGTGAAAGCAGGAAGGAGAAGTATGCACACTGTGAGCACAAGAAGGGGGATCCCTAAAAAGCGCCATTCTGCTCCGTAACTACCTAGAGGGGTAGAAAGGGGTGGGAGGTGGGAGGGAGGTTCAAGAGGGAGGGGACACATGTATATCTATGGCTGATTCATGCTGATGT
>NW_011494903.1:153961-154762 GCF_000754665.1 Bison bison bison
AAAAAAAAACAAGTACAAAATTTTAAAAAGCCCCATTCTGCCACACAACTGAACTCAGCATATGCAGGATATTAGATGGCACAGAAGTCCACTCTCCTACACACATCCTTTGAGACAAGGACCACATCCCTCTTGTGTACGTCATACGCCCATTGCCTGGCCTAGTAGCAGTACCTTGCTCAATAAATACCTGGGGAAGGGAGGCCAGGAGATTCACAGGTGCTTTGTCCTTCCACCTACAGGAAAGGGCCCACCTGTGATGCCAGAGTAGGTGTGCTGCGCCATGCTAGCACTCACATTTAGGGCACAAGGAAAGGAAAGGGGGAGCTGAGCAGAAGGCTCAGCCATGCACACCACAGGTGCACCTGTGTGAGGGGATAAAGGGAAGTGTAGTTCCCACCCTCTGAGCCCACGTATCCACAGGCACTGTCATGAAAAAGCTGACTGTTCCAGGATCCGCTAGACAGTGAAGTTGGTGTCCCTGACTGGCTAGGTCACCATGGCATCCCCAAAGAACAGGAGCTCAGTTAATGTGTTAAATGGATAGACAAAGAAATGCACACATAAATAACTGACTGATGGACTTCCCTGGTGGTACAGTAGATAAGAATCTGCCTGCCAATGCAGAGTATGTGGGTTTGATCCCTGGTCTGGGAAGATTCCACATGCTGTGGAGCAACTAAGCCCAAGAGCCACAACTATTAAAGCCCATGTGCCTAGAGCCTGTGCTCTGCAACAAAAGAAGCCACCACAGTCAGAAGCCTACACTCTGCGAGAGTAGCCCCCTCTAACCACAACCAG
>NW_011494903.1:155059-157789 GCF_000754665.1 Bison bison bison
GGAGGTGCTTTGAGAATTCACAGCTCCGATATGCAATGGGTACAGGAGAAGGAGCAGTTCATTCTTCTACACATCGTGTGTGTGTATGCATGCACGCATGTGTTGTGTTAATTGCATACCCTGATAAGTAACGATAAGGGTCTTCCCTGACATGGTCTTGGCTGCGAGTTCACTTAACCTCGCTTAACCTTATATGCTCACCAAGCGTGTGGCTCTGGAAGGTGGAGAGAGTTGTGAGCAGATGTACCTCTGCCACAGCTCGCAGGGACGCAACACTGGGCACATGCATAAGAAATGGGGAATCACGTTCCCTCCCACCCTATACAGGTTAAGTCCCTCAGAGGAGGTTGACTCGCTTGCCACTGCATCCCCAGCACTTCCACTAAATCAATGACTCAAAGTTAAGCGAACATCAGAGCCAGTGAGAAGGCTTGCGAGAATACACGTGGCTGTGGTCTGTAATTTAGTAGTTCAGGGGGAGGGCCCAAGAATTTGCATTTCTAACAGTGTCCTAGGTGATACTGATGCTCCTGGCCCAGTGACTACACTTTGAGAGCCACCACTCTAAAAGGACATGACACAGATGAAAGAATGGGATAGCTGATGTAAAGACTCTCTACTATTTTAAACACAGATGAGATTCCCTCTCTATGAAATTTTATACAATAGCAATGAACTGGGACAGCATCTGTCCCCAAGTACTGAGAATGAGAGAGGGAGCTGAATAGGAAGCTCAGGGCTCTTCAGATCTAGTCTATCAGCGTGTGTGTGTGTGTGTGTGTGTGTCTGTGTGTGTACAAGAAATGTCACTGCCCTGCTCACAGGTGATTTTCCTATGACTGTGCAAAGGGGACATGCCCTTTTTGCATACGCATGTGTGGGATAAGCAGTAAGTAAGGGCAATTTCCACCCAAGCTCTGGCTGTGGAAGGAGCATGCATAAAGCTCACTGCCTTGCACACTGGACATGGAAAACAGCACACTGCTAGTGACACTTAGTATCCTGCATACTCTGTGGATGCCACTCTGGGTACAGGGTACACACTTTCTGTGTCTCTATGCCTGAGCGCTGTGTGTGTGTGTGTGTGTGTGTGTGTATGTGTGCAAGGAAGGCTCACTTTTCTGCATCCAGTGTGTTCACACATGATCCTACAGAAAGGGAAAGATAGGCTCTCTCCCACACAGCAGTACAAATGGGAGCAGCAGTGAGAAGGCCTCCATCATTGAGTCCTATCCATAGAAGGTTAGGAAAGTTGGTGGGTCTACATGCTGGGGAGGCAGTGGGACAGCACAACAGCCTATTTCTCCTGCCCTTGCTGTAAGCAGGAGTCTCTGCACGTAGGTCCATGTCACTAAGTGTGTCTGGGGGCTGGGGTGTTGACAAATCTCATTCTGGCATATCCTGCATATGTTTGGGTCTGTAGATCAGGCAGCAGGAACCACAGAGATCCTCCATTCCTCTGAACAGTGGCCTAATAGTGTGTAGCATCCATGTGTTGGTGTGTTTGTCAGTCACCCACCAGAATATAAGGGTAACAACTGTGTCCATTTTGACCCCTGCTACATCCTCTGTGAAGAGATGGTACCTGGCATCGAGAAGACACTCGAATATCTTGGGGAAGAAGGGAGAGGAGGAGGAAAGGTTGCTGCTTTGTCCTCCTACATGCAGACAAGGCTCCTTGCCTTGGAGTCCCAAACAGTGGCAGTGATTCAAGACAGCACCAGCTCCCAGACTGAACAAGGGAGAGGGATGCACCCAGCGGGGGCCCACCCTATGGTACATGTTTATGTGTATGCACCCAGTCAGGCCCCTCTTCTGCACACAGTGCCTTTGTGTGGAACTGTACTGAGGCTTCGAAGAGTCTCCTACACACTTCTGTCTGTGAATAGGATGTAGGGCAGCTATGTCAATTCCCAATGTGCAGCTCGCCCACCCTGAGGACATGTGGGCATGATGAATGAAAAGGGGTCCATTCTCCAACCTGCAGGGAAGGACCAGATGCAGTGCATTTTCTCATGGGCTGGTTGCCCAGCACCACACCTGAGCTAGAGCAGGTACTCAGCTGTACAATGGGGGGGGGGCGGGGTAGGAGGACACAGAGATTCTTTGTTCTAGGCGAAGATGGTGCTCCCTCTCTCAGAATCCTTGCCCAGGTGCATTGCATTCAGAAAGCACTCTCACCCAGGTAGCAAGGATTAGAGAGGGGGAGCCAGGACAGAAGATTCCAGCACCTGCATACCTTGCATGTATGTTTAACAAGGAGGTTCACCATTCCTGCCCACTGCATTTACCTAGGACTGAATTAAAGAGAAGATGCTCCTGCATGGATCAGTGTAACAGAGGACGAGAAGTTTTGTACTTGTTAGTAAGCTGGGGGGTGGGGTAGGGCAGATAAGTCCCTTGCATGGCTGCTCACCCCGAGTACATGCAGCGGTGATGGGTGATGAGAAAGTCTACTCTCCTCTCTGGACTGGAAGATCCAGGAGGACAAGGGCCAAGTCTGTCGCACAGTGCCTCATAAATATTATTCATGGAAGGAAAGAATGAATGAGGGACAGACGGCAGGCAAGCATGCAGCAAGTAGCTGAGAGGTAATAGCCAGATCATCTGTCCTGCTCCATGCAGAGCAGGCTCACCCTCAAGGATCTCCACCCAGGGCACAGCATTTAGAAGGCGTTCTCACTTTTGCACAAAGGAGGAGAGGAGAAACAGAGCAGAAAGCACTGGTGC
>NW_011494903.1:157889-159537 GCF_000754665.1 Bison bison bison
TGCTGGCACCCTGTATGTGTGCAGATGTACATATTTAATTCTCATGGACCCATCCCCACAAAGCATCACTACATGCTTTTAACAGACTGAGCCCCCTCTCCCCAGCACGTACATGTATACTCATCACCACACACAAGGTCCCACGGCCATTCTCTCTCAGGCAGAGCCTCTGAATACAGGCTGTGAGCAGCACCTTTTTCAGATCGTACGTGAAAGTTCACACGTGTTGGCTGTGCATCTGGAGGTTAACAGGAAGGCTGGGATGATCTAGCAGGGGGCGAAGCGGGGCATGCATGTGTATGCGCATACTGGGGATGGCGTGGTAAAGGGGCTACTTTACCCCTTTCCACTCCTCTGACAAACTAGGAGCTCGGGGAGGGCAATGACTGGTTGTGCCATCACCCACTGCATGTTTCCCCATTAGTGTATGAATGTAGGAAGCCAGAATAAAGAGAAAGCTCACACCCTGACATAGGCGTAAGCCTGCTACAGGGGAATGAGGCCCTTTCTCCCACCTGTCCTCCAGAGAGCCCAGGGTTGAGGACTCTGGGTCAATCCATATCATTCACCAGTGAATCTCTGCCACCCAGTGCAGCATATCTCCCAGGAAATGAAATGTCTGAAAGACAAGGAGTCAGTGGAAGAGGTCATGTATCGGTACTCAGTCCTTCTCCACGTAGACCAGGCTCAGCCTCTTTGAATCCTTGAATAGGTGTGTTGCACTAGAACAGCACTCACACCTAGGTTCCAAGGATTCGAGAGGGGGAGCAGACAAGAAGGCTCAGGCACCTGCCCTGTGTATGTGTAGCTATGACACAGTCTTGGTCTCATGTATACACTGAGGATTGATTGTACAGAGAGGCAGAGAACTTTCTGTGTGAGATCAGAGAAGATTCCTGCTTTTGTGTACTTGTGGGTGACAGGAGCAAGGAGATGTCCACTCTGTGGCCCACCCACCCTCAGGGCAGGTGGAGCAAAGGCTGATGAAGAATTCCATTCTCCTCCCTCAACTGTAAGCAACATGAGGGCAGGAACATGGTGTGCCTGTTCATGACTATAGGCTCACCACCCAGCTTAGTACCGTGTATGGAAGAGGTGATCAATAATCATTGGTGAGATGGTTGGGAAGAGGCTGGAAAGGTGCTCTGTCCCATATGGAAGATGGGAGCTCTCACATTCAGAATCCTTGCCCAGGTGGATTGCATTCACAAAGCACTCTCACCTGGGGAGCAAGAATTAGAGAGGGGAGCCACAACAGACGGTCCCACGTGGGCTTAATGAGAGGGCTCAGTCTTCTTCACAGAAGCTGCTTACTCGTGATACGCAAGAGAAGGTTCTGAAGCTTCACAATGAAGATGTCTAGTTGAACACATGTCTTTTCTGTTCTCTCAGATGACAACAACAAAGCAACAACAAAGAAGTATAAACCTACAAGGGCAAAGAGACCGAGAGGAGAAGAGGGTGAGAGGAAAGAGCGAATGAATGAATATCACTGAGGCTCATTAACATGTGACCACATACTGGGCTTCCCTGATGGCTCAGAGGTTAAAGCATCTGCCTTCCATGTGGGAGACCTGGTTTCGATCCCTGGGTTGGGAAGATCCCCTGGAGAAGGAAATGGCAACCCACTCCAGTACTCTTGCCTGGA
>NW_011494903.1:159637-160528 GCF_000754665.1 Bison bison bison
AGTCCACGGGGTCGCAAAGAGTCAGACACGACTGAGTGACTTCACTTCACTTCACTTCACATACTGGATAGCCCGCCAAGCCTCCTCTGTCCATGGATGGAATTCTCTAGGCAGGAATACCGGTATGGACAGCCATTCCTTTCTCCAGGGGATATTCCTGACCCAGAGATTGAAGCCGGGTCTCCCGCACTGTAGGCAGATTCTTTATCATCTGAGCCGCCAGGGAACACCATAGTTGAGTGCAGTTGTTCTCAAACTCTAACATGCATCAGGATCACCTGGAGAGCTTGGTAATACACAGGTTATAGGGGTATCCAACTCCACAAGCCTCGGGAAGGGCCCAAGAATTTGCATTTTTAACAGGTTCCCAGGAGATGCTGCTGCTCCTGGGACTACAGTGGTGTGGTGGGAAAACCACAGACTCTGGTGTTCACATAGGCCTGGTTCAAATCCAAGTTCTACCACAAATGAGCTTAGAGAGTCGACACTTCTGAAAAATGGGGTCAATAAACCCTACTTCCAGATGTTCAGGCTGGTTTTAGAAAAGGCAGAAGAACCAGAGATCAAATTGCCAACATCCGCTGGATCATCGAAAAAGCAAGAGAGTTCCAGAAAAACATCTATTTCTGCTTTGTTGACTGTGCCAAAGCCTTTGACTGTGTGGATCACAATAAACTGTGGAAAATTCTGAAAGAGACGGGAATATCAGACCACCTGACCTGCCTCTTGAGAAATATGTATGCAGGTCAGAAAGCAACAGTTAGAAGTGGACATGGAAGAACAGTCTGGTTCTAAATAGGAAAAAGAGTACGTCAAGGCTGTATACTGTCACCCTGCTTATTTAACTTACATGCAGAGTACATCATGAGAAACGCTGGGCTGGAGGAAGCA
>NW_011494903.1:161339-161662 GCF_000754665.1 Bison bison bison
GAGAAGAGGACGACAGGGGATGAGATGGTTGGATGGCAATCACCGACTCAATGGATATATGAGTTTGGGTAAACTCTGGGAGTTGGTGATGGACAGGGAGGCCTGGCGTGCTGTGCAGTTCATGGGATCGCAAAGAGTCAGACACAACTGAGCGACTGAACTGAAAGCCTACTTCCTAATGGTGCAAGAAAATGAAACAGGATGACAAATAAACACAAAATGGAGCACAGTACCTAGCACATGGCTATCGTTACTTGTATTTCTTACTCTCCACTTATATGCATCTGCATATTTGAATAAGTGCGCATTTTTAAGGGCAGGGG
>NW_011494903.1:161803-166544 GCF_000754665.1 Bison bison bison
AAGGAAAACATCAGAAGTTTCCCTGTCCTCTACTCCGTGGTGTGTGTGTCTGAGAAAAGGTCGGGGGAGTGGGGGAGAGCGAGTGTGAGCAGGGAGGAACGACTGCAATAGGAAAGTGCACCCTGGCCTGCTCGTGCAAATGCAGCCTACAGGAATGGTATTTAGACATTTCGCTGTTCAACTGCAAGAGCAGTAGAGTCAGAGCCTGTGCATTCATACTGGGGGTGCATCGTGAGTGAAGTTCAGCGTGTGGGGTGGCAGCAGGTTGGGGGGAGTGGGGAACCACATGCCCTCCATACAAGAGAATGAGGGAGCTGAGGCTTCCCTCCTGAAAACCCTGACTGTTGGAGGGAATTTTAGAAAGCTCACCCTCCCGTAGGCAATGGACATGAGAAGGAAGAGGTGAGGAGGCTCCCTCTCCTGAATGTTTCCCATGCATGTAAGTAGCAGAGGAGAATGACTTATGAAGTGAACTCTGAGTGAGGGTCCATGTGTGCCTGTGGCGAGGGTTGGAGAGGGAAGGGGAGAGAGATGGAGGAGAAATAGAAAAAAAAAAAAAAAAACAGTGGATGAATGAGAATGGGGTATTTGCCCCTGTGAGTAGGAAACCAAAGGTTCCAGTTCTCCTGTCTCTGGAAGTTCATCTGCCTGTCTATGCTGCAAACATGGCCATGTGTGGACCTCCCGTGCATGCTCACTCTCCTATCTATCTTGATGGTGTGTTGTATGTCTGGTATCTATGAACGAGAGACCAGCACTAACAAGTAGTGCGCCTTCTATTCAATAACTTCTCAAGGGAAGAACACTGAGACAGCTCACTGCTCTTCTTGGGAGGTATGAAAGGGCAGGGTAAGGGCAGGAAGGCTCCATCCCTGCTCACTTCGTCAATGAGACTCTGTGCACGCAGGTCCTCACCCCTCCATAGATGCCCAGCTGTCATGGTGGTGGGGCAGGGTGCTTGGACAGCGGACACTAAAGAGTATAATCTCATTCACCATCATGTGTGCACACCTGCACAGGGGGTACAAATGAGACTCATCCCCCTTTATGTGTCCACTAGCCGGTATACTCAGAGTAATATGAGCATCCTGTTTGCTGCTGGCTCCCTACAGCCAGCGGACTATCTAGTACATAGTAGGAAGTAAGTAAATAATGGCAGGAAGAAGAGGGAGATGATGTGCAGGCACTCTGTGCTTCCATCTGCAGATTAGGCTCAGCCTGCTCTAAATCCCTGCCCAGGCACACTGTAGTAGAAAGCACTTAGCAACCAGGTACCAAGGATTAGACAAAAGCAGCAAATGAGAGGGCTCTCAGGAGTGGTGTGGGAAGGACAGAAAATCCTCACTTTTCCCAGACCCTTGAACACATGAAGGCAGGCCTAATGGCAGTGAGGAATTTTATTCTCTGGCACAAGGTCAAAGCTGAGCATTTCTGATGTATGCTTAGATTCCTAAATTCAAGAGATGTTTAAAAAGATCTGTGAAAGGAATGAGGAGAGGTGACAGGCACTCCATTCTTCTCTGTGCAGAAGACACTTATCTTCTGTGAATCCTTGCCCAGGTGCATTGCACTGAGACAGTACCTGCATCTGGGCATTAAGATTGGATACAGGGGAACAGAGCAGAAAACTAGGGCACCCATACAAGCAGTGTCAGCACAGATGCCCAACTCATACATGAAAAAGAGGAAAAAGAACAGTTCATCTTTGACCCCTCTTTCTTTCATTCCTCATATCCAATATATCGGCAAATCCAATTGGCCCTAACTTTAAAATAGATCCATATCTGACCAGTTTTCACCTTCACCACTACCACCATGTCTCCATCAACCTGTCACCTGAATTATTTCAATTGTTCTCCCTGTTTCTGTTTCTCTTATAGTCTATTTACCACACAACAGTCAGAACAATGCTTTTAAAACAAAGGCATGTAAAGCCCGTGTGATCTGATTTTGAATTGGAAGTGTAAGAATGATCTCATGTGGGTTTTTTTTTTCTTTTGGTGGCACCACATGGCTTGTGGGATCTTAGTTCCCTAACCAGGGATTGAACACGTGCCCTTGGCAACGAAAGCACAGAGTCCCAACCACTAGACCACCAAGAAACTCCCTGATTTCATGTTTTATCTAGAAACACAATGAAGCTTTTTTGTTGTTGTTCTGATCATTGAAGAAGCCTGAAAACAATGACCAATCCAGAGGCAATGAGCACCTGTAGGGCCTAGAATAAGGCCTCCAAATACCATGTGTTATAAAAAAGGAACCAAGGCTTATTGAAAACATGGCAGATTCCAGGTTTGGGGAAGGAGATGTCTAAGATAAGCCTGGAACAAAATCAATCCATAAAGCAGAGAAGCTCTTGAATAAGTACTGGGCCATGTCCAAAGAACTCAGAAACCAACTTGAAGATGCCCTCCTGGCTAAGATGGGACATTTGAGCTCTACTGAGGACAAGAACCACAATGGGAAGATCAAATATATTTAAATCCATGAGCTTATGACAATAATTTTTTTCAAGATCCTTTCTGGAGTATGCTACTGAGCCAACTCATTATTTTCAGAACTGATAAATAGAATCAATCATGTATCTGCCTTTTTTGTAAAAACTGTAGCACTGGGTAATCAAACAGTAGCTGAGGGGAAGTTTTCCTTTATAGAAGTATTCCAGCTAATAATTGAATAAAGAATAATGGAATCAGAGTATCATTATTTTACAGGCCTAATGAAATAATGGCCCCAGGAATCAAGCATCAATGGCAACTAACATCACCAAAGAAAGGACAACCAACCATTATATGCCTCTTGATGGAAGTATTCCTGCCCACTTCAAAATTAAGCCTGAATCTCTTCAGGCTTCTAGATACAACTATCAATTTATAGGAAATACAAACAAGGAGAAGCAACATGTAAACTACACCACAGGGATGCAATCAGAAAAATCCAGTCTGTAGGACACTGCAGGACAAATGCCCACTTTACAATCAGAGAAAAAATATAGATGGTGGGAGAAGGTATAATTCAGAGACTTCTGATACCTATCAACCAAATGTAATGTATGGACTTTATTTGGATCCTAATTTCTTTTTTATTTTTTTGGCTGCTCCATGCAGCTTGCAGGATCTTAGTTCCCCAACCAGGGGTCAGACCCTCAGCAGTGAGAACACAGAGTCCTAACCACTGGATAGTGAGGGGAATTGTAGACATATACATACTAATCATCAGTTTTCCATTTCTGCCATCAGATCTCACTACTTCCCATGTCACAATGACCTCGTTGTTGTTCCGAGAACACAGTAGCCCTCTCTTTTTCTTAAAAAAAATTTATTGGAGTATAGTTGATATAGTAGGTTCCACAATGTAGTGTAATCACACTCACCTAACATGGGAGAGGTCCTTGGTTCAAAACTGAGAGGAAAAATTTACTCCCTTTGACTTCCCTCTAGCTCAGACAATAAAGAATCTGCCTTCAATTCAGGAGACTGGGGTTCAATCCTTGGGTCGGGAAGATTCCCTGGAAGAGGAAATGGCAACCACTCCAGTACTCTTGCCTGGAGAATACCATGGACAGAGAAGCCTGGCGGCCTACAATCCATGGGGTCTCAAAGAGTTGGACACAACTTACTAACACATACACACACACAGTTACTTTCTGCTGTACAGCTAAGTAAGTCAGTTATACATATACATATATCCGCTCTTTTTTAGATTCTTTCCCATATAGGTCATTATATAGAGTATTAAGTAGAGTTGCCTGTGCTATACAGAAGGTCCTTATTTATCAATTTTATATATAGTAGTGTGTATATGTTAATCAATCTCTTAGTTTCTCCCTCTCCTCTTTTCCCCCATGGTAACCTTAAGATTGTTTTCTACATCTGTGACTCTATTTCTGTTTTGTAGATAAGTTCATTTGTACCATTTCTTAGGACTCCACATATAAGTGACAACATATGGTATTTGCCTTTATCTGACTCACTTCACTTAGTATGACAATCTCTAAGTCTAACCATGTTGCTGCAAATAGCATTATTTCATTTGGCAATGGAGGACCACATTATCTTCATTACCTCAACCACAGTTTGGCCCCAGGTCAAACAACAGGGAGAGAACACAGCCCCATCAACAGATAATTAGAATTAAGATTTACTGAGCATGGCCCCGCCCATCAGAACAAGGCCCAGTTTCCCCCTCAGTCAGCCTCTCCCACCAGGAAGCTTCCATAAGCCTCTTACCTTATCTATCTGAGATAGGGCACTGAGAGAGGGCATCAGAGGGCATACAGACTGAAACCACAATCACAGACAACTAGCAATCTGATCACATGGACCACAGCCTTGTCTAACTCAATGAAACTAAGCCATGCCCTGTGGGGCCACCCAAGACTGACGGGCCATGGCAGAGAGGTCTGACAGAATGTGGTCCATTGGAGAGGGGAATGGCAAACCAATTCATTATTCTTGCCTTGAGAACACCATGAACAGTATAAAAAGGCAAAAAGACAGGCCACTGAAAGATGAACTCCCCAGGTCAATAAGTGCCCAATATGCTACTGGAGATCAGTGGAGAAATAACTACAGAAAGAATGAAGGGATGGAGCCAAAGCAAAAAGAACACCCAGTTGTGGATGTGACTGGTGATAGAAGCAAGGTTTAATCCTGTAAGAGGAATATTGCATAGGAACCTGGAATGTTAGGTCCATGAATCAAGGCAAATCAGAAGTGGTCAAACGGGAAATGACAAAAGT
>NW_011494903.1:166667-167118 GCF_000754665.1 Bison bison bison
GCGACTGATCTGATCTGATCTGATCTAAATCACTATCAAAGTTAATCACCACCCATTTTTCTTAGCTCTTCACCAGCACAGGGTTTTTACCTGAATTTGCTCCCAAGGAAATCTAGACCAGCAGTCTGAGTCCCAGCAGGTGTAGGGGAAGCATTGTTGTCTCAAGATTTGGGAGGGGGAGAAGCGAGAGCAGAAATCTGAGTTTACTTTTCTGTTTTATCTTTCACACCCACCACAAGGGTTTTGCATCATTTCCCCTTTTCTTAGTGTTTTTCTTATTTGATCCATTTGAGATTGATCTTGGGCAGTTGGGAGCCAACAACTATGCTAGTTCAGTATCTTGGTAGAGACCAAACTGGAGCACTGTACCTTTATATATATGCGTCACATGTAAAATCCTAGAAATGGAATTGTTTGAACATCCCTTCCCACTTTAAACGTGTTTTGCCTC
>NW_011494903.1:167218-167440 GCF_000754665.1 Bison bison bison
AAAATCATATTGATTATATTCTTTACAGCCAAAGCTGGAGAAGTTCTATACAGTCAGCAAAAACAAGACCGGGAGCTGACTGTGGCTCAGATCACGACCTCCTTATTGCCAAATTCAGACCAAAATTGAAGAAAGTTGAGAAAACCACTAGACCATTCAGGTATGACCTAAATCAAATCCCTTATGACTATACAGTGGAAGTGAGAAATACATTTAAGGGAC
>NW_011494903.1:167540-168840 GCF_000754665.1 Bison bison bison
TCTCCAGGGATCTTCCCGGCCCAGGGATCAAACCCGTGTCTCTTGTGTCTCCTGCATTGCAGGCATTTTCTTTATGACTAGCGCTACCTGTACCACCAATATCCAATCACATAAACCAGAGCAGTGTTTTTTCAAACCTGTGGGTGGGTTAATAGAAAATATTAGGGATTTAACACAAAATAAGTGTAAGTGTTATTTTGTGAAACTTTAATTTCATTGGTATGTGTATACAAATATTCATATATATGTGTACTGGGCTGTGCTGGATAATGTTCTAATGTGGATTGTAGTCAAAAAGATTGAAAAAGCAGACTAGAGAGCTAGGTATCATGTTTGACTCATCCTTCTGCCTTCCCTCCCCCAGCCACTGAATTACTAAATCTGCTGATTCTACTTCCTCAATTTCTCAAATTCATCCTATCTTCCTCTTCCCTGCTAACCACTGATCTAGTTCCAGCCCTTTCTGGATGACTGAAACCGTCTCTCCAATCCCTTATACAGTGGAAGTGAGAAATATATTTAAGGGACTAGGTCTGATAGGCAGAGTGCCAGATGAACTATGGACGGAGGTTCGTGACATTGTACAGGAGACGGGGATCAAGACCATCCCCAAGAAAAAGAAATGCAAAAAAGCAAAGTGGCTGTCTCAGGAGGCCTTACAAATAGCTGTGAAAAGAACAGAAGCAAAAAGCAAAGGAGAAAAGGAAAGATATATACCCATTTGAATGCAGAGTTCCAAAGAATAGCAAGGAGAGATAAGAAAGACTTCCTCATCGATCAATGCAAAGAAATAAAGGAAAAAAATAGAATGGGAAAGACTAGAGATCTCTTCAAGAAAATTAGAGATACCAAGGGAACATTTCATGCAAAGATAGGCTCAATAAAGGATAGAAATGGTATGGAGCTAACAGAAGCAGAAGATATTGAGAAGAGGTGGCAAGAGTACACAGAAGAACTATACAAAAAAGATCTTCATGACCCACACAATCACGATGGTGTTATCACTCAACTAGAGCCAGACATCCTGGATTGTGAAGTCAAGTGGCCCTTAGGAACACCACTACAAACAAAGCTAGTGGAGATGATGGAATTCCAGTTGAGCTATTTCAAATGCTGCACTCAATATGCCAGCAAATATGGAAAACTCAGCAGTGGCCACAGGACTGGAAAAGGTCAGTTTTCATTCCAATCTCAAAGAAAGGAAATGCCAAAGAATGCTCAAACTAACTGCACAATTGCACTCATCTCACATGCTAGTAAAGTGATGCTTAAAAATCTCCAAGCCAGGTTTCAGCAATAC
>NW_011494903.1:169938-170822 GCF_000754665.1 Bison bison bison
AGGACTGATGCTGAAGCTGAAACTCCAATACTTTTGGCCACCTGATGTGAAGAAATGACTCATTGGAAAAGACCCTGATGCTGGGAAAGATTGAAGCCAGGAGGAGAAGGGGATGACAGAGGATGAGATGGTTGGATGGCATCACCTACTTGATGGACATGAGTCTGAGTAAGCTCCGGGAGTTGGTGATGGACAGGGAGGCCTGGAGGGCTGCAGTCCATGGGGTCACAAAGAGTCGGACACAACTGAGCAACTGAACTGACTGACCAATTGGTATACTATGTGTTTTACTTGCTCATTTTGTTCACTGCCTGTCTCCCTCCCACTAGGGAAAAAATTCTTGTGGTTTCATCATGGATGTATCCCTGGAGCATAGGAAACTACCCAATACCTAGTATATGTTCAATAAATATTTGTTAAATGAATGAATGTCTCACTGAGTAAGCTGCAAATCTTGCATCTGGGAAGAGAACAGAGAAAGCTCTCCCTGATTCATGTCTATGTGAATGTCTGAGAAAACAAATCTTCATATGCCCTCTTGTGCAAAGAAATGGGCACTGGGGAAGGCATGGGACAGTCGGGGAATCCCACTTTCTACACCCTCTATGGATGTGTGTGTGCATGTATGCATACTTCCATATGTGTTATGGAAAGGCTTCCCTGGTGGCTCAGTGGTAAAGAATCCGCCTGCAATGCAGGAGACGTGGGTTTGATCCTGGGGTTGGGAAGATCCCCTGAAGAAGGGAATGGTAAACCACTCCAGTATTCTTGCCTGGAGAATCCCATGGACAGAGGAGCCTGGCGGGTGACAGTCCATGGAATTGCAAAGAATTGGACACAACTGAGCGACTAACACATATGTGTTAAGCAACAGACACTTATTA
>NW_011494903.1:170922-171285 GCF_000754665.1 Bison bison bison
CAGGATCACAAAGCTGATAAGGGATCACAGCAGGATTCTACCACAGGCCATCTGACTGCCAAGATGGCACACCAAACCACCAAACCCCAAGCTATGTGTACCCATGCACATATGAGAACCACAGGTGATAAGGACTAAGTTTTCTGCACATCCTGGGCACACATGTATGGGAAAAGGAGAGGGGAGATAGAAGAGATAAAGATTCAGTTCAATTCAGTTCAGTTGCTCAGTTGTGTCTGACTCTTTGTGACCCCATGAATCACAGCACACCAGGCCTCCCTGTCCATCACCAACTTCCAGAGTTCACCCAGACTCACATCCATCGAGTCAGTGATGCCATCCAGCCATCTCATCCTCTGTCGT
>NW_011494903.1:171385-172361 GCF_000754665.1 Bison bison bison
GCTTGTGCTTCTTCCAGTCCAGGTATATAATAGGAAGGCTCAAGTTGCTGTCATAGGTGGCAGGGGGCACGCTTGAGAAAGGAGTAATAGGGAGGCTGGCACTGTAGCATAAGCCATGTGTGCATTGAGACAGTGTAACAACAAGGTTAATTTTATGTTCATTTAAGTCATGCATGGGATGGGAGGTGGGCAGCACTAGAAGTCCCACAGTCCAACAACACTGAATGAAATGGGATAGCTCAAGTGTCTCTCTTACACACAGACTATGTATGTGTGCAAGTGAAAGAAAGAAAGAGGAGTGCAGGATATGAGAGAGAGGAAAGTGGGATGGGGGTGGGAAAACACACACCAACAAACAGGACATGTAATAGAGAGAATACACTGTCAGCAAGTTCACTCTGTGCGTGTGTGTGTTTGGGGAAACATGCTTAAGAAAAAACAAGCTCATACTCCTGCATGCTCAAGATGCAAAAGATAGTAGGACTATTCAAGAGGCTTGTACTCTTGCATTGACAGTGGGAGGACTGAGTGGGGAGCAGAGGCAGAGATGGGACAGGTATAAGAAGAATGCTTACTGATGAATCTTATAAAATGTTAAAACAGAAATATTTACACTATTTTCATGATGTATATACTTATCATTTGAACAAAGTTCCAAAACCTTTGAAACAACTAAAAGGCTTTTCATGGATAGACTAAGCAAGAAAATTTTAACTGTAGGGTGATTCTCATATTCTTTTCCTTACATGTCAGTTGCTTGACAATACTTACCATAAAGAACCCAATGTATAGTCACCTTGACACTTTTTCTTTAGTCTTCAATCTTTTTGGCCAACAGATGAAAGTTTAGACATTCCCTGCCATCTTTGAAGGATAAACTCTGGTTTCTGATCCTTTGGTTTTCCCCACTAAGACAGGCAGATATTAATAACTTTTATTCTTCCATACACCCACCATACAAGCCAAATACTAACAG
>NW_011494903.1:172461-173650 GCF_000754665.1 Bison bison bison
GTAGGAGTAGCTTAATAAATGTTTGAATCAAATTTGTAGATACAAATTCTAACATACAGTGACTCTTATGCCTTCACGTTCTTCCATTTTCTGTAGCACGTTGCAGAAATCAGTTGGGGTTTAGAAAGTAAGACCCCAGGCATCAGTTTATAGAAGAAAAGAGACACATATTCCAATCTGGGTGTATTTCCAAATTCAGAAGTTTTAAAGAAACAGTTTTTTTTTTTTTAAGTGAAGCATCAGAAAAAGAAAAGGGTCAAAGCTGAAATATTACTTAATATCATCCAATATGTTGTGTGTACGTATGAGAATTTCCCCAGTTGTTTCTAAAAATTACTTTTACAGTTGATATATTGAAACAGGATCCAGCAGTGTCCACACATTGTTTGGTTGGTATGTCCTTGAGCCTTTCTTTATCTATAACAGTTTCCTCTCCCTTTTCCCTCCCATGCCTTTTATTTATTTATTAAAAAAATGTTGTCATGTTTATTTTCTCACTATGTTGCAAAGTCATTAAGAGTTGGAATATATTATTTTATCATTAAAAATTGTTCCTTCCCTTTTAGGCACCATCTAGGGCTCTGAAAATCTTTCAAGTGAATGTCAAATGAAGTAGGTCTTCTGGGAATCCTAGCTGAGTTCCCGAGAACTAGGAAGGCCACTTTCTTCATAAGTCCTACCCAGTTTAGGGCATCATAAAAGGCTCTGCGGCTCTTAGTCTCCCCACTGTATCCACTAGGTTAGCCAGAACCTACCAGTTTGAGATACAGGTAGATGTGCCTGACTGCCCCACCAAGAGATTGGACTGATTGGCCTCCTTCCATGGTTTCAATGACTAGAACCCAAAAGTAGCTTTCTACTTTGGGGACTGGGTACTCAGCTTATGTAAGCTTACTGGAACCTTGTGTAGGAAACTGCCAGGTCTGGTTATAAGAAAAGTTTGTGCCATCACCCCCACGCACATCAACCAGACATGTCTCCCAGGAAGCAGGTGTCCTGGAGACAGAGTATGTCAGGGCTCTACAATCTGTCTGTGTGGTTATTTGTGATCTTTTTTCTTTCCCTGTATTTATGAGGCTCCTGAAGGAGCCAGGAGTGTGTAGACCCCAGCTGGGGAGAGTAAAGGTGACTGATTCCAGTTTTCTGTGTGTCCTTAGCTCTGTACTTGCTTGTATCCCTGCTGGCAAAG
>NW_011494903.1:173750-174443 GCF_000754665.1 Bison bison bison
AAGACTCACCCTCCTAAGTCGTTCTCATCCCTGAGTATGAGAACCAATACTTGTACAAGATAAAGAAAACTCCCTCTCCTGCAAGATGTATGAATGACTGAGATGACAGAAAGGACCCAGGGCTGAGAACCATCGTCCTTCCCACAACTGGTGTGTGCATCTGTCTTTTCTGAAGATGCATGTATGTGTATGAGCAGAGGCACAAGAGAGCAAGAAAAGCCGAGGCTCACCATCCTGCAAACCCTGCATGTGGGAGGGGTTTTCAGAAAGCTCACCCTCCACCATGCAAGGGATGTGAGAGAGGGAGCAGGGAAAGGTTCACTCTCTTGGCACTAGCAGCACCCTAGGGGTTGCCCATGGGCAGCAAAGGAGCGAGGAAGGAGTGCTGGGGGGTAAGCCTGGTGGGCACATAAGGAATGGGACAGCTGTGTGGGGAGTGGTTGGTATAGCACACACAGGATTTAGGAGGGAGGGGCTACATCAAGACCTGGATCACCTGCAGTGTGTATGTGTGCTCATGCTCATGCACTGCCGAGGGAGGAAAAGGCTGGCTCTCCTGCAAGCCTTGGGTGTGGGAGGGTAATTAAGATGCCAACGGTCCTACACTCAAGGCATGTAAGAGAGAAAGCAAGTCAGGACGTTTGCTCTCCTGTACAGTGTGTGTGTGTGTGTGTGTCTGTCTGTCTGTCTGTC
>NW_011494903.1:174543-175933 GCF_000754665.1 Bison bison bison
GGCAGATTCTTTACCAACTGAGCTATCAGGGAAGCCCTCGGTATGTATGTCATTATACCCCATAATATAAATTAATGTACAATTAATGTATAAACTGTATATATTTAAATATCATATTGTACATATTTAATGCACAATATGTAACTTCAAGAGTGTTCACTATCTATTACCTATTTCTTCCATTTTCCTTCTTTCTTTCTCTTTTTATTCCAAACACCAGTATGGCATTTATTATTTAGAGGGCACTGTTCCAAGTGCTTTCATATATTAACTCATTAAATCCCCATAAAATATCTAAAAGGTAATCATCAGTCTCCCTATTTTATAGATGAACCAACACTAGGAAGTGCAGAGAGGACACACGGTAAGAAAGTTCAGAATCTTACACGCTGCTGTTTAGAAAGAGGCTCCCCCAAAACAGGCTCAATGGTATGCATATGATGGAGACAAAGAACAGGAATCCTAGGCCGCCTAAGGCAATAAGCAGGGGCCTCATTCCCCTCGTGCTGCAGGGAGGGGAGGATGTGTGGGTGTGAGTGAATGAGGTGGAAGGGATGTGGGTTCCATGTGTGCCGGATGCAACAGGGAGTCTCATTCTCTGGCATGTGGTACGGTCCGGGTGTGGGAAGACAGAGCAGAAGAGTCTCAGAGGGAGAAGTGATCAACTTGCTAAGAAGATTCTCTTTGGTGGTAGGTCACAGGAGGGAGATTCAAAAAGTACAGCTTTCTGCAGGCAAAGGGTGTGAGATAGAAAGAGAGTAGAAGACAAGTCTTATTCACTGGCATGAGAGCAAGGTAAGCCAAGGTTCCCTCCTGCATATCAGCAATGGTTTCAGAAGCTCACCCTCCACCAGGCAAAAGAGGCAAGCAAAAGAGGTGAGCTGATTCACTCTCCTGAATGTGTGTGTGTGTGTGTATACACCCCAAACAAGATGCAAAAAGAATGTGGAGTACTAAGCCATGGGTGGGCAGGTAGAAAAACAAGGCCAGGGCCTGGGCCCATTTTCCTGCAGGCCTGTGTCCCTGCACTCTGCAAGTGTGGTGGTGGCTGGAGGCAAGGGAGAGGCTGCCCAGTTGGCTCAAACTGCACAGGGGGGAGGGGTCAGAAGAAAGCTGAGTGTGGGAAGAGGGAAGAGTGAGAGGAAAGAGACAAAAACAGACAAGATGGGAGAGGCAGGGGGAGGAGGGGGAAGGGGGAAGGAAGGGGAGAAAGTAGGGGAGAGAGGGAGAGGTCCAGTCTGAAAATATAAATATGGAAGCCATCCACATAGGATGGTGTGAAGAGCCACAGGAGAAGATGAGAACCTCTGAGGACTAATGAGAAGTAGAAAGAAATCATCCAAAGTCTAAGCCCTGTCTCTCTCTCTAAGGCTTAGAATTCAGGAAGAAA
>NW_011494903.1:176033-176193 GCF_000754665.1 Bison bison bison
TGTTAGGGCAGACAGGCTGTCACTGTAATAAACTTCAGTCTCATGCACCATGCCTATGAGAAAGGCATGAAGAAATCTCTGTCCTGCCTGCTGGGCGAAGGCTCACTTCTGCAAACGCCACAGATGAGGGTGGAATTTGCAGAAGTGAGCCTTCGCCCAG
>NW_011494903.1:176995-178410 GCF_000754665.1 Bison bison bison
CAGGCTAAGTACAGCTGCTCTGATTCTGTTTGAAGTACTGCCATTACGAGGCCCCAAAAATGTTTTATCAGCAGCTCTTCAAATTACTTCCCCTTCCCCATTATTGTGCAAGAAGATATTGATAAAATGATTTACTACTTCAGGAAGATTTCAGGGTGTGTCAGGTTTGGGGACACACACATACTCCATCCTTCAGTCAGTGTTCTACCTAACCACCCACCCGAGGCGTGTCGACTAGTAGCCTGACAGATACCAACTACACCTCACTCTATAATTCAAAAATGTAAGCTTATGAATAAGTCTTGATCTGAATTTGGGTCCAAGACATAAGATATACAGAGTGGAATGTTACTCCTTTCCTCTCAATGGGCTACAGAAAAAAATTAAAAAACACATATTAACCAATCTGAGGAACTGGATCCTAGTTCCAACCCTGTCACTGACTTTATCTGAATATTAAAGCGAGTGGCTGACACCTCTGCATCTTAGCTGCTTCATACTCATGGTGATATGACCAAACATTTGTTTGGGGGAGAAAACAATCTGCTGAAACTTGGTGGAAAAATTTACCCAGTCTTGTTTAACTTTCGTGACCTACTGTACACATTTCAGGACAATATACATAAGCCTGTGTCTTACACAGAGGAATGGAGTCGTGGGTAAGATCTTCTTGGAATGGAGTCCAAGAGGGTATCAAATTCTGCACTATTTTAAGTTTTATATAGATACATATAGATATATATATATATACGTAAAACATAACCTATAATAGGTTTACATGGTCTAACTTTACATGGTCTAAAGGGCTTAATATCCACTAGAAGCTAACACAGCTAAAGTGAATTTTTTAAACCTTCTATTCTGCTTAATTTTTTTTAAGATCTGATGTAAGGTGACTCCTCAATCCTTGAAATGCCCACACCTTCATTTATATTATTCTGTACTATAGTATGATTCTCCTCTATTTCTCTGAGCTTTCCTTCTTTTCAATCTCTGTTGCCACCTCTTCCTTCTTCAAAGTTCCTACTGTGCCACAGTCTTCCCTCACCCCTTAACCGGTACTCCCTGACAAAAATACATCTTCAGCTTTCTAATCATCTCTCTGAATTCTACCTTGGGTTTCAGATGTCATTATTCTCACACAAATTCTAAGTATCCCTGCTCTCCCATTCAAGCCACAGGGTATTTGAAACCATTTATCACAAAATAAAAAGGTTGACACTAAAGCTAAACTCATTACTTTTCCCCAAAGCAAATTTCCTTCCCTCCAAGTTACCTGCAGTCACCATTGCTATTCTGAGCTTGCCAATTTAGAATGTTAATTATCTTTTGCTCCTTCCTACTGTCACTTCTATATTGGTTACCAAGTCAGAACTTCCTGGTTTGTGATGTTTCGTATTTGTTCCTTTACTTTA
>NW_011494903.1:178510-180307 GCF_000754665.1 Bison bison bison
TTCATGTATGTGTATGTTTGTATACACATCTGAACACATATGTGCCTGTGACTCTGAGTCAATTTTTTTAAGTTCACTGCTGTCCTACAAAGCATGCTTATGGGAAGGGAACTTTAAGGCATGCTGGGTGTAAGAGACAGGGCACAGCTCAGAAAGGGTGTGTGCCTGTAAAGCTTGTATGCGGGAGGGGACCTGAGACAGCTCACACCCACCATGTGAGGCCAGAGAGCCCCAGCAGGTCAGGAGGTTGCTGCTCTTCACAGACAGAGGACGTGTACTGACACAGGTACAGAAAGGCAGCAGATAATCAGGCGCCTCCGAACCCACTGGCATGCATCATCTGTATGTGTTAGGGCAGACAGGCTGTCACTGTAATAAACTTCAGTCTCATGCACCATGCCTATGAGAAAGGCATGAAGAAATCTCTGTCCTGCCTGCTGGGCGAAGGCTCACTTCTGCAAACGCCACAGATGAGGGTGGAATTTGCAAAGTCTGCTCTCCCCGGGTCAAGCTATATAAAAGGATGATGGGGTCAGAAGGCTCTTCTCTCGAGTTCTCTGTGTGAGGAGACATGGAAAGGTTCATTTGCTGCAAACTTTCAGTGTGGGAGGGGGGCTGAGAAAATGTCACACCCTGTTAAATATTTTTAATTAAAAGTTTTTTAATATTTTTTAAATTAAAAATATATATTTTTTAATTTCACACACTGACATACATAAGGCTCATGAGGTGGCAAGCAGGTCGGACAGTGGGTATGCTTATAGGTCTGAGGTGAGAAGTCTTGTTTCTCTGCACCTTTTCTGTGGGGCTGCTCATGAGACGGTCCACCCCTCTATACAGGGATGTGCAGGGGCCCGTGCAGTGGCAGGTAGTGGGAGCAGGGCCACCAACCATTCACCTTCTCCTTGTCTGGGGCCAGGAGCTGCTAAAGGAGGGCAGACCTGCCTGGACCTGGGGCTAAGTGAAAGAGAAACAGAGAACTAAGGAGATGGATCTGGAGGTAGAATCTTCCATAACAAATGTTCACTGATAAAATTTGGAAGTAAAGGAAAAGTGGTGAAATGAACTGGAGGCCAAGAAGGCTGTACATAATGTGTTCAGGAGGTAAGGGTAAGGCACTGAGGAAAAGGGTGAAGGGCATAGACTGTTCAACAGGAACACGACACACAGGAGGTGAGATGATAAAGTGGTGATTCTGACGGCTCTGTGGGAAACACTGGAGATCAGCAGGATAAGCTAGATAATGAGCTCCTGAGAAATGAGACAATAGCATATTTAATGGCATCCAGAGTACAGAAAGGGCTTCCCTGGTGGCTCGGGTGGTAAAGAATCCACCTGCAATGCAGGAGACCTGGGTTCAATCCCTGGGCTGGGAAGATGCCCTGGAGAAGTGAAAGGCTACCCACTCTAGTATTCTTGCCTGGAGAATTCCATGGACAGAGGAGACTGGAGGGCTACAATCCATGGGGTCGCAAAGAGTCAGACACAACTGAGCAAATAAGCACAGCACAGAGTGCAGAAAACCTTAAAAAGGAGGCACACATTTGGGGCTTGATATGTATAATGTGAGCTTAGAGTTTTTACATCAAGAAAGTCCTAGGCAAAGTTCTCTGAGTTCTATCCCAGTTCAGTCTATGTGATGCTGTAAGGACAGACTTAAGCCAGATAAAATGAAATGCTTAACTAGTGATACAAGGCAGTAGGTGTAAAAGGCAGGGATTTAAAGAGGAAAGACACTGCTGTAGACCAGATAGGCTGGTGTGAAGAGTAACCAAAGAAAATGGGAAAGATGCTGAC
>NW_011494903.1:180407-182094 GCF_000754665.1 Bison bison bison
GACAGGTCAAGGGGAAGAGGAGGGTAATCCAGAAGGTGGGAGAATATGTAAAGGTGCTACCTAAGAGGCCACAAATAAACCAGTTTAGCTGGAGTGGAGAGTTCTGACAGGAAGATGAGGGTGAATAAGGCCAAGAACATGTTGTGGTCCTTAAATGCTGCAAGAATAATAATGAATTGCACATCAGTGCAGTGAGCAACCACTCTGGAGAGAGAACTCTTAGTGCGTCTGCTTGAATGTCAAAACTAATACACTAAA
This sequence comes from Bison bison bison, assembly GCF_000754665.1. Classification (NCBI taxonomy): domain Eukaryota; kingdom Metazoa; phylum Chordata; class Mammalia; order Artiodactyla; family Bovidae; genus Bison; species Bison bison. Next base: position 180,666 of record NW_011494903.1, read on the forward strand.
ACTAACCCCAGTTCGAGTCTGTATGGAGTTTATTGCTTGAGATGGGACAAAAAGAAAGATTTAATTTTTTAAATGAGCTGATTCAAAGGAAGATAACAATTCCAGATGGACATGAAGATTATGAAGGCAATATACAAATGACTAGGATGCCTACAAAACACAGCTTCAGGCAATGGGCAGTTCCCAGCATTTTATAAGTTGGAGAACAAAATGCTCCTTCAGGAAGTTTAGTCTAGCAGCAAGTAGAAATATGGATTGGCATGAGGGGAATCAATTTAAAAGCTCAGCTCTCACAACTGACAGTTGTGAGAGGAAGTGATGCTGGGCAGGGTGGTGAGAAGCGATTTGGTAGATTCCAAGAGCAGGAACTGGCAACTAGCTCTATGTAGCGAGTCTTATGACAATGTTCTGAAAGGCTTGACAAGGGTGGTAGCTCAGCCAATATAAATGTGAAGGGCATGAGGGATGCTTTAATCAATCTACAGAACCTGGATGATTAAACCGAGGGATGATTACAGAAAATGACAAAGGTTCCAGCATTAACACACAGATGAAGCATTATGTATTTGGGATCTTAGCATCCTTCACTGAAATGATCATGTTGTATTGCAAAGCACTAAACAACAGAATCTAGCTTTCCTGGTGGGTCAGTGGTCATCTGCCTGCCAATGCAGGAGTGTCACATGTTCAATCCCTGGGTCAGGAAGATTCCCTGGAAGAGGGAATGGCAACCCACTCCAGTATTCTTGCCTGGGAAACTCCATGCACAGAGGAGCTTAGCAGGCTATAGTCCATAGAGTCGCAAGAGTCAGACATGATTTAGCAACTAACCAACAATAATAAAATAAAAGAATGTTGTTTGCTCCACAGGTACCAATGCATTTAAAATACTTTTGCTACTCTGAATTCTGGGCAAGCTACCTATCTGTGCTGGTGTTCCCAAGATGAAACACTAAATTTTCCTCTCATTTCCCAACCCCTGTAGCTCGAAAGCCAAGATACAACACATGATAAAACTGGCAGTTAAGTAGATTTTATTTTATTGCTCAAGAGAAATTTAAACAAAAAACGACAACTTGGAAGGACTTGACTCATGAGCTCAAGTCCCCTCTAAAAATAGACACAGTTACACCATTCATTCGGTACATAAACTAATTACGTCTTACAACTTGGAGGACTGGCAGAATGAATAGAGTTATTATCTCTTCATTTATGCTTTTCTCAATAGCTGTCAGGCCTCTGCACTCTACATTTCCTCCAAGAACCTACTCTAAGACAGTCTGTCCTCTGACTAGCTCCCATAGCACCTACACACGTATTTAGCCCTGCGTTCCAGTTATTTGCACTGTGCCTGATCTCCCCCAGAGGGAAGAGACTGACCTTAACTTCACTTGGAGGCCTCAAATACAGGGTAGAAGTCCATAACTAT
>NW_011494903.1:182194-183675 GCF_000754665.1 Bison bison bison
GGGTCGTCCCAGTGCACTAGCCCCAAGCATCCAGCATCATGCATTGAACCTGGACTGGCATCTCGTTTCATACATGATATTTTACATGTTTCAATGCCATTCTTGAGAGTCCCTCAGACTGCAAGGAGATCCAACAGGTCCATCCTAAAGGAGATCCGTCCTGGGTGTTCATTGGAAGGACTGATGTTGAAGCTGAAACTCCAGTACTTTGGCCACCTGATGTGAAGAGTTGACTCATTTGAAAAGACCCTGATGCTGGGAAAGATTGAGGGCAGGACGAGAAGGGGACAACAGAGGATGAAGTGGTTGGATGGCATTACTGACTCAATGGACATGAGTTTGGGTAAACTCCAGGAGTTGGTGATGGACAGGGAGGCCTGGTGTGCTGCAGTTCATGGGTTCTCAGAGTCGGACACGACTGAGTGACTGAACTGAAACTGAACTGAACTCAAATCCCCATGCCATTTGTCTTTATTCTTACCAAATAATCGTCCTATAATGTAAATTTTGCTTATTTATTTCCTTCTGTGGTACCCTACTGCCCATAGATCACTTCCAAGTTTCATAATATGGCCCCTGCCTGTCTCTCTAGCTTTATTTGCTCCCATTGCAGTATCACTGGTAACACCAAACCACTTTCCATTTTCCTCACGCTCCCTGAAGAGTTTTATTTTGTTTCATTTCTTTCGTTTTTGCCTGATAAGGGAAGGGAGATCCTTTACTACCATCCCTTTTACCTGGTGAACTTCAGCTTATTCATTCTCACTTTGAATAGGAAGTCTTATACCCCTACCTTCCCTACCCCTGGTGTTGCTTCTCTGTACTTCCAGAATATTGTGGGCATCTCTCATTACCCAGCCACATTATTTTATTGGTTTTTCCCCCCAAATTCAGATGTCCAATTTATTTATTTATTTTTAACTTTTTATTTTGTATTGGAGTATAACCAATTAATGATGCTGTGATAGTTTCAGGTGAACAGCAAAGGGACTCAGCCATACATATATATGTATCCTTTCACCCCCAGACGCCCCTAACATCAGCCAGGTTGTTTTAAAATTATTTGTTTAGTTAGTGTTCAGTTCTTTCATGGAAAAAACTGGCCATATTCATTTTAGTGCTTAAAACAATGTCTGGCTCTTATTGGGTGTTCAGATGACTGAAAAGGTGAGTGACTGAAGATCTTGAAAGTTAAAGTGCTTTTTTCATTCATGTTGCTTATAGGTGACCAAATTGAGGCTAGAAAAGAGGCCTCTTTTGTTGCCTCATGCTACAGACCAATATTTCTTCTAGTACATTGTGTAAAACCAGATGAGTACAACATTTATTGTGTAATACTGAATAAGTCACTTTAAGCTAGTTTGCGTATGATTAAGATGATTAAATTATTCCTTTGTAAATAATGAAGTTTTTGATGTACTATACCTATGGGAGCCTGTTTCTGGTACATGAATAGTTTTCCTTGAAATTTAATATTCACA
>NW_011494903.1:184195-184568 GCF_000754665.1 Bison bison bison
ATTTAAGTAGTTTTTCTCTTTGTTCCAGTTTTCTTCCTAAACAGAGGTCTTAGAGATTCTATCAGTGATGTACCTGGATGGTCATTGGGTTATTTTCATGTGGGTCCTGATTAAAATGCCAACCACACAAACCACAAAAGACCTTGAAGAAGAAAATGGGCAGGTTTCCCAGCGAAGGTACTTTACGAGCTTCGTGTCTTAATCCCATGGTAGGATATATAAAATAGTACATCAGAATTCATCGCTTGAAAGCCCAGAAAAAAACAGTAACCATGGAAAGATGGGGATGTGGGGAGCTTTTTATAATTGTTCCAAGTTGAAATTCGAAAGGCAAAAAAGAAAAAACAATACATGGGGTTGGGGCAGGCTATAG
>NW_011494903.1:184668-185054 GCF_000754665.1 Bison bison bison
CCCCATCATTTTGCCATGAAGTGATGGGGCCAGATGCCATGATCTTAGTTTTCTGAATGTTGAGTTTTAAGCCAACGTTTTCACTCTCCTCTTTCACTTTCATCAAGATGCTCTTTCATTCTTTGCTTTCTGCCATAAGTGTGGTACCATCTGCATATCTGAGGTTATTTATATTTCTCCCAGCAAACTTGATTCCAGCTTTTGCTTCATCCAGTCCAGCATTTCTCATAATGTACTCTGCATATAAGTTAAATAAGTAGGGTGACAATACAGAGCCTTGACATACTCCTTTTCCAATTTGGAACCAGTCTATTGTTCTACATCCAGTTCTAACTGTTGCTTCTTGACCTGCATACAGATATCTCAGGAGGCAGGTCAGGTGGTCT
>NW_011494903.1:185154-185932 GCF_000754665.1 Bison bison bison
GCTTTGGCATAGTCAATAAAGCAGAAATAGATGTTTTCCTGGAACTCTCTTGCTTTTGCAATGATCCAGTGGATGTTGGCAATTTGATCTCTGGTTCCTCTGCCTTTTCTAAATCAAACATGAACATCTGGAAGTTGACACTTAACGTACTGTTGAAGCCAGGCTTGGAGAATTTTGAGCATTACTTTGATAGTGTGTGAGATGAGTGCAATTGTGCAGTGGTTTGAACACTCTTTGGCATTGCCTTTCTTTGGGATTGGAATGAAAACTAACCTTTTCCAGTCCTGTGGCCACTGCTGAGTTTTCTAAATTTGCTGGCATATTGAATGCAGCACTTTCACAGCATCACGTTTAGGATTTGAAATAGCTCAACTGGAATTCCATCACCTCCACTAGCTTTGTTCATAGCGATGCTTCCTAAGGCCCACTTGACTTCACATTCCAGGATGTCTGGTTCTAGGTAAGTGATCACACCATTGTGGTTATCTGGGCCATGAAAATCTTTTTTGTATAGTTCTTCTGTGTATTCTTGCCACCTCTTCTTAATATCTTCTGCTTCTGTTAGGTCCATAACATTTCTGTCCTTTACTGTGCCCATCTTTGCATGAAATATTCCCTTGGTATCTCTAATTTTCTTGAAGAGATCTCTAGTCTTTCCCATTCTATTGTTTTCCTCTGTTTCTGTGCATTGATCACTGAGGAAGGCTCTCTTATCTCTCCTTTCTACTCTTTGGAACTCTGCATTCAAATGGGTATATCGTTCCTTTTCTCCTCTGCC
>NW_011494903.1:186032-187748 GCF_000754665.1 Bison bison bison
GAGCAGGCCTCTCCGTGTCCACGATCCCAGGCTTTCCACTTGTGTATTCCAAGGCTGGCAAATCTTGGAGCCTCTGGGCTCTGACACTAGACAGTGATCATTAAAACCTGGCTTGAGTCTCTGTTCTGGCATTTAAAAAAAATTGTTCCTGACACCTAATAGACAATGTTTGCTGAATAATGTTAATAATACTGAAGGTCTGTGTTTTGTTCCTACAGGTTGATCTGAAAGACTACATGTTCAGTGGACTGAAGGATGTAACAGTAGGTCGCTTACCTGGGAAAGTGGCAGGACAACAATTTCTCATTCAAGACTGTGAGAACTGTAACATCTATATTTTTGATCATTCTGCTACCGTTACTATTGATGACTGTACTAATTGTGTCATTTTTCTGGGACCCGTGAAAGGCAGCGTGTTTTTCCGGAATTGCAGAGATTGTAAGTGCGCATTAGCCTGCCAACAGTTTCGTGTGCGGGACTGTAGAAAGCTGGAAGTCTTCTTGTGCTGCGCCACTCAGCCCATTATTGAGTCTTCCACGAATATCAAGTTTAGCTGTTTTCAATGGTATTACCCTGAATTAGCTTTCCAGTTCAAAGATGCTGGGCTCAGTATCTTCAATAATACCTGGAGTAGCATTCATGACTTTACACCTGTGTCAGGAGAACACAACTGGAGCCTTCTTCCAGAAGATGCTGTCGTTCAGGACCATGTTCCTCTACCTACTACCGAAGAGCTCAAAGCTGTCCGCGTTTCCACAGAAGCGAGTAGAAGTATCGTTCCAGTGTCCCGGGGTCAGAGACAGAAGAGCAGTGATGAGTCATGCTTAGTGGTATTATTTGCTGGTGATTATACTATAGCAAATGCCAGAAAACTAATTGATGAGGTAAGGAGAAGAGAGAGAACCAAAACAGACATACACCTATATAGGAACAAACCACTTCCTGGAGAACATCCATTCTTTTCAAATTGGCTATTAGAAATACAGGCAATCCTTAAATTATAGTCCTCTGCCCACTATGGATTTATCTGAAGTTAGGCCTCAAATACTTTCCCAAAGAAACTTTAAAAACATAATTCAATTCTGGAAGCATCCATTAAGCACTCATTATGTGGAAGTTACTGTTACCATATTTCATTGATTATAGGATATGCCTTTATTTTCCAGTTTTGCTTCTCAGAAATGCGTCTTACAATTGATGGAAGTTTAGAGCTGATGAAATGTAATATATGCTGTGAGGAGAGATACACAAACAAAATTATCTGCCCTCAAATAATTTCCATTCTTTATCACAGTAGTACTACAAAGTGAAGCATGACCTTTTATAATTACTTACTGGGGAAATTTATCTGGAGTTTTTAATTGTTTAGGGTGTGAGAAAGACATTTAGGAATTCAACTTTTGGAGCTTGTTTTGACTGTGAGAGCAACCTCCACATTACTTTCCTTACTTCCCTTTGCCCTATTGCCATGAAGAGGAAGTTAGTGTGATAGAATGAGGTGGCAACTGGGACGCCAGAGGTTGTAGGCTCATGATCAGGGGCTTTTAGTGCATTCAGGAATAGAGAAGGGATCTTTGGGTAGCAACTTTCACTTGAGAAATAAGTGGGGATCTGGAGGTTAGGGATTCCAGAAGTAGTAGTTCTTGGTTGGTGGATGCTCCAATGGGGAGGCAGCAATAGGAAGTATTGATTATCCATTAATCAAGCTTTCTTCAG
>NW_011494903.1:187848-188163 GCF_000754665.1 Bison bison bison
CCATCTTGTGGCCAAAGTACTGGAGTTTCACCTTTAGCATCATTCCTTCCAATGAATATTCAGGACTGATTTCCTTTAGGATGGAATGGCTGGATCTCCTTGCAGTCCAAGTGACTCTCAAGAGTCTTCTCCAACACCACAGTTCAAAACAATTCTTTGGCACTAAGCTTTGTTTATAGTCCAACTCTCACACCCATATATGACTAATGGAAAAAATATAGCTTTGACTAGACGAACCTTTGCTGGCAAAGTAATGTCTCTGCTTTTTAATATGCTGTCTAGGTTGGTCATAACTTTTCTTCCAAGGAGCAAGCG
>NW_011494903.1:188263-188522 GCF_000754665.1 Bison bison bison
AGGCTGACCTTGGTGGTGGAGAAGGTGGGTGTGGGAAGGAAACCCTCAATGCCTAGAATCTTGGCAAGCCAAGGGAGGAAAACACCTAAATCCATTGGAGCCCAGCACATCTTTCTCTAATGTCAGAAGTTCAAGGGGCGGGGGAAGGTCTCTCTTCCAAATCTGTCTTCCTGTATGCTTAAATCCCTTTAAGTTACTGTATTGCTTATCCTATCACCCACCAGCCACCAAGTAACAAGCCCTTAAGAAAACAACATAC
>NW_011494903.1:188622-189255 GCF_000754665.1 Bison bison bison
CCCCTTTCCACATGTCCAATTGTTAATTGTTTTAAAGGCCCAGCTCAAGTCTCACTTTGATGACACTCTGCTTTTCCTAATATCCACTGGACACATGCTACTTTCTTCTTGATCATATTGTCATCCTTTACCTCCCTCGTTGTTTCTTGAATAATAAGCCCAGAGAAGCTAGGTTTAGGGCATTTTTCTCTTATATCCTATTTCACAGTGGTAGGCACATAATGAGTACTCAAGAAATGTTTTTTGGGTACACAATAATTAGCATTCAAACTATAGTATTTAATATGAAACCCCCTGCTCTAATTTCTCTCCTCAGTGATCACACAGTGAATCTTGAAGGGCCCAAGAAAGTCATGACACTCTGGTCCATCTCCCTACCCATCTCCTTACCTTTAACACATGACATTTAACACACAAAAAAACATACATATCATACTAAAAGTCTGTAACTTGAGAACTTCAGTAACAAAGGACCATAAAATATAGCTAAATACTTCCCTTAAATGTGAAAAACTGCTCCCCAACCCTGCCTCCTAGCAGTCAGACTAAACAAAGCCTTTAAATTAAAAAGCAGGGACAACGGGAAACCTTTCCTCTTCAGGTCCCTGGGTAAATGCTGCTCAGAGGCTGACC
>NW_011494903.1:189355-190894 GCF_000754665.1 Bison bison bison
CTCTTTGAATTTGAAAATCAAACTTCCAGAAATGGAGAGGTGAACGGAAAACTCTTTTTGAATGGATTTTTTTAAAGTTGTAACACTTCTGTCAAAAAGAATGGTTTTAGGGGAAAAAAAAACTACAAGTGACTGCTTCTCTGTAGTTTATACATTCCACAATGTAGAAAGCCCATGTCTGAAATCTTCAAAGTATATCTGAGGTCCAGTTTTCCAAACAACTGAAGCCAAGTATAATCTTAAGAATTTGATATTTTCTTTTTGATTATGCCAATCTGATAAACATGTGCTATGGATCTGGTGAGATGTAGAAAAAGTGCTCTGGCCTTTGAGCTGTCTAATCACATGTTAATCCAATATCTGAGGTAAACATTTTCATTATACTGTATGGTGATTTTTTTTAAAAAATCTACATACATTTTTCAAAAGAAGTAATTATTCAGGTTAAACTCCTTTTTGGTTGATAGTTCAAAGAGAACATAAAGAATGTATAATATGTTTAAAGAAAAAAAGCCATCGAAGCAAACACTGTCATTCTTCATGAGTCATCAGACATTCTTAACCTTTTAACTTGGTATCTGATATGTGAAATGACAGGTTGTGTGCACTTGAAAGTAACCTGACCAGGAAGATTTGTGTTCTTTATATAGCCTTCTGGATTACAGAATAACTGAAATAAAAATGCAACAATAACAAAAATTAAAATGATGACAATAATAATAATAGCTAACATTTATATAGTGTTTATTGTATAATATTTAAGTGAATTAACTCACTTAATTCAGAATAACCTATGAAATAGGTGCCATTGTTCCTCTTTATACAGATAAGAAATTGAGTCACAGAGAAAGTAAGTAACCAGCAAGAGGTCACTCGCTGGTAAGTAGCAGAGCCATGATTTAAATCCAGGGAGTTTGGCTTTGTAGACCATAGTCTTAACCCTTAAGCATGATACTGTTATGCTGCCTCAGAGGTAAAGGAAAGTTGATAAATGCCTGGTGGAGTAGAAATGTGACCAAAAGTGTGTGAAAGCAAAGCAGATACTACCCTCTAGCCTAGAAGGAAGAACCATGGAACTTTTTGGCTAGAGTTATCCTAACTAATTCTGAAATCACAGAATAAAGAGAACAAAAAGAAGAAAATACCAAGTACATGTGAACAGGGTATCACAACATGCTGAAAGACCAATGACTTACATATTAAGAGAGAGATTACATAGTTTTTAAAAAAAAAAAAAAATGAAGCTAGAGTTCCCTGGAAAATATGTGTAGAAGCTAGTTAGTGCTGAGACGGAAAAAATAAAATGAGTCTTTCCATATCATAACACAAATGTCTTAAAACAGCTTAGACTAAAACTGTGATTGCTATCTCTGGTTTTGTTAAACCGTAGGAGTAACACAGAATTTTTTTCATACTGTTTTTATAAATTAAAGGTATTGTAATAGTTTTTTGAGATAGAAAGTATAAAACTTGGAGAGAGTAGGAAGTCTAGAAAAACTGGGTAAACCAGAAAACACATTCCATAGGAGTCGAGAGAAA
>NW_011494903.1:190994-191488 GCF_000754665.1 Bison bison bison
TGATCTGAGCCACAGTCAGCTCCTAGTCTGTTTTTGCTGACTGTATAGAGCTTCTCCATCTTTGGCTGCAGAGAATATAATCAATCTGATTTCGGTGTCGACCATCTGGTGATGTCCATGTGTAGAGCCTTGTCTTGTGTTGTTGGAAGAGGGTGTTTGCTATGACCAGTGCGTTCTCTTGGCAAAACTCTGTTAGCCTTTGCCCTGCTTCATTTTGTACTCCAAGGCCAAATTTGCCTGTTACTCCAGGTATTTCTTGACTTACTACTTTTGCATTCCAGTCCCCTATAATGAAAAGGACATCCTTCTTGGCTGTTAGTTCTAGAAGGTCTTTAGGTCTTCATAGAACCGTTCAACTCCAGCTTCTTCAACTGGTTGGGGCATAGACTTGGATTACTGTGATACTGAATGGTTTGCCTTGGAAATGAACAGAGATCATTCTGTCATTTTTGAGATTGCATCCAAGTACTGCATTTTGGATTACTTTGTTGACT
>NW_011494903.1:191588-193003 GCF_000754665.1 Bison bison bison
TTCTTCAAATTCATGTCCATTGAGTCAGTGATGCCATCCAACCATCTCATCCTCTGTCATCCAAGATGGTTGGATGGCGTCACTGGAGCCTCAATTTTCTCATTTAAAAATCAGATTTCCTGCTGGCTCTTAACTGCATCACAGATATGCATAGGATAAATTAAAGTAAAAGTAGTTTGAGTTGTTTGGAAGTAACCACGTGCATACGTGCTCAGTCATGTCCGACTCTTTGTGACCCATAGACTGTAACCCACCAGACTCCTCTGTCCATGAAATTGTCCAGACGAGAACACTGGAGTGGGTTGCCATTTATTCCTTTAGGGGATCTTCCAACCCAGGGATCGAACCCACGTCTCCTACTTCTGCATTGGCAGGCGAGTTCTTTACGACTGCACCATCTGGGAAGTAAAGTATTGGATAATTTAAGTTGGGTAGTTACTGCTACTTGCAAGTCTTTAAAAGTAGAATTTTCATGAAACAGTTTCTTCACATGTCTGCAGTGAAACATCAAACTAGATATACTAGTTTCATAGTTCATTATTTGTTTTTAGGTAATGGTATTTTGAATTAATCATCTTATTTTTTGTCAGTTTATGTGTCTGACTATAAAATGAGAGGTAATGAGCAGTCTAGGGAATTAGAAACAGATGTCGGATTGTTTCTGATATTTTAAGTAACTTTGCAGTCATCGTCTGGCAGTGATGTTTATGTAATTTTCTTCTACTTTTTTAATGGGTGTTTCTTTTTATTTCTGAGGCAGCATTGAGGGCTCTGAAAAAGGATTTGAGTTTGAATCCAATTTGATGAAATAGTATGGGATAATGTAGCCATAGAATGAAATACTATCAAACATTAAAACTGATTTTATAGTAGAATAGTTGGAAAATGTTTACAACTAAGTGAAAATTTGTAGAATATTATGTATCTGATTTTTTTAAGTAGATAAGTCTGGAAAGTTATATATGCTAAAATGTTAATAGTTGTGGTTCTTCTTAGGAAGTGGATTAAGATCAGGGTTTTCTTTTTTTGTTTTTAGTTCTATGGATTTTACATAAAACCTGTATTATTTCTGTAATGGAACAAAAACTGGAAGGGTAAAAGGAAGTATACCAGGACTTCCCTGATGAAGTGGTCCAGTGGTTAAGACTCTGAGTTTCCACTTCAGGGGGCATGGGTTTGATCCCTGGTTAGGGAACTTTTAAGATCCCACAGGCCATGTGGCATGGCCCAGAAAAGAAGGTGTACCTATTATAGCAGTGACATCCTTGAGTAGTGACAGTTTGGTCAATATTTCTTTGTTTCTGTTTTTTTCTTAATATTCTATATTGAGCTTATTTGTTACTTTTATGATTAAAAATTTCAATAGGCTTTAATTGGCTGAGTCACTTTGCATTTTTTAAAAATCTATTTATTTT
>NW_011494903.1:193103-194320 GCF_000754665.1 Bison bison bison
TTTTGCATTTTAAAAAACTATTTTCATAATTATCTTAAAAATTAATGTGTACTCATTTTATATATGACTGAACAGTCCTATTCCTAAATATTTGCCCAAGATGGATGAAAATTATTATCACACAATAAATTGTGTTTGCATGTTTAAAAAAAATATGTACTTACTGTAAAGAACTATAGAAATAGAGTAGAAATAAGCTTTTTATGCTGTACCTTGAATTATCTTTGTAGGAATAGTTTTTAATTTATTTAGTCTGTAATCACATTTGAGCAAACCCAGGGAGATAGTTAAGGACAAGGAAGCCTGGCGTGCTGCAGTCCATGGGCTTGCAAACATGGTTATGACTTAGCAACTGAACAACAGCAGTCAGATTACTTGGATTCAAATCACAGCTCTGTCACTTAATAGTTGTGTGATCACGGGCAGATGTCTTACCCACTCTGTGCTTTAATTTCTCATCTGTAAAATGAGAGTAATAATAGTATCTGTCTTGTAGGAGGGTTAAACATGTTATACATATAGAATACATAAAACTGCCTGGCACATAGTAAGTGCTCCATAAACATAATCTATCATTGTTGTGCTAGACTATGTAAATTTGAATCATGGTTTTTAAAATTAACATTATTATATAAGCTTCCCCCATTATTATTTGTTATATTTAATGAACTATGGTATTTTATCATGTGAACATACCATAATTTACTTAACCATTCTCCTCTCATTGGACATTTGCGCTATCACCAAACTAAAGCTTATATTTGTTAGTTTCAGTCAAAAAAAATTTTAAATAATGCTTAAAATTTTGAGGGCTAATTTATGTTTCTTTGGCTCTTAATTGTAACAGTAAGCATAGCAGTACTCATTCTTAACCAGAACCATGCATCTGGAAGGAAGAATCTTGTGTATGTGAAAACTTGTTACAGTAAACACCCTGAATTACAGTTCTAACTAAAATGAAAATCAGAGTGCTGTGTTGCATTTTATATAGAAAAATTGTAGAATAGGAAAACATTGTTTTAGCCTCAGGTCATTTTAAAATCTGAATGAAATTTTATTTCCCACAGATGGTTGCTAAAGGCTTTTTCCTAGTTCAGACAAAGGAGGTGTCAATGAAAGCCGAAGATGCTCAAAGGGTTTTTCATGAAAAAGCACCTGACTTCCTTCCTCTTTTGAACAAAGGTACCTTCTGGATGATTGGTATATTTTTTGTGGTT
>NW_011494903.1:194420-194827 GCF_000754665.1 Bison bison bison
GTACTTAACGTTCCAGGTTCCTATGCAATATTGCTCTTTACAGTACTGGACTTTAATTCCATCACCAGTCACATCCACAACTGGGTATTGTTGTAGCTTTGGCTCCATCTCTTCATTCTTTCCAGAGTTATTTCTCCACTGATCTCCAGTAACATATTGGGCATCTACTGACCTGGGGAGTTCCTCTTTCAGTGTCCTATCTTTTTGCCTTTTCATACTGTTCACGGTGTTCTCAAGGCAAGAATAGTGAAGCGGTTTGATATTCCCTTCTCCAGTGGACCACGTTTTGTCATAACTCTCCACCATGACCTGTCCATCTTGGCTGGCCCTACACTACATGGCTCATACTTCCATTAATGCCATATGTTTAAGAAACCATCATTCGGGTTGTGAAAGGAAGAATGTTC
>NW_011494903.1:194927-198237 GCF_000754665.1 Bison bison bison
AAACTGCTGATTTGACTTACTCTTGCCTTTAGTATTTCTCTTAAATTGTCTTCTCTTTGTCATTTGTTTTATGTTTTTCCTGTTACCATTCAGAAATGTCAAAATTTCACATCATTCAAAATGCCATATATAATTAACTAGACATTAGTGAAGTGAAAGGTGAAAGTGTTAGTCGCTAAGTCATGTCTCTTTGACCCCATGGACTATGGCCTGCCAGGCTCCTCTGTCCATGGAATTCTCCAGGCAAGAATACTGGAATGGGTTGCCATTCCCTTCTCCAGGGGTCTTCCCTACCCAAGGATCGAACCTGGGTCTTCCACATTACAGACAGATTCTTTACCATCTAAGCCACCAGGGAAGCCCCAAAGACAAATGGAAGGGACCTCATACATGTAAAGCACATGCTTTACCACTGATCTGCAACCCCCACCCTGCAACTAGACACTACGCATTAGGTTTTTTCCTTCCCCTGTTCTATCATCTTATTTCTTGAAAGTCACATTTTATTATTATGTATTTTATCATCTTTAATTATTATTTTATTATTGTTGTATTATTATACTATAGTGAGTGATCATTTCCTTCTCCCTGCCAGTTATAAAGGACTTGATAAGGATTCTTTCTGCCTTCAGTGAGTGTGCTTTGACAGTACTGGAAAAGAAATAAGAAATATAAATCAAAGGGCATACCATTCTGTGTACTTAACATGATTGATTAAGTTTCTATGCATAATTAGAATTGTTTTCCCCAGTGGGCAAATGCCACCAGTAAATTTCAGATGCTGGAAATATGTCTACAAACAGAGGAACTAGAGTTCATGTGTACTTCTGAAGTGTTGCTGTTTGTCTCCATGTATTTGAAGGTGTCCTGATTCTAGAAGACAGAGTTCATCCGTCAGAGCAGGGATGTTGTTTGCTGAAGGCTCATCAGGCTTTTCTTGACTGGCCTGAGCAAAATATATAATAATACATAATGATGATTGGATATATCCTGGAAAGGGGGCACATCTGCATTCATATGCTCTTTATGTATAAATAAGTTAAAATAAACTGCAAAAAGCTATAGGAAAATATTGGAGGATTGTTAGGATAATCTTAATAACTAATGCTGGGTGTGATTCAGTCCTTAAGTATTAATACAATATATTTTATATACTTTTGTGATTCCTCTGGTAGTACCATAGACTGTCTCTAACCAGTGTATGAATCTATCCTAGATTATATATAGGAAATTATGACCTGGCTCCTTTGATGCAGCCTTATTGATACAGGAACATTCTGATGGAACCTGGAAAATAAATCTTTAAACCCTTAGCAGCTTTAAGAAAATTCAATCAAATAATAAGTGTAATAGACATATAAAAGTGTGAGGATTAGGGATGAAGTGGGCATATGAATAGACCTAAATTAATGATTTATATGCTTGTGTAATGTTAGTGAAGTGGTTTCATAGAATTGCTCTAACACAACCATAGTATGTGTTTTTAAGTCACATAACATTCCACATGGAAGAAGTGTTCTGTTCCTGCAAAAAGTAGAACTCAAACTAATGGACAGATGTTTTAAGAATTTCAGCAAAGCAATATATAAACAGCTTTTAAAATCAGAGATGTCCATAGGAAGTAGTCAGAGACTAATGAGGCCATGTCAAAAGGTCACAGGAGTCAGTTTAAAGGAATCTCAAGGAATTTCCACTGGTCAAATTTGGGACAATTTGAGCATCAAAAGCATGATGAAGTAGGGAGTGTAGGTTCAATCCCTGTTTAGGAAACTAAGATCCCACATGCCACGTGGTGTGCCCCCCCCCCAAAAAAAAAACCCACAATAATGAAGGGAATTGATTTAACAACATCAGAAATCCATGCATCCATAGTGGTAATAAAAAAGAGGAGAGAGGAAATTGGCACTGGAACCATAGACCAGCATACCCAGTCATCTTGGAATCTATCTAACTGTATGGTCCTCACGGATATCATGAATGACTGCTAGATATTCCCATGATCCAGAAGCTTCCTATGTATGTGTTAGTCACTCAGTCGTGTCCAACTCTTTGTGACCCCATGGACTGTAACCCACCAGGCTCCTCTCTCCATGGAATTCTCCAGGCAAGAACACTGGAGTGGGTTGCCATTCCCTTCTCCAGGGGATCTTTCCAAGTCAGGGATTGAACCTGGGTCTCCTGCATTGCAGGCAGATTCTTTACCATGTGAGCCACCAGGAAAGCACTCTTCCATTAGCTTGAAATGACCAGTTCTCCAGGACCCCAAATGGTCTCACAGTAATAATCAGTTTCTCATCTAGGTAATCACAAACAAATCATCTGTTTAAAATTTGTTTTTATAATCTGAGGAATATCTCTATAAAATTCATCAGCCCATGCTTTTTATCTAATTTGTAAAATCAATAGTATTCAATATATTCAGTTAATAAATGTGCATTAAGCACCTGGAGAAGGGAATGGCAACTCCAGTATTCTTGCCTGGAGAATTCCATGGACAGAGGAGCCTGGCGGGCTACAGCCCATGGGGTCACAAAAAGTCAGACACAACTGAGTGAATAACACACACACACACAAGCATCAAACAAAAGGGTGGGCAGGGAGAGAGGGAATAAGGAAAGCTCTTCTGTTCTTTACAGAATACTGTGGGCTAATAAACATAGAAGGAATGATAGACTTCAGAAATCACTATTTTCCAAACCCTGATGTAATAATTAACTCAAAGGTTATCAATGAATGCTAAAACTATTGGGGTAAAAGTTGATGAGAAGTAGGATACACACATTCTAATTCAAATGGAAAGTGTGCCTTTACATCAGGGTACTTAGCATCAGTGATGGCAGAGCAACCTGGCATTGTATTTCTCCTGATGTGATGGTAATAATATACAACATCATGTGTGAAGTATTCTTGCCAAAAATATTTTGCCTGAATCTAATTGAGCCAAGATTTAGCTTCTAGTTTATAGAGAATAAAGGAAATCTGGAGACATGTTAAATGACACCATGAGGGAACAATGAGACAAATCAAAAATGGAAGACATTTTACAAGGCAATTGGCAAGGACTCTGCAGACAACACCCTTGGATAAAAACAATGGGGGACTGTTCTGGATTAAACGAAACCTATATGCAGGTAAGGAAGCAACAATTAGAACTGGACATGGAACAACAGACGGGTTCCAAATAGGAAAAGGAGTACATCAAGGCTGTATATTGTCACCTTGCTTATTTAACTTATATGCAGAGTACATCATGAGAAACGCTGGGCTGGATGAAGCACAAGCTGGAATCAAGATTGCCAGGAGAAATATC
>NW_011494903.1:198337-200360 GCF_000754665.1 Bison bison bison
GTTCCCAGTCAAATCCTCACCACCCTTGGTTACAGAGGCATGCTCACCTTGCAGTAAATCTCTAAGCTGTACCTCTGGATTTGCATGCTATTTTGTATACATGTTATATCATAAAAGTTAAAAAAAAAACTTAGCGGCATCCTCCATTAAACACCTTACTGCAGAAACACTTAAATGGCAGAGCATTCCAGTCACTTGGAATAAACAAGCTCACTGGTTGAAACAGAAATATAACCACTTTTGGACTGCTGTCACATGGATAATAAGAACCAACCTTGAATCTAAATGTATAGGGGAGAAATTATTCATTGATTAAGGGGTGGGCAGACTGGGCCACTTAACCTAGAACAGGCCAATTCAACAATTTTCAAACTTGGAGCAACTGTAATACTCTCTTAAAGTTTCCTCTAACCTCTAAAAAGTAATACATGGTATTTGAATATATAACAAAAATTAATAGAAATTGGGTAAATAGGAATCAATTTTTGAAGTTTCACAACATTCTTAACATGTGACACTGCATGGAATCATCAAATCAGGACTGAGAAGAACCGGTTTGAATCAGCAGAAAATGCCTTTGTGAGTCAGGACACCTAACCAAACCTGTGCCACAGTCAAAACCAAACTTGTGACACAGTGGTCAAAAGGTTATGTAATAGGGCGGTATTGGAAGGTGAGTACTCTATATGCACCCAGACTATAATTAACTTAATATGCTTTTAAAATACGTGTTTTAATCAAGGGCCTACTATGAACTGTGGGAGACACATTTTAGGGGGATAAAATGTTATTTTTATTTGGATAAAAGAAGATTCAGTCGACTAATATACATTGAAGGACTTACATGGCTAGGTGGCAGGATGCAATGTTTTTTTTAAGACATATTTTATACTTGTTAGCATCTCAGGCTACTCAGGAAGGCAGGGCGGTGGGCAGTATTACTAGTCATAGAGATGGAACAATTGTAGAAAAATCAAATATGATGTGTAATCAGGTGCTAAGCAGTACAGTATTAACTGTAAGTAGAGCAGCAATAGTTCAAGGAAGGGGTATTCAGTATGGTTTAGTATAGCTGCACAAGTGGAGGAAGGAGTGGGTACATAATATGGGTCTTCTAGTATGGGTAGGTAAAATTACTGAAAAAGAGGGTGTTCCAAGCCAGGGCAGGTACATCTAAGCAAAGGACAAGACAGTGTAAATTAGCAAGAGGCAGAGCTGTGCTACTTAAAGCATAGTTCAAAGCCTTGTGTGTGCTCAGTCACTCAGTCATGTCTGACTCTTTGGGACCCCATGGACTATATAGCCTGCAAGGCTCATCTGTCCATGGAATATTCCAAGCAGGAATACTGGAGTAGGTTGCCATTTCCTTCTCCGGGGATCTTCCTGACCCAGGGATTGAACTCAGGTCTCCTGTATTTCCTGCATTTGTAGGCAGAATCTTCATTACTGCACCACCTGGGAAGCCCCGCAAAACCTGTGCCAGTCCCAAAATATTACTACCAGTGTTCTCCAAGGCTAGTCCAGAAATTAATAAGCATTTTAGAACATTTTATGGCAATTTGACAGAGAAATTGGTGTTTTGTGACTCTAACAATAAATATATCTTTATTTACTTTGTATGTCTTTATTTACTATGTCTTTTTAATTTGATTCTAATGATTTTTATTGTATTATATAAAAGTATCAACCCACTATGAGCCAAAAGCTAAACCAACCAACCAACAAACAAACAAAATCAGTGGGTCTCTCAGCACAACTCCTTGAGAAACACTGGTTGAGGATGACCCAAGGGGCTGGGATATGGAGGAGAGGTAAGAGAAAACAAAGATGATAAATGAGGTAAGGCAAGACCTTGAAACCCAAGCACATGGAGGACTTTATGCTGAAGACAATAAGCACTGGAAAATCACCCTAGGTTCATCAATAAGGAAGTGACATGAAGAAAGCAGTTACTTTGACTCTGTAATGGCCTATACAGGCTTTCCACATGGCTCAGTGGTAAAGAATCTGCCTGCCAAAACAG
>NW_011494903.1:200460-201560 GCF_000754665.1 Bison bison bison
AATTTGATTCTCCCCTAGCCTGGGGTGATAGACAATTACACTGTGGAACAAGGGGCTAAGTTTAGTACACTAGCTATCTGGGGGTGAAAAGGGCAAAACAGGACTCCAGGGTTTCTTACTGGAGGCCAGACACAAAGGGACCTCACTTCTCCAAAATGAAAAGCTAAGCCTTGAATGAGGATGACAGGTAAAAGCAGACTAACAAGATGTGAGGGACCCAAAACACTTGTAAGATGAAGGGCTTTTTCTGGGGAGTGGGGGAAACAAGGGGTATAACCATGGGAAGCAAGAAAGGTCTAGAAGACTAACGCTATAAATGCTGAGACTAAGTATCTATACCTCATCAAATCTGCATAATCTATAAACTAACCTATACAATTTCTACTTTGAGATCCCTCTGCACTGGAGTTAGTGTATGTTAAAATAGCCACATTGAGGGGGTGTGGCCTTTCATAAAGATCTAAACAGCTGTGCTTCCCTGAGTCTCCTTCTCACAGGCACGGGCAACATAATGTTACCTGAGATTTAACAGAGTCTAATTAAGATGGCCTCTGCTTGGGGACTTTCAGGGAAAATGTTTTATAACGCCTTGAAAACATCCTCATACGAAGTTTATAACAACACTGGTTTGTTACCATTTGGTTTGTGGTACGTAAGTACTTCCAAGGATATCTTATATAAGGGGCCATGATTTTTTCCCCCTTGCCATAATTATCAACCCTTGCACCTGTCAGGGGTTGCTTCTAATGGATTTAATAAGAAGTATTTAATAGACTGCTTTTATATAAGTATATTACTGTTAGTAAATTTCCAAAAAGATATACAAATCTCTCCCAGAATCTGGTTGAAAGAGGTCTTACCAGATAAGATATCACCTATCTTGTGTAAGAAATGTGTTATTTACACCACCTACCAAGGGGATAAGGGTAGGGTAGACCACAAACAACCTTGGAAAGTTCAGAAGATAAGAAAGGATTACAGGGCTGTTGTTGTTCAGTTGCCCAGTCATGTCAGACTCTATGCGACCCCATGGACTGCATCACACCAGGCCTCCCTGTCCCTTACCATCTCCAGGAATTTGCCCAAGTTCATGTTCATTG
>NW_011494903.1:201660-203765 GCF_000754665.1 Bison bison bison
AGACTTTCAGAAAAGTTACAAAGGTAGTACAGAGAGTTTTACTACTTACGTTCCTCTTATGTTGACATAAGCATGGTACATTTGTCAAAACTTTACATTGGTAAAATACTCTTTATTCAAACTATAAACCTTATTCAGATTTCACTGGGTTTTTTTTCACTTATGTCCTTTTTCTGTTCCAGAATTTAATCCAAGATCCCACATTGCACTTAGTCACCATATCTCCTTAATCTCTTCTAATCTATAACAGTTCCTTAGTCTTTCCTTGTTTTTCATAACCTTGAAATATTTGAACAGTACTGGTAAATTATTGTAGAATGTCCCTCGATTTGTGTGTGTCTTAGTGTTTTCTCTGGTTATACTGGGGTTTTGAGTTTTGGAGGAGAGGTGAAGTGCCTTTCTCATCACATCACATCCCATCACACCACACCGTAGGGCACGTGATAGCAACATAACTTAACACTGGTGATGTTGCCCTTAGTGACTTGGTTCAGGTGGTATCTGCCAGGTTTCTTAAACACTGTAAAGTTCCTTTTTCCCCCTTTCTATACTCTTTGGAAGTTCTTTCTATTTTTTTTTGGAAGTTGAATCTCTAAGAACAGTCTACACTCAAGAAGAAGGAATTAAGCATCACCTCCTAGAGAGAGGAGTATCTACATACATTATTTGGAATTCTATATGAAAGATTTGTCCCTTCTCTCCCATTTATTTATTCAGTCATTTATGTCTGTCAGTAGGGACTCACAGATATGTATTTTATTCTTTGGGTTATAGTCCAATACTGTCAAATTGTTCCAATTTTACTCTTTGGGAGCTCTTTTAGGTTAATTCCTCTGTCTCTTTGACATGCCTTTTATTTCCTTTTTTGGCATTATTGTGTTGGCTAGGTCTTGTTGTGTAAACTAGTGAAAAGAGGACATCTCTGCCATGTTTCTGATCTCAGGATAAAATGTGTTCAGTCTCACCATTAGGAATGATGTTAGTTACAGATTTTTTTCATATATACCTTTTATTAGACTGAGGGAGTTTCATTCTATTCCTGGTTTGTTAAGTTTTTATCACGCATGGATATTGAATTTTGCTAAATTCTTTTTCTGCATTTATTGAAATGACCATATTTTTTTTTAATTATTGAGTCATTTAATCTGGTCAGTGACTTTTGTTAATTTTGAATGTCTTACCAGCCGTATATTCCTGAGATGTATGCCCTTGATCATGATGTTTTATCCCTTTCATATATTGCTGGATCCAATTTGCTAATTGAGAATTTTTACATTTTTGTTCATGAAGCATATTGTGTCTGTCATTTTCTTTTCTTGTAGTATCTTTGTCTTGCTTTGATATTAGGGTAATGCTGGCCTCATAAAATGATTTGAGAAGTATCCTTCATCTTCTGTCATCTTGGAGAGATTATAGAGAATTAGTATCATTTTTTTCCTTAAATGTCTGGTCGAATTTGCCAGCAAAACCATCTGGGCCTGAAGACTTGAGGGGAAGATTTGTAGCTATACATTTAATTAATTTATTTATATATTACATATAGAGCTCTTCAAGATATATTTTTCATCTTGGGTGAGTTTTGATAGTTTTTGTCTTTGGGGGAATTATTTCATTTCATCTGAGTTATCAAATATATAGGTGTAGAATTTATAGTATTTCCTTATTCTTATTAATGTATGCAGAATCAGTAGCGATGTCCTTATACTCCTATTGGTGATTTGAGGCTTCTCCCTCTCCATTGGCCTTGATAGAGTTTATCACTTTCGTTGATAATTTCAAAGAAAGAACTCCTTGTTTTATTGATTTTCTCTATTTCTCTTTTAAGTTTCATTGGTTTCTGCTCAATGCTTATTTACTTTTTATTTGCTTTAGGTTTGATTTGCTCTTCTTTCTCTAGTTTCTTAAGGTTTTAGTTTGCATTACTGGTTTCATCTTTTCTAATAGAGTAATTCTCGTTATTCACAGTAAATATGTTCTATAAAGTTGCTGTGAATATTGAATCAGTGAGTACTGTACTGCTACTCCTAGGAGAAATGTAGGGCTAGGTTCCTGTAAGTCTCTGGTCACAGCATTTCTTTCAACCAATCAGTATAACCTTGTTGTAT
>NW_011494903.1:203865-204902 GCF_000754665.1 Bison bison bison
CTGATGCTGGGAAGGATTGGGGGCAGGAGGAGAAGGGGACGACAGAGGATAAGATGGCTGGATGGCATCACCAACTCGATGGACATGAGTTTGAGTGAACTCTGGGAGTTGGTGATGGACAGGGAGAGCTGGCGTGCTGTGATTCATGGGGTCGCAAAGAATCGGACACGACTGAGCAACTGAACTGAACGGAACAAATAAATGAAAGGAATGAACCTTAATTGGATTTTGGATTAGGGTGGGGTGAACTCTAAAGTTTTAAAAGTCATTTTGGGGACAACTGGGGAATTTTGAAGATGATATTATGGAATTATTGTTGTAGCCTTAAGTATGATAATAGTATTGTGGTCATTTATATAGGAGATGCATGCTGAAGTGTTATGATATCTACTATTTTCAAATGGCTCAGCAATGCAAAGTGTGTGTTTGTGCATGTCTGTGTGCATGTGTGTGTATGTGTATAGTGTGTGGCAAAGCAAATGTGGCCAAATGTTAGCATTTGATGGGTATAGGTGAAGAGCAAGGGCTTCCCAGGTGGTGATAGTGATAAAGAACTTGCCTGCCAATTCAGGAGAGGTAAGAGACGTGAGTTCTACCCTGGGTCAGGAAGATCCCCTGGAGGAGGGCATGGCAACCCACTCCAGTATTCTTTCCTTGAGAATCCCACGGACAGAGGAGCCTGGTAGGCTATGGTCCATAGGGTTGCAAAGAGTTGGACACGACTGAAGCGACTTAACATGAATGCAAGCAGAGAGCAAATGGATGTTTGTCATTCTTCCAACTTTTCTATAATATCTGGAATTTTTCAAAATAAAAGTTGGGCAAAAGTTTTAAGCTGCCAGTAGTGCATTGATTGACATGGAATAATGAACAGGCTGTCCGTGGAGATATTCCTGTAGGTATTGGAGGCATTGGGTCTTTATGTAAAAGTGGCCATCAGACATTCTAAGGAGAGTTTTTCAACCTCACCAGTATTTGATATTTTTAGATAATTCTTTGCTGTGATGGGTTGTTGTGTACATTATAGGATGTTTAGC
>NW_011494903.1:205353-205832 GCF_000754665.1 Bison bison bison
TTCAAATAGTTTTTATTTTAGAGTCTCTAAATTTTCATCATCATTTAAAGTAGTCACAGTTATTTCCTTTCTATTAATGAAGCTATTTGACAGCTTAATGAGGGAATTCATTGTGTTTTTTCATCCTGAGAATCTTTCGAATGACTGATTCTCAGAACTGCCTGGGGTACTATTAAAGATTTAAATTTCCAACTCCCACTTCAGGACTGATTCAAATATCTCTGAGATATTCCCTTGGCATCTGCATTTTACAAAGTTCCCCATATGGTTCTGACGATTAGTCAGATTTGGGTTCCTTTGTTTTAAAGGATCATTCATTCATTTATTCAGGAAACATAGATGAGATATGAGAAGTAGTAAAGGAAGAATCAGATAATATAGGGCCATGTGAGCCACTGTAGAGACTTTGGCTTCTAGTTTGACTGAGATGAAAATCTACTAGACATTTCTATTTTTTTAAATAAACTTATATTGGAATA
>NW_011494903.1:205932-207609 GCF_000754665.1 Bison bison bison
TCAGCTGTTTGTATCAGGTGACCAAAATATTGGAGCTTTAGCTTTATGAGTCTAGAGTCCCTGAAAAGGTCAAATTTCTTGAAATTTCAATAAACAGACAATGTCAATGAACTTTTGCCACTGACATATTTTAGAGACATAGGGTGGAGTGGGGGTACCTATGAAGATGAAAATATGTCATTTCAAAAATGTGTTGGTAATATAAGCTGGTTCTATTGTCAGCACTCAAGCTTTTGATCTATGTTAACTGTTGAGTGTGTCTTGCATTTTTCCTTATTACATAAGCTTCTGATTTTAAAGACTATCAAGTCCAGCAGCTCCTTTTGGAAGAGGCCTTCAGCCAGCATTTTCTAAACTGAATTTTGGAACACTTGGTTATATGTTACCTCAAAAAAAATTTAAGTATGATTATTCTACAGTGTTTAAAGACATTTTCTCCCCCTCTTAGAATGCTTCTGAACCTCCTAGAAAACACTGTTTGTGTAGGAAGGCTGCCTTGCCTAAG
The DNA here is from genome assembly GCF_000754665.1 of Bison bison bison. Lineage (NCBI taxonomy): Eukaryota > Metazoa > Chordata > Mammalia > Artiodactyla > Bovidae > Bison > Bison bison. The sequence goes on from NW_011494903.1 coordinate 206,438, forward strand.
CACAGTATTTTAAAATCAGTATTTAAAATAAAAACTAAATGAAGTAGTATACTAGAAGAGGGTAAAAAGATTCATGCGATTTTTTTGGGAAAAAATATAATTACTATTAATGTATTTTTCTAAATTTCTATTACGCTAAACAAAAAGGAAATGTTTCAGGCACACTTAAATGAGGTGAACAGAGTAGCAGAGATAATTTTATTTTAAAGAGTAAATATTTAGAGGCCATAGGACAGGCCATGGCTGCAGTCCCTGACCCAGAGGTGGATGTGATGGCTGACACAGCTGAGAAGGCAAAGGTCACTGCTGACACCTTCCTGGTAGCCTGTGCCTGCCACTGCTGAGGGACCCACGACCCATGGCCAATTCCCCTGGAAGAGGGCACAACCTGTCTCAGGTTGTAGCAAATTCCTGTGGGCCTCTGCCACTACAGGCACTCCCCACACATCCCAGTCTTGTCTGCTCCATTCTGGGCAGACAGAGCAAGTGGGCCCTAAGCAGTCACTACTTTCACTCCTTCATGTCTGGGCAGGGAACAGATGCCAGAGGGCAGCCTACAAGCAGGCAGGGCCAAAACCAATGCTGAGCACCAGAGGCTATGTGGTGAATTCCAGAGGGAATTCACTCCTACAGTCACAGGAGCAGGGTATTAAATCCCAATTGGCTTGCGGCTGTGGACTTGGGGGGCAACTGTAGACTTTGGAAGCAAGTACAAGCTGGAGTAAGGACAGATAGGAGTCTGAGCTGACCCCATAGTGACCACAGCAGGTCCAGAGACCTTCCTAGAAATATTGGACGACTTCCTAAGTATGCAGATTGGCTGGAGCTCACTATGTGGTGAGGACACTGACAACTAAGGCCACAGGGAAATATTCTTCTTACTACCACTCTATATATTTTTTTATCTTTTTCCTTTTTCATATTGTTCTACTGTTGTTCTTTTTTTACTATTCCTTTAATTTGTATTTATTTTTCCCTTTTTAATCATTTCATTTAAAAAATAAATTTATTTTATATTTTCCTATTTCTACAGTACTTTTTCATTATATTGCATTTTTTAAATCATAGTTATCATTTTGTATTTATGCTAGTCTAGTTTTTAGTGTTTTCATTTATGGGTTTCTTTTCTTTTGATTACTCTTTTTTTTTTTTTTTTTTGGTTTTTGCTTTTA
>NW_011494903.1:207709-208139 GCF_000754665.1 Bison bison bison
CCCATGAAATATTAATCAGCAAGAGCTCTCCTAAAGGCCTCCCCCTCAGCAAAAAGACCTGGCCCCACCCAAAAGCCAGAAAACTCCAGTTCTGGACACCTCACACCAAACCTTCAGCAGAACAGGAACACAAGACACATGTACTATAATGTTCACTGCACTGTTTACAATAGCTAGGTTATGGAAGCAACTTAGATGTCCATTGGTAGATGAACTGATAAGGAAGATGTGGTACATATACACGGTGGAATATTACTCAGCTATAAAAAGGAATGCATATGAGTCAGTTCTGATGAGGTTGATGAACCTAGAGCCTATTATATAGAGTAAAGTAACTCAAAATAAGAAAGACAAATACTGTATATTAATGCATAAATATGGAATTTAGAAAGATAGTACCAACAATCCTACATGCAGGGCAGCAAAGGAG
>NW_011494903.1:208239-209430 GCF_000754665.1 Bison bison bison
ATGTGTGTTTCTGTTTAAAACCCTCATTTAGTATATTTTTTTGATTCATTAACATTGAACTCACAGCCAACAGCACTATAACTTGTACCTGAATGAAGCTTATCTGTTAATAACAGATATTTTCTCTGTAAGGCACTTCACAGATTTCCTAAGCTTAAGAACATTAGACCGTACTTGAGCACTACATTTGAAGGCCATTTTAAATACCAATATTACCAACAAAATGTATAAAAATGTGGTACTAAATGGACTGTGAAAAAGCCACTTGTTTACAGAATGAATGCTTAAACAAGAAGGCAGAGCATCACTTTGTTCAAATTTACCTTGGAGCATGGATGTGAGGCAGCTCATATTTTTTGCCACTTTGTATATGTCCATGAATGACCATGAAAAGAGTGCAAGTATTGATATTAGGTAAAATATTTTGCCTGTTTGGTAAAATAAATTTTACCAAGTAAGCAATTAGCAAATAAGGAACCTGCAAATAATGAAGATTGACTGTATATGTATTTTGTGTTAGAAATTTTCCTTTAAGTGCTGCTGTAGTTGCATCCTGCCAATTTTGATATGATTTATTTTCATTTAACTCAGGGTTTGGCAAAGTATGGCCTACTGTATATTTTGTAAATGAAGTTTTATCAGAGCACAACCACACTTGTTTATTTATTAGGTTTTGCTGCTACATCTCTGCTGCAGAGATGATTAGTTGTGGCAAACATTGTATTTAGACACTAAGCCTAAAATGTTTCCCATCTGGCACTTTACAGAAAATGTGTGCTGACCCCTGATGTAGTAGTTTCCCTTGAGACTTTCCATTTGATCCATGGATTATTTAGAAGTATAATGTTTATTTTCCAAATATTTGAGAGATTGTCCAGATATGTTGCTATTACTGATTTCTAGATTAATGATCTTATGGTCTGAAAATGCACGTTGTATGATTTCTATTTTCTTTAAAAAGTTAAGGTTCTTCCTAGTCTGTGTGCATGTGAGAAGAATGTATAATCTGCTTTCGTTTCATGAAATGTTATGTAAATGTCCACTAGATTGGTTTGGTTAATGGTGCTATTCAGGTCATCTGTATCCTTACTGATTTTCTGCTTATTTGTTCTATAAATTAAAGAGAGAAGAGTGTCAAAGTCTTCAACTATAATTGTGCATTTGTCTATTTCTTTTTTCAAATCCTATCAG
>NW_011494903.1:209530-210457 GCF_000754665.1 Bison bison bison
TGTTTCCTCCATTTCTTCTTCTTCTTACTCCTCTTCTCTTCTTTTCTCCTTTTCCCCCTCACTATTCCTCCTTCTCCACAGTTGCCAGCATTTCCTACTGGTTTTCTCTGTTTTGGTCCTCTTCTTTCTTTTTTACTGCCCTTCTCTTCCCTCCCTTCTCCCTGAATTATGCATTATTTCTCTTTCACAGATTCTTACATGACTTCAAGAGAGCTTCTCAATAAAAGAGGGAATCAGTGTGATATATGAACTATTCTTCTCAAAGACTATTAGTCAAATGTTCTTTTTTAACTTTGAAAAAAATTCTTTAACAGTTACCATGCACTCCTAACTATAATCTTTCTTTATAAAAAATGAAATTAACAATTTATAGTAAGCTCTCTGTACATCTTTTCTGAAATAATTTTCAAATTATTGAAATAAATGTAAAATGTCATTTTCAGAATCCTTTTTAGAATGTGTTTTCCTAAGTAGAGAGAGACAAATTGAGTCCCCTGATGATCTTGGCATTCTGCCTTGAGACAGTTGCAGACTTAAGTTTCAAGAAAAGTGATACCAGGAAAACCTGATGGTATCCTTCAATTGAAAGGAATAAGATCAGTTTCTCTGGGTGTAGGCAGATGGGTTTTATAGGAAATAACAGTGAGGAGCAGCTTTACAAAGAAATAGCTCTAAATTTCTGTTTAGAGTTCTGTCTTAATTCTGTTGTTGAGTATTAAGCTATTACCCTACCCTATGTGTAGGATAAAACCAAGTTTCTTCTGCAGTTCTTCTTTTTCATGTTCACTGTCCTCAAGTTTTTCTGCAGTTCTTTTTCATGTTCATTGTCCTCAGGTTCTTTCTGCAGTTCTTCTTTTTCACATTCATTGTCCTTCTGTGGTACAAATTGATCCATATTGGTGAGAATTGGAACCTTAAGTGTCAACA
>NW_011494903.1:210557-211305 GCF_000754665.1 Bison bison bison
TGCTGATATATGGCAAAAATTATTCTCCATTAAAATAAATAAATAACTTTTAAAATAAAGTGAAGAAATAAAAAAGAAACTCAGATCTACATAAAGAAGGATGATCATCAGAGAAGTAAAAAGTGAAGGTAAAATTAAAACACAAATGAAAATATTTTTGCTATTAAAACAACAACAAAACCCAGGAACATAACACTACTGATTTGCAAACAAGCTGCCCAAAGCCATACCAAGCTCACAGAGACCCCAAAACACACGGTCCCTTCACAGACAAAATCCACCTCCACCGACCAGGACACAGGCACCAGTTTCCACTAACAGGAAACCTTCACGAGGCACTGGTCCAACCCTGCCAACTGGGGGCATAAGCACAAATGAAAAGAACTATGACCATGCAGCCTGCAGAAAGGAGACCCCAAACACAGTAAGCGGAACTAAATGAAAAGACAGAGAAACATGCACCAGATGAAGCAGCATGATGAAAAACCAACAAGACCAAACAAATGAACAGGAAATAGGCAGTCTACCTGAAAAAGAATTCAGAGCAAGATAGTAAAGATGATCCAAAATCTTGGAAATAAAATGGAGTCAGAGATAAATAGGATGAGGCATGTATGGAGAAGATACAAGAAATGTTTAATGAGGATTCAAGAAGAAATAAAGAACAGATCATCAGCAATAAATGACACAATAACTAAACTAAAAAATTCAGTTCAGTCACTCAGTTGTGTCAGATTCTTTGTGACGC
>NW_011494903.1:211480-211999 GCF_000754665.1 Bison bison bison
AGCAAGTACACTTTTCTACATAACTATTATATGACTATCAAATTCAGTATATTAATATTGATATCATTTTATTTTCTAATCCATAGTCCCCATTCAACTTTTTACCAACTGTCTCAATAGTATTATTTGCAGAGGGAAATTTTATTTTTTCATTTGTTCCAGGATTATGTGTAGCATTTAGTGGTCATGGCTCTCCCTCAATCTGAACAGTGTTTCAGTCTTTCTTTGTCTTTGGTGACGACGTTTTTAAAGAGTTGTCTGAGGAGACTATACAAATAGCTGAGGAAAGAAGAGAAGCTATAGACAAAGGAGAAAGGGAAAGATATACCCAACTGAAGGCAGACTTTCAGAGAACACCAAGGAGAGATAACAAGCCCTTCTTAAATGAACAATGCAAAGAAATTTAGTTCCGTTGAGTTCAGTTCATTTTAGTTGCTCAGTCATATCCAACTCTTTCAGACCCCATGGACTGCAGCACACCAGGCCTTTCTGTTCATCACTAACTCCTGGAGCCTACTC
>NW_011494903.1:212372-212682 GCF_000754665.1 Bison bison bison
AATCCTATCAGATTTTGCCTTATGAATTTTGAAACTCTGTTTTTAGGTGCATACACATCTAGAATTACGTCTTCTTAAAGAATCCTTTATCATTATGTAATGTCCCTCTTTGTCTCTGATAATCTTCCTTGTTCTGAAATCTGCTTCTTCTGAAATACATCTACTGCAGCTTTTGTTTGCTCATCATATATTTTTATCCATTTTCTTTTAACTATCAAAATCTGTGTATCTAAAATGAATTTTTTGTAGACAGCGTATAGTTTGTTCTTGCTTTTCAATCCAATCTGACAGTCTCTGTCTTTTAATTGTG
>NW_011494903.1:212782-214586 GCF_000754665.1 Bison bison bison
TCTTGTAACTGCTGTGTTTACACCATTCATATTGAAAGAGATTGTTATAGTTGGATTAACATCTACATCTTGCTAGCTGCTTTCTGTTCCACTTGTTCTTTGTTTTTTTGTTAACTCTTTTTCTGTTAAATTGGGTATTTTTTAATAAAACCTATTGATTGATTTATTTATACTTCTTTTCCTAAGTCTTCTTTAATGGTCACCTTTGGTTTTACAGTATACATATTTAAATAATTTATCCAGTATTCTTGGGCTTCCCTTGTGACTCAGCTGAAAGAATCCACCTGCAATACGGGAGACCTGGGTTTGATCCCTGGGTTGGGAAGATCCCCTGGAGAAGGGAAAGGCTACTCACCCCAGTATTCTGGCCTGGAGAATTCCATGGACTGTATAGTCCATGGGATCACAAAGAGTCAGACACGACCGAGTGACTTTCACTTTCACTTTATAATAGTACTGTACCACATGGCTTGTAGTTTATAAGGACCTAATAACATCATATTCTCAAATCTTCCTTCCTATCCTTGTGTCATTGCTATATGTTTTACTATTATATATGCCGCTGCTGCTGCTGTTGCTGCTAAGTCGCTTCAGTAGTGTCCGACTCTTTGCAATCCCATGGACTGTAGCCTACCAGGCTCCTCCCCCCATGGAATTTTCCAGGCAAGAGTACTGGAGTGGGTTGCCATTGCCTTCTCCATTATATATGCTACAAACACCTAATGCATTGTTTATATTATTAAACTGTCAGTTATTTTTTTTCTTTTTCTCAAGGATTTTAATAGACATTCAAGAACACATTCAATTTATCAGAAGTTGTCCCTCTACAAGAGTTGTCTGCTGTTAATCCCCTAACCACAGAAACACTTCTGGGCATCTAATATCTTTTCAGCAGAAACAAGAAATAAGGTTGCAAGATTATTGTAGTCACTCAGGAGAGAAATATTGTCCAGTAAGTCCATTATCATGGGAAGAGGTGGAGAGAAGGGAACAAATTCTAGATATGTTTTGATCGTTTGTACATAATATCACATATAAAGGCCTTATTTCTATGACTTATATACACTGCTAATCAGCAAAGAGAATCCAAAAGTCCAATAAAAAGAAGCAGTGGATATGAAGCATTCACAGTACAAGTAAGTGAGGAACTCAACATCCTTCATTATTAGAGAAACGTAAAATAAAAGGAATATGTAAAATATCCTTCAGTGGGAAAAAATGGAGGTACTTAAGAGTGTGATCTCAGTGTTGAATAACTATACTCTTTATTTCATTTTTTTAAGTTTTAAAAAATATTTATTTATTTTTGGCTGCACTACGTCTTTGTTGCTACACAAGGGCTTTCTCCAGTTCTGGTGAGCGGGGGCTACTCTCTAGTTGCAGCGTCAGGACTTCTCATTGCAGGGGTTTCTCTTGTTGCAGAGCACATACACTAGGCACACGAGCTCAGTTGCTTTGCGGCATGTGGGATCTTCCTGGTCCAGGAATCAAACTGGTGTCCTCTGCGTGGTTGCAAGACAGATTCTTAACGACTGGACCACCAGGGAGGCCCTTTATTTCAGTTTTAAAGAAAGCTATGGAAGAAAAAGTTTTTATTTTTCTTTTTTATAGTCATCCTACTGTTTTAAACTTTTTACCATGGTTATTTCTAAATATTTTCATTTACCATTTGTTTGTTTCTCATGTCATTTATGCATGAGAATAAATGATTTTCTCCTTTTTTGATAATACAAGCTTCAACACAAGTGTAATGAAAGTTCTGGACAAGCCTTATTCACAATCTTAGAAATGAAGTAGCATTGTT
>NW_011494903.1:214686-215121 GCF_000754665.1 Bison bison bison
ATCTATTGAGCCCATGCACTCTAGGGCATGCATGCTACAACTACTGAAGCCAGCGCACCTAGAGCCTGTGCTCCACAAGAGAAGTCACTGCAATGAGAAACCTGTGCACCACAGTGAAGAATAGCCCCAACTCACCACAACTAGAGAAAGCTCACGCTCAGCATCAAAGAGCCAGTGCAGCCAAAAATAAATAAATAAAAATTTTTAAGAAAGAAATCGAGGCAATATTATCAATTAAGGAATTAAGGCTATCCTTCCACATCATTGAACCATCTCTTAAATTTACAAGAATTTGAATTTAAAAAGAAAAAAGTTCCCTAAATGAAAAATACAGACTAATTATAATGCTAAATTTTATGCAGTAAATACAATAAAAATTATAGATTTGAAAAAAAAATGTATTTCAAACAAAATGTATACTTTGCACTAGAAAAT
>NW_011494903.1:215221-216061 GCF_000754665.1 Bison bison bison
GAAATCTGACCCTGATTATAAAAATACATTTAAAAATGTCTACTTCTGCAAATGGCAACAGAAACAGACTCATGGATAAAGAAAACAAACTTGTGGTTACCAAAGGGAAGAAGGAAGGGATGAGGGGCAGACTATGGGCATGAAATTAACAGATACAAACTACTGTGTATAAAATATATAAGCTGGGGTTCCCTGGTGGTTCAGTGGTTAAGACTCCCAAGTTCCCAATGCAGGGGCCCTGGGTTCAATCCCTGGTCAGGGAACTAAGTCCTACATGCAACAACTAAAGATCCCATGTGCTGCAACTAAGACCCAGAACAGCAAATAAATAAATAAAAATAAGTATAAAATAGATAAACAACAAGGACACAATGTATATCACAGGGAATTATAACCATTATCTTGTAATAGCCTATAATGGAGTATAATCTGCAAAAATACTAAATCACTATTCTGTACACCTAAAACCAATACAATATTGTAAATCAACTATACTTCATTTTTAAAGGCTATTCCTTTTAGGTTTTCTAATACAAATTAAAATTAGTCACAGAATCTGTTTCTAAACAAGCAAATTTTAAACCAAAACCAGATATTACAATATATTTTTTTAAAGCACGAGATAATGATTTTTTAAATATCCAGGAGGTAAAACAAAATCTAATGATTTTTAATCAAACAAAAAGCTGATAAATTTAACATGACAAACACAATTTAACTGAAGAACTATTTCATTATTTCAATATGGGAAAGCAAATTAGCAACAAAAACAACAATGAAAGAGTTCAATATATCTAAAAAAAACAATCAATAGACTATAATCATCAGGTTCATCATAAT
>NW_011494903.1:216161-216814 GCF_000754665.1 Bison bison bison
ATAATAAGGTGGAAAAGTTTGGGAAAGTGTTTTTCACAAAAATTTATCATATGCTCAGACTTAAAAAGTCTCAATAAATATGAAATGGAAGGATTCTTACATAGTAAAAATTATAAGTAGGATAAAAGAATACAAACCACATGGAAATTGTGAAATACATTTTTCTTAAATGACTACTAAATCAAGAAAGTGACTATTTAAAATTCAAATATGAATCAAAATACACCCATAGCTCTACATGTCTCTCTTAGGAAAAGGATGGTTTAAAAAAAGTAATAAAACGGATAAACCGCTAGTACAATTCAACAAAAGAGAAAAGCATACAAAGTATCGATTTTAAAGATATATAATTAATGCAAAGATGATATACATCATTAGGGCATTCCATATGCAGATTTTCTTTTAAAAAGTGAAAAGTGAAAGTGAAGTCGCTCAGTCATGTCTGACTCTTTGCGACCCCATGGACTACAGCCTACCAGGCTCCTCTGTCCATGGGATTCTCCAGGCAAGAGTACTGGAGTGGGGTGCCATTCCCTTCTCCAGGGGATCTTCCCGACCCAGGGATCAAACTTGGGTCTCCCTCATTCCAGGTAGACGCTTTAACCTCTGAGCCACCAGGGAAGATTTTCTTTAAAAAAAGAAAAGGAATAATA
>NW_011494903.1:216914-217813 GCF_000754665.1 Bison bison bison
TTTTAATATGCTATCTAGGTTGGTCATAGCTTTTCTTCCAAGGAGCAAGCGTCTTTTAATTTCATAGCTACAGTCACCATCTGCAGTGATTTTGGAGCCTTAAGTGCCAACTAGAAAAATATATCCACAACCTAAATGTTAAGAGTTGTGTTTTATTTGGGTGGAAAATTTTAGGAGTTCAAGCCTGGGAGACAGCATCTCAGGTAATCCTGAGACAACTGCTCCCTAAACTGTCCATTATTTTTAGAACAATTAAAAATAAGAAAAGTATAGACATATTTTACTGGAGGTTTTAGAGCATAGGAATGCCATGGTCCCTTTAAAATGTAGCTTTTATCATTCTGGTTACTCTAAGAGAAAAACGGAGAGACCAGCTGGGAGGCTGTTGCTGTAATCTAACTGAAACGTGATAATGGCTTGTTCCAAGGTCATGTTAAATAACATAGAGTTCATTAGATAGGATATCCAGAAATCATTTTTGTTTACTTCAGAGTCTCACATTTTTTTCATGACAGTTCAAATATTTAGATTTAAAGCTACTGCAAGCTATTTGATAAGACAGTCACATTAAAACACTAAAAACATGACCAGTGATCTTCTTGACCTCATAATTCAGTTTGAAATAATCACTTGAAGTAATCACTTTGAAGTCATTGTAGTCCTCGTCATTAGATGACTAGAGATGACTGCTGCTGCTGCTAAGTCGCTTCAGTCGTGTCGGACTCTGTGCAACCCCATAGACGGTAGCCCACCAGGCTCCCCCGTCCCTGGGATTCTCCAGGCAAGAACACTGGAGTAGGTTGCCATTTCCTTCTCCAATGCATGAAAGTGAAAAGTGAAAGTGAAGTTGCTTAGTCGTGTCCGACTCTTAGCGACCCCATGGGCTGCAGCCTACCAGG
>NW_011494903.1:217913-218537 GCF_000754665.1 Bison bison bison
GCCTAGAAAACTCTCTCTTCCCCTTCTGAATAAATAACTTTGCCAGGAAGTATTCTTGGTTGGAAGTTTTTTTCTTTCAGTACTTTGAATACATTGTACCACTCCCTTCTGGCCTTCAAAGTTTCTGCTGTAAAATCTGTCTTTGGGGGATTCCCTTCTGTGTAACAAGGTGTTTTTCTCTTGCTGCTTTTAATATTCTTTGTCTTTAACTTTTGACATTTTAATTGTGTCTTGGTGTGGGTCTCTTTGGGTTCTCTTATTTGGAACTCTCTGGGCTTCCTGGATATGGATGTCTGTTTCCTTCCCCAGGTCAGGGAAATTTTCAGCCATTATTTAAAAAGCAAACCAGGATCAAGTAAAAAGTTTCACAAAACTGAAACCAAATATGTAAAGTCACAAGGTGAAAAGAGCAATTAAGATAGTATAAGAAAACAAATATAAGATAGATGGCCTAAGCAGTGTATAAGAAAGACTAACATTCTCTGGTAAATATCCATTAGATAATTAAAAAATAAAAGAATCACTGAACACATCTATAAGACATTGAGGGGACATCCCTGGTGGTCCAGTGGTTGAGAATCTGCCTGCCAATGCAAGGGACATGAGTTCAATCCCTGGTCCAGG
>NW_011494903.1:218637-219682 GCF_000754665.1 Bison bison bison
CCAGGCTCCTCTGTCCATGGGATTTTCCAGGCAAGAGTACTGGAGTGGGGTTCCATTGCCTTCTCCAGAGATGACTAGAACTGCTTAAAAACGGCATTGTTGGTGGTATAGTTTTTTTAAATCTAGGGTAATGCACACATGTTAATCAAAATTGATACACTTATCCGCCTTTTTGGTTAATGTTTCTTTGTTGGCAAATTAAGTCACTTATCAGAAGTTCTTAATGTTCTATTCAAAGGATAGCAACCAAGTTACATACTTGGGTAATTCTACCAAAACTGTATTTCCAAATTCTAGATTTTATTGTCTTTGTAGAATACAGGAACTTTCAGTAATAAATGTCTGACTTTATATATATATAGTGTGTATATGTATTATACATATAATATTTATATATATATAATATATGTGTGTATATATGTATCTATATATATATGTATCTTTTAGTGATCCTGACTAAAAGCATATTCCATTCTATCCTAATTAAAACTTTCCATTCTCTGCAAAACTGGAAACCCTACATTATCAACTTTTTTCTTTTTAGTTCAATATTTATTCAGTTTAAAATGTATTTTTAAACTTTTTTTTGCAAACTTCTATATGTACTATCTCTACTCTAAAGTAGCTTCCAATGATTCCATGTGTACCCATACCCCAGTTTTATCAACTTTTTGCCATACTTTTAAAAATAATCTATATTCTTTTCTGCTGAAGTATTTTAATCAAGTTTTGATATGTCCTGTCATTTCATCCCTAAATATTTCAGTATGTGTGTCCTAAACAAAATGAAGTTAAAAATGACTGTTTTCTTTTTAAATAAAGATATAATTTATATACTACACAAATGTTCTCCTAAGTGGTATGTATTATCACATCCAACACGATTAACAATTTCTTAATATCTACTGACTAGTCCATATTCAAATTTCCCTAATTGTCTAAAAACGTTCTTTATATATTTTTATGATTAATTTGATCCAGATCTAAAATTGGCCTCCTTACTCACTGGATATGGTTGTTTTGTATCTTATATCACTCTTAACCA
>NW_011494903.1:219782-222248 GCF_000754665.1 Bison bison bison
CACTCTTAACCAGAAACAGGTGTTCCCCGTCCCCTGTTTGTTTCATGCCTTTGTCTTGTAAAAGAAACCTGGTCAATTGTCCCATAGTATGCATGGGTTTGTTTAATTTGTCCTTCTGTAGTTCTTGTGGATTAAAAGTTAAATCAAAGCCTTGTTTACACTCAGGTTTAAGGAGTTTTTTGGGGGGTGGAGGGTAAGAATATTTCACAGGTTGTACTCTTTTCTGTAATGAGAAGGCACATAATGTTTGATTGTTGTACTTCTAGTGATGCTAAGATTCTTAGGCTCAGGTGGTGACAATCTTTTTATTGTAGTTTCCAGTCAGTCTTCCCTGTGGGATACTAAAGCCATTGATGATTGTTGCCTGATCCAGTTATTTTATTAACAGTTTCAAAATGATCATTTTCTAATTGTGTCACTACCTCTGCATTTATTAATGGATATTAACAGAACTTCTTATACACTGAGATATTTGACTAACTTGAAATATGCTTCATATCAGAAATGCAAAGTAAATAAAGGAAAAATCATTAAACATCAATTTTCAGAGTAAAAAGTTGGTGCCCTAGCAACCTTCAGTGGTGTCCAATGAATTTTGTTTGTTTGTGTCTTTTTTGAATGTTATTATGAGCTCATGACTTTATGTATTCAGTATGTTTTAATAAATTGCCATCATTATTCCTTCTGATCTCACTATGTATCATCTTTGGCCATTAGTAGCCTATTCAAGCTGGCTCCTATATCCTTTTGATAAAACCCTATTGGTCTTTGATAGCCTGATTGTTTTCTGGCTCAACAAGATATTCCAGGTTGATCTTACTCATTTCTTGCCTCAGACATAGACTCATCCTTTTTTTTTTCTGAGAAAATATTCCTCAGTTATCTTCTTTACTCAGCACCTATCTTAATCTACATACTGTGATGCTGCCAAAAGTCAAACTTGTTCACTGTATCTAATTGTAGAGTTGACTGTGACATAGCCTGTCTTTTCTGTATTTGTTGTCTGTATTAAATCACAAGCCCTTTTCTCTCCTTCTTGTGCCTTGTTCTGAGGCACATGTCTACATTCATTTTAGTATTTCATTCCTTAATACTTCATTATTCTCCCTTGTTCCATATGGTTTAATAGATTTATGTCTTTTTTTCAAGAAATTTGTAATTTCCTGGAGGTCAGAACTTCTACATTACTGGGAGATAAAGAGCAAATCTATTAGGAATATAACTGAAAAAATTGAATTGACTTGAAAGGCTTGTTTTGTTTGGCTGACTTATGGCCATGTTTGCCAATAACTTGACACCAGTAGTGCCAGTGCTACATTTAGATCCCCGCCCAAACTGAATCACTAATCTTTACACCAGAATTTCAAGTACAGGTGGTTTAAAAGTAATCAAATTAAGTATGGAAAAGGAGGCACAAATGTTCTATCCAGAGAATTAAAAAATAAAATTTGTTCTTTGGTTCTACAATATAGTTTTATGGTACATTCAAGAAAACACTTTCAGATGATCATGACTTTTGGTACCTGGCCTCAATTCCTACTTGGCTTAGCTTCATTATTGGTGGCCCAAAACTTGGCTGTAAGTAGGAGAGTTGGAAGAAAGACTGGCTGCCTGGCAAAATGACTTGAATAGCTTTTGATCTTATTTGTCATTTTATCAGCTATTTTTTTGTACTGCTAAATGGGTGGACTTTTTATGGTTTTCATAGAAGAATGAAAACCAGAAAAGCCAGACTATTTACAACACTTAAAAATGTGACACTAGACCTGTAATGGCACTGAAGCTACTTGTCATGTGATGAAACTCTATGTTAATTTGTTTTATGATTAGAGTAAAAGTAGCTGAAGTGATGTGTCCTATCTATCTACTCTCTTCTTTCTTTTCTCTTACCCCCAAAGAAAAGGCTGTAGATTTTTCAAGGAAGAATAAGAAGATTAATTTGAGAATAGATTTGTGTTCATGATAAGACAACACTTCCTGGGTTTGCTTATAGGTCCTGTTATTGCCTTGGAGTTCAATGGAGATGGCGCTGTGGAAGGATGTCAACTTATTGTCAACGAGACATTCAAAGGGACCAAGGTACAAGATACTATTGACTATATTTCAGTCGAACCTTTCATTTCCTTCTCTTTTCATTACAATTAAATAGTACTTTTAGCACATCATGATTTTTAAAACTTTTGGTAAACAATCGAGAACTAAGCTTTGGTTTTTCCTTGCCAAACTGAAATTTTAATAGCTTAAAAATTCACAAAGTGTCTACGTGTTAAAAATCTCAATCATACGTGTTTCTAAAGTCAAATGTCTCACCAAATGTCTCTTCCTTTTTAAAAAATAGTGATATGTTGGGACTTCCCTGGCAGTCCAATGGTTAAGAATCTGTGCTCCCAGTGTAGGCAGCATAGGTTTCATCCCTGGTCAGGGAACTAAGGCCTCACAAGCCGCACAGTGTGGCAAATAAATAAA
>NW_011494903.1:222348-224171 GCF_000754665.1 Bison bison bison
AAAGATTCCTTAAAAGTGTTCTATCTAACTCATTTTCATGTAGTGAAAGTCAGTTTGAACTAAATCTGACTTAGGGCTATACTCTGAAAAGGAAAATTATAGTTTGGTCCTATCTGTGAACATAGATGTAAAATTCTAAACAAAATTTTACCAAACCATACACCAGCAGTTTAAAATAATTGATCTTCATGGGCATTAAGATTTTAGCCTGAGGCTAATTTTAAATAAGACCAGAGATTCACAAGAAAAACAGAAAAAATAAAATTAAGTGAATAAATAATAGTTAAAATAAGAGCTGACTCATTGGGAAAGACCCTGATGCTGGGAAAGACTGAGGGCAAGAGGAGAAGGGGGCAACAGAGGATAAGATGGTTGGATGGTAACACTGACTCAACGGATAAGATTTAGCAAACTTGGGGAAATAGTGAAGGACAGGGAAGCCAGGTGGGCTGCAGTTCACAAGGTCGCAAAGAGTTGGGCATGACTTAGCGACTGAACAACAACAAACAGTTTAAATGGCCTGAAAATTCAGTATTCATTTCTGATTTTAAAAGAAGGATTTTCTTTTAACTATAAATATGGTGTGTCTGAGAGAAATCGACACTATTAAAGCACACACACTAGAGCTATTCATCCAAAAAAAAAAAAAAAAGGCAGAAAACTACATAAAGATATCTAGTCACCATTCCTAATTAATCACGTTAGAAAACTGAATCATTGTAACCATGTATGAAAAATGAACAAATAACATAAGGAGATAAAATTAAAACAATAATATTTGCACATTATATAATTATATAACCTAAAAAACAAAGATATTCAAGAAACAAAATTAAAAGTAATGAGTTCAACAATGGGGTAAATTATAAGATAAAATCTAAAAACTCTTTCACATTCCAATAATAAACATCTACAGAAATTTGTTTTACCACAGCAACAACCACCAGAAAAAATTAACCCAAGAGTTACCCTAACTGGGCGCATATATGTCATGGGGACTAAACACGGCAAAGATGACAACAGTTTAATACAATACAGAAACATTTAGGACTTCATTTCCACCTGGACATTTACTGAATCCTGTCAATTTTACTTCTGTAATGTGACAGTATGATGTACAAATAGTTTGTCATCTAACTATAACTATAAAGTTAATGCTCAAGTTTCTCAGAACAAGAAGTTAGAGACAGACGGTTTCTATAAAAGGAATGAATGAAATAAACCACAACTAAATGACTACTTACTACAATATTTACCCACTGTGTTAGTAAAATAATACAGATAAAGCCAAATAAGTGTGGGCTATTTTGAGTAATGAAGACACACTCAAGATGCTGTTGACTATACAACCCCATAAACAAACTGTCTGACCCAGTACTCTCAGTCCAGGAACAGATTCCCCCACCACACCCCCAAATTAGATAGCTCCTCTCCCATGTAAAAAGGGTGTTTTGTACAAAAGATGTTTGTCACAACTGCGTTCATAATCTGTTTTAAAAATCCCAGAGATGTGATTAAAAGAACTCCGTTATAGTACTTATTTCCCTTACTCATTGATCATTTGAGTGATACACACATAAATAAAACATGCAGTCTCTAATCTCAAGAAACTT
Organism: Bison bison bison; assembly: GCF_000754665.1. Lineage (NCBI taxonomy): Eukaryota > Metazoa > Chordata > Mammalia > Artiodactyla > Bovidae > Bison > Bison bison. The sequence continues at coordinate 223,962 of NW_011494903.1, forward strand.
GGGTGATTATTTAATTCAACCATTTAAATAAATGTTTATATCATGCTACATGATACATGAAAATGTAAAAAATAATGTTAGCTGAAGAGGTCTATCAGTGACAAAGCAAAAAAACTGGACAATCTATGGTGAAAGCAATGTGGCAAGATTTTCTCTCTACACACACACAAATAGAAATAAAGGAGAGAGACAAGAATGTGTAAGAAATAG
>NW_011494903.1:224271-225421 GCF_000754665.1 Bison bison bison
CTATTGAGATTCTTATTAGAAAATAGAAGAAATTAAGAGTTCTTTACATAAATCTCTTTATTCAGTAGCTTTCATAATATTGGTTTACATGTTTTAAAAACTGAAATTCCAAGAGTAGTAAAATAAAACCAAAGCATTATAAAGCAAAGACTTTAATTATATCATAAATGCTTTTAAAAGAGCTGTATTTACATCATAGCTAATTGAAACTATACTGCATGAATTCTACAGAAAATCCAGAATTTCTTTTAAATAGCAAGATTTGACTGTTTTGTGGAGGATGTGGGCTTTGGAATTTGGGGATTACTAATATGTTATTTTTTTCTCTTACATTTAACATAGATATTTGTATCAGAAAGCAAGGAGACGGCACCTGGAGATGTAGACAGCTTCTACAATTTTGCTGATATACAGATGGGAATATGAAGTGCAATGAGGAACCAAGGACTTCGTATTAAGCCCTTTTCAATTTGTGTGTTAGCAATGGGTTTTTTTTTAAACTGATGCTAAAATTGTTAAAGTCATTTTTTAAATAAATTGTTGAATACTGCATCATTTATGTGAGATTCGGAAAGAGTTCATTTTAAATTAAGTAGTTTTAATCAGCTTAAAAACCATTTAACCCAGTTCAGTGAGCTTGTAGGTTTTCTCTGCATATGATACTGTTATTAGAAAACAGAAGTGACTAGCAGTTCATTATTTTAATCCTAATTAAACATTCTTTCAAATCTCTAATTTACACTTTACTCAGTACTCTATAATACTTGTTTGAGAATATCTTCCATTTTCTTTTTTAATTTAGAAGGATTCCTTACTAGCTGATCAGTTAAAATGAACCTGTGTACATTTTTCTTGTATACATATCCAGTTAAATATTTGCTTCCTAGTTCCATAATATGGAAAATGAGATTTTGTGTACAGAGTTGACCTAATACTTTGTAAATTCAATTTTTAAATTAATAGGTATTTGATAACCAGTTTTGCAAGTAGCTCATGTTGGTATAACTGTTTAAAGACTACTTTAAACAGTTGTGAGTAGTATGCTTATTTGAATATATTCCACATTGTTTATTTTTTGAATAAAACTGTTAAATGACTCTTCTGCTTCCTGGTAGGAAAAGGTATATGGAATAATGAAACTATAGAAGCC
>NW_011494903.1:225521-227690 GCF_000754665.1 Bison bison bison
TGGTGTTCTAAATCTGTGGAATAGTTTTCCACATACACATACAAACTTGCACTACAACTTCTATAATGCTTTCAATGGCAAAGTTTGGCATTATCTACCTGTTTCTATTTATATTTTTTAGAGGGAAACTAGTTGTGTATTAATATATGTAATTCAGTACACCCCTCTTTTTCCTTCTCCTCTGATTCTCTTCTGTCAATAACATAAAACTCAAGTAGTTCTTGTGAATTACTTGCTGCATTTATTGAAGAGTAGGTTTTATGTTCCCTTTTTCTAATTTTAAAACCAGATGAATGGTATATGTTATATTTCTTTACTTTTAAAAAGTTGCTTTTTTAAAACTTGTGATTCTTAACTGAAATCTTCCAGTGGGTCAGTGATCCTTGAGAGAAAAAAATAAAATACAAGCTTCCTCACCATGTTTTATGTGATATTACTTGTTGGAATGTAAAAAGAAATCTTCAAAGTCCACATAACAAGTTTCCCACCAGGGAGCGGGGCAGGGGGCGGTGGTGAATGGGCTCTACATTTAGGCTCCCCTGGCCCTTTAAGACATTTTAAGGGACTTTAGTCTTAAAACTTCTAACTTATTTTGCTCCTAAATGTCACCTACATTAAAAACAGTGTTTTGTTTCTGTTGCCACTCTGAAAGACAGCTCAAAATTAGGAGATTAAAAACAGAGAAAGAAATGAGCAGGGGTGATAATGGCGGTTGAAGGGAAAAGAGGAATGGCGACTCAAGCCAAGACAACTTCCCCAGATTCCTTCACATGTATGGCCACTGGTTCCAGTTAGAAGCATCACAAAGCCTTCAGACTCAGAGGCAAAGAACACAGGATCCAAGGACTTAGGCTAATTTCCTTAATGATGCCACTGAGAGTCTGGTGAATTTAATCTTTAGAAGGTTTATTCTATTGGTTTCAGATTCATATTTTAGCTCAAACACAATTAACGATAGTTCAAATACATTCTTCTCTGTGTTCTTTGTTATTCTCTCAGAAGCTCAACAGCTGCTGCTCTCTGGCTACTGGAGAGAAATGAATTTAGTAATATTTGGATTTAAACTCTGAATCTAGAAAGACCTGACTTCTGTACTTAAAAACTTCACTTAGAAAATAAGTAAATAAACAGAATAAAAATCTGCTAAGACTCCTAACACATGGAAAAATAAAATAAAATACCTAGGTATGAAAGTGAAAGTGTTAGTGGCTCAGTCATGCTCAATTCTTTGTGACCCCATGGACTGTAGCCTGCCAGGCTCCTCTGTCCAGGGAACTCTCCAGACAAGAATACTGGAAGGGGTTGCCATTACCTTCTCCAGGGGATCTTCCTGACCTAGGCATCAAACCCAGGTCTCCTGCATTGCAGGCAGATTACCATCTGAGCCACAGGGGATTCCCTACCTATGATATCTTCCTGTGCAATTTCAAGATACAGTTTTCTGTTTATCATTTTTTTTTGGGGGGGGGGTTAAGTAGGTAGTATAAGGGTTCAGTTTCCAGATTAAAAAGTAGGGAAATATTTTTTAAGTAGGGAAAGACATGTACAAGGCTCAGAGATGGATAAATGCATTTACCATGAAATCTGAAATTAGAATTCAAGCAACTTCAACTATGTGGGAGAATGGGTAGCAGAAAAAGAATTCACACAATGTCTTTGAATTACAGTGTGAGAAATGGTTTATTGGGGAAAGGAACTTTCAAAAAATGCTTTTGGGAAAAAAATTAAAAACTCATTCCAGATGAGTCAAGGATTCAAACTTTTAAAAATTTTTGAGACACTATAAGAAAATGGTATACTAACGCATATATATGGAATTTAGAAAGATGGTAACAATAACCGTGTATACGAGACAGGAAAAGAGACACTGATGTATAGAACAGTCTTTTGGACTCTCTGGGAGAGGGAGAGGGTGGGATGATTTGGGAGAATGGCATTGAAACATGTATAATATCATATATGAAACGAGTCTCCAGTCCAGGTTTGATGCACAATACTGGATGCTTGGGGCTGGTGCACTGGGACGACCCAGAGGGATGGTATGGGGAGGGAGGAGGTGGGAGGGTTCAGGATGGGGAACACATGTATACCTGTGGCAGATTCATTTTGATATACGGCAAAACCAATACAATATTGTAAAGTTAAAAAATAAAATAAAATTTAAAAAAA
>NW_011494903.1:227790-228270 GCF_000754665.1 Bison bison bison
AAAATAGTGATATGCTGAAAATGTTACATTTCTAAGATTGTATACTTTAAATGGACAAGCCTATTGCTCAGTGTTCACTTTTATTTGCTTCAGTAATACTTCATCAAAACTTGAGCTATATCTAGAAATCATTACATGTAGATGTTGATGAGTCTAAGAATTTCAAATTTTTACTTAATATAGCTTAGAAACAAACATATAAGAGGATTAAATGAGTATATGTAACTTTTTTTATAAATATCTGAGAGGAAACGTTTGGTTTTGTAGTCTGATTTAGCTTATGGGCCTTTGAATTTGCATAATTTGAAGTACTTTGTCTTTTGTCTCATTTGATCATTGCACAAGTACTTAGGGAGAGGGCAAATATAATCAGATTGAATGGAAAAGGAAACAGAGAGAAAATGTTTATATGATTTGGAGCTTTTAGATCTGAATAAGTTATAGATTATCTAATCCAACTTTCTCATTTTACAGATGTGG
>NW_011494903.1:228370-228764 GCF_000754665.1 Bison bison bison
CCAAGACTTGGAAGCAACCTAAATGTCCATTCACAGGGGAGTGGATAAAGAAGATGTGGTACATATATACAATGGAATATTACTACTAGGCTATTAAAAAAGAATGAAATAATGTCATTTGAAGGAACATGGATGGACCTAGAAGTTGTCATGCTGAGTGAAATAAGTCAGACAGAGGAGAAATATATGGCATGAAATCCCATAAATGCAGAATCTAAAAAGAAATGATACAAATGAACTTACCTACTAAACAGAAACAGACTCACAGACTTAGAGAACAAACTTACAGTTGCCAGTGGGGGATGGTGGCGAGGAGGAGAATAGGGAGTTTGGGATCTACATGTACACACTGCTATATTTAAAATGGATAACCAACAAGGACCTATTGTATAGC
>NW_011494903.1:228864-229821 GCF_000754665.1 Bison bison bison
TCTATTTTCCATAGGAAGAGAAGATATTGTAATTAGGGTATGATTCTCCTTCAAAATCCATTCTAGAAAATATTTCATCCTTTAAAAGTATAATCTTAAAAAGTCAAATTTCATTTTAATTTTAGTAATGAAAACTTTTTTGTGAAAATCGTTTTGGGTTTCTTTTTTGGTAGAGTGTTTGAGGAGGGGAGATGACCCCCCTGGTGAAGGGAATGGCTACCCACCTTAGTATTCTTGCCTGCAGAATTCCATGGACAGAGGAGCCTGGTGGGATACAATCCAGGGAGTCACAAATAGTCGAACACAACTAAATGACTAACATACTTCATCCACACCTTAAAGTTGGAGAAGCTTTGTCCTAGACTATTGGCTCCTCAAGCGCTAAAATCAAGGCTTAGAAACCTTTGTATTCATAGAGAGTAGCTTAGGGTCCAGTGAAAGTTGCTCAATTGTGTCCTACTCTTTGTGACCCCATGGATTTACAGTCCATGGAATTCTCCAGGCCAGAATACTGGAGTGGGTAGCCTTTCCCTTCTCCAGGGGATCTTCCCAACCCAGGTATCAAACCCAGGTCTCCCACATTGCAGGCAGATTCTTTACCAGCTGAGCCCCAAGAGAAGCGCTTAGGGTCCAATAATGTGATCATTATTACATTTAATAAATGTTTCTGATTGAATGAAATAATCCAGTGCTTCATTCTATTAATTCTTTATCAGATCTTAGTCTTTCCTGTAATTCCTCTCTTCACATACTCTCCTTGATTGGCTTTGGAATAAAAACATTATACAGTGTTTACTCCCTGCTCCCTGCCCCCGTGTTTTGTGTTGAAATAGTAACCAGGGTCTCTGCCCACTGAGGCTCCTAGGGAGCTTTAAGAACATCAGTGGTATGCATTGTAAACAGATAAGAGCACAGCAGTTTCTGACTTAACTTTTCATCTGATGTTCATATTCAGGT
>NW_011494903.1:229921-230534 GCF_000754665.1 Bison bison bison
CTCCCAGAATAGTGGAAATAAAAACAAAAATAAACAAATGGGACCTACTTAAACTCAAAAGCTTTGCCACAGCAAAGGAAACAATAAACAAAATGAAAAGACAACTCACAGATTGGGAGAAAATATTTGCAAATAATGTGATTTACAAGGGATTAGTCTCCAAAATTCACCAACAGCTTATGATGCCTAACGGCATCACAACAAACAACCCAGTCAAAAACGGGCAGAAGACCTAAACAGACATTTCTCCAAAGACATACAAATGGCCAAAAGACATATAACAAGATGCTCAACATTTCTCATTATTAGAGAAATGCAAAACAAAACTATAGTGATATATCACCTCACACCAGCAAGAATGGCTATCATCAAAAAATTGACAATAAACATTGGAGAGAGTGTAGAGAAAAGGGAATCCTCCTACACTGTGGGTGGGAATGTAAATTGGTAGAGCCACTATGGAGAACAGTATGGAGGTTTCTTAAAAAAACTAAACATAGAGCTACCCTATGTCCCTGCAATCCCAGTCTTGGGCATATACTCTAAGGAAAAGATGATCCGAAAGGATACACGCACCCCAATGTTCACTGCAGCACTGTAGCCAAGACTTGGA
>NW_011494903.1:230634-231439 GCF_000754665.1 Bison bison bison
TATGCAGATTGTTAAGAAGCTAGATAAATTCCTATCAATCAATGTTCAAGTCTGGTAAAAATTATTTTGGTTGCTTTAAAGCATTATTTTCCAAATCAACCTGAACGTAATAATTTACCAGGGGGCAGGAGGGAGCTACTTGTTTAAAAATCCACATTCTTGGACCAGTCCTTAGGTGCATTGATTCAGTGCCCAGGGAAAACTGATTTAAGAGGGTTGTTGTAACAGAAAGTAATCAGAAGATTTTGATAGGTTGATCTTGTGAGAAGGGACTGAACCTGCCATCTGCATCACGTGCTGTGTGCCTAGTTACTCAGTCGTGTCTGACTCTTGCAACCCCATAGACTATAGCCTGCCAGGTTCCTCCGTCCATGGCATTTCCCAAGCAAGAATGCTGGAGTAGGTTGCCATTTCCTTCTCCATACAGAGTAGCTAATTGGAAGTTAGCTTTCGTAGGTCTATTTTTAAATTTAATTCTATTTTGATAAAACTAAGACTGAAAAAAATCACTTGCAAAAATTCCTCTTACAATTGTTACTAACAATTTATTTTCATGTTTAAACTCTTTGTGGATATTTTCAGATTCATTTACAACTACTGTATTGTATGTCCAATGTTCAGAAATAATACATTAAAAGACTTTTCACTTTAATAAGTAATGTTGACCACCTACCCTGTGCCTCACCTGTATTAGCATCATATCATTTCAGTCTTTTATAAGAGCATTCTATATTACATAACCTCTCATTAAAATCAAAATGATTTTATAAGATGCAAATAAAAATCAGTGATGGATTTAATATAA
>NW_011494903.1:231539-232317 GCF_000754665.1 Bison bison bison
AAAGAAAACAAAAAGTTTGAAAAACAAAAATAAACAATTTTTTAATTTTAAAAAATAAAAAGAAAGCAATCCAGATAAAAGCAGCCATGATTTTGATGAAAAAAGAACTTAACATAGAAAATAATGAAGATCTAATACAACCTGATAGTTAATACTACTTTCCTTTGGGTTAGTGGCTAAAAAATATAAAAATCTTATGTCAGTCATCAAAAAAGGACCACCAGAATCTGTTTAGACTCATCAGCAATTAAAGCACTACCTATTAACTCTTACAGCCATATTTTATTCTCCTGATAAACAATACTAGTTTTTAAGGATACAGTATTCTATTGGCTCCAGGTGAATTAGTTAAAGCAACAAATAGTAGAAAAATTCGTATTTTTCAGTCACTGGCATTTTATATACTGACCATTTCCATGTACCACTAGGATAGTTCTACAACTTTTAGGGTGTATTTTTAGCATTTTAGTTCCTTTCAGATTTTTTTTAATTTCAGATTTTTAGTCATTTATGCCTAAATCTATTTGTTTGGCAATCTTTCATAAATATTTTTCCACTTTATTTCTGCCATTAAATGAAACTGCTTTTGGAAATTTGGTTGAAAATATTTCCAGCCACAAGCTTATTTATCAATTAATAATTTTTGTACACATTCTGGTGATTTTATATTTAAAGCATACTTTTAAGAAGACATTTTGGGCTATTTTAATTATTTTGATTCAATAAAGCCTATCTTATAAAGAGAAACAAAGCTTTCAACAGCATTGAAGGACTGGCT
>NW_011494903.1:232417-233303 GCF_000754665.1 Bison bison bison
TGAAAAGATTTTAAAAAATAAGTAGTACTATGGTTGTTGTTTCTATCACCTTAAACCTTGATTATAATTAGTATTATACATTTTACTTCTGAATAGCTTTGAATTCATGCAAATGTATTAGCAATGAAAACTTAGTAATTTTATTAAGTTATAGATGTTTGACATTATATTAGCTTATTTCTCTTGTGTCAATAGTACTGCTTTTTACTTCTATATATTTGTGTCTAGCTTTTGTATGTAATTTATCTAGTGTTTATAAAATGTGATTTGTAATAAATATTGTCAAAATGAAAATAATTTAACACCAATTTTTGAAGAGCACTTCTATAGTATAAATTTATTCATATGTGTACCAAAATTTGATCATGACACAACTTTTTTAATGATAAAAGTAAAATACAGTGGTCTAATCTGTCTTATATTAGTGAGAAATGAACTGTATGCCATGTTGTGTGTACAAAGCTCTCTGGAGAAATGCAGAGGAAGTAGAAAACTTATTTTAATCTGAGGAATTTCCAGTATCATGTTCCCTTTGTTAAAAGATACATTTTGTTATGATTGAATACTTACTAAGATTAGGCATGTTTTTCTTCCATACTTGAGAAAATAGCAAATTGTGACATACTTTCAGATTTATTCAAGTAGACCTTATTTTTAAATTACTACCAAATTTACCAGCCTTTCTATCTAGCTTCTCCCTCTCCCAGCCCATAAATCAGATAAACTTCAGATTGGTGAGTTTTTTAAATAACATTTATTATTATTATTTCTATGTATAAAGCTTCTACATGTACATTTAGAGCATTTGGGGGAAAAAAACAGAACTGTACAAGACAGCAGCAAAAATTACTTCCTGCTTATTGGATAATTCTTGCTGTGCTGAGTT
>NW_011494903.1:233403-237234 GCF_000754665.1 Bison bison bison
CCCAATAATGTTGTATCATTAATCCTAAATACATTAGACAGTTCTAGACTTTTAATGCGACTAATTAGAATTTATAAAAGTAAAGTCGCTTCAATACAAAAGAATTATAGGCAACAAAAAGTGAAGAAAGCATAGCTAAAGAAGTAAAACGGGCAGAGAAGTTAAGAAGTCACCTGAACACTTGGAGGACATTTTTAAATTCACAAAGATATGGCCAAACAAGTAGATATGTATGACGGGCTGAAAGTGAGTTATATTTGTGGAGTCTGAAAAAATTTGAGGCAGAACAGAACTAATTTGAGGCAGAAAAAAAGCTTCAGAACTATCCTGTGATACACAGAAACCAGCAATGTGAGAAAACTGTAGACAAGTTCATTCTTTCAAACAAATCATCTGCTTCCCAAAAGTTTTTAAACTGATCAATGGTTAAACTGTGGTATATTAGTGATGAACTAAAATCTAGCCATCAAAACATGAAAAGTGATAATGTGTGGCCCATGGTGGAGGGTGTGAAAAGAACTGAGCTGTAGTCAAGACTTCAATAAAATAAAATGAAGACAGAACACCAAACATCTGTTGTTTGGTAAAAATCACAAAGACACAAAGAGATAAGAGTTGCATAAATAGCTGGTACTCTGTGGGGAGGGTATTGCCCTCTTTTAAGATATATTAGTATATAGTAAATAAAAACATCACATTATCTTCAATTTATTTATGCTTGTTTCAGAGGACAAAATGCCCCCCATCTTCTCCAAAGCTGGCCCCTAACCTGCATTTTGACTATCCTCACCTTTGTGTGGGCCTGTGCTTCAACTGTCTCCAAGGGACCCCTGTATTTCCAGTGACACATGTAGTCCACTCCTCCCATTTAAAACAGAATCACAAATACTCCTTTATTTTAATCTTGCTGTCCCCTCCAGTAATATACACCCCCCCCCGCCCCCACCATCCATAGAGACTCTGCTCCTACCTTTATCTTCCACATTAGTTGGAAAAAATGTCCATCCTTTCGGGAAAGTCTATAGGCCAAACCTACCCAACCACTACTTTATCCTGTCTCTTGGTCTTCTATGCAATATAACTACATTAAAAAAAAGTAGTTAAGGGATCAGCTTACCCCAGGTCACAATACTGATTTACAACAGAGAGAAAAATCTGAATCCAGAAAGCTTGACACCAGTCGCCCATGGCCACAAAAGACCCTTACGCTCCCTGTCCCTCTTCCAGGTGATTGAGATCCGCTAGTTACAGGCAACTGGAGAGGAGCAGCTGTCACCATCACAGCTGAATTGGCTTGAAGCTGGCTGGCCCAGCCCTGCCTGACACCTGCTCCATGCTCTAAAATCAGCCTTTGTACAGCCTGGCTTCTGAGAAAGAGGAGACACTAGGAGGAAATGGGGGTGGGGGGAAAGTGGTTCTTTTGTTAAAAGTCTTCCTCCATAGAACTTCTTTGGGGGAATCTTAGACCACATATTTTGAAAAATCTCCCTGTGGTTATGATGTACAACCTTGGGTACTGAGTCCAGTCCAATAAGGGGAGGTACAAAGATATATCAGATAACCTCTAGGAAACTGATCACTACAGCAACTCTGTTGCTGTGTTAATTACAGTAGTCTTGGAGAAAAACATACCAGGGTTTAGAATTCTATCCCTGACACTTATTTGCTGTCTGACTCTAGCCCCATCATTTTACTTAGAGCCTCAATTTCCTCATACTACAAACTGGGGATACCACCATTAATTTCCCTGGCTTATGAAGTGTGCTTAAAAATTCACTGCACTGTGCCTGACACACATATAGTCATGAAAGCTCCTTCTAAAGGAAAAAAAAATTAAAGTTTTCCATGGAAAATAACTGCTTTAAAAATACAATCAACATTAGGGAGCAGTTCCCTAACATACTCAACTTGTTAGGGAAACAAATCCCTAACACCAGCACCTATTTTAACTCCCTCTCCAAACACAGACAAGGCTCTAAAATTCTTTTCTCCCCTCACATCCACTCAATAAAAAGCTTCTTCATAAAACTATCCAATCTTAATGGCTCTGAGTATCTACTATTTATGATACAAGTTTTTTCCCCTGAAGAAGACTTTTCCTCTCCCATTGTCTGATCTATATCCTTGACTTCCTTAATGAAGCTTGAGAAAAATTTCTGTTCTGAAGTTGACTACTGGTTTCTTCCCAGAGAACCAAAATTAGCCTAAGGCACCTGCCTAGCTTTTCCTATGACCACCGTGCACCCAAGCAGAACAAACTGGCCATGGGATCTAGTTTACCTCTTCTGCCTACTGCTCTGGTATAACCTTTGAAAATACTTTTTAATTTACTGTGACAGCAACTCTCCACTGTAAAAATAGCTATGTACATAAACTAAAGCCTGAAAGAAAACACAAAAAGAATAAGAGCTTCTGTGTTAGAAGGATGAGAGTCCTGGCTAGTTATTTCCAGAAACCTAACATTAAATACAAATTTTTACAAGTGGTTCTTCCACACAGATGACTGCAAACTGAAAGCTTTCAGGCCCCCGCTACTCAAACCTGCCACTTCTGAACGACATTATCCTTGCCTCGCTCCATTTCAGGAGTCTTAACTATTAGCAGCAGTCGCACCTCCCTTTGCCTGTTCTCATATTTAACAACTCTTCAGAAATACCTGATATCAAGGACCACTTCACCCTGGAGCCCATAACTTCCTGTGGACTGTTTTACCATTATTCCTTACCCACTCTCCCACCCCAGGAGTCTCTTGGAGTTTTGGCCCTGGCTTTATTACCAGCCCACTTTCCCCACCCTCTGAAGTGAAAACAAGGACTCCTAACCACGGGACTTCCAGGGAATGCCTGCCAACCGGGGTTTTTTACTTTAGAAGTGGTTCTCAAATGTCGGCCTGCACCACAACCCCATGGAGAGCTTGTTCAAAAACAGTTGGCCCATCCCTGGAGTTTCTTTCAGTGGCTTTGGAGTGGGATCTTAGAATTTGCCTTTCTATTGGTTCCCAGGTGGATGCCGTCACTGCCAGGAGTGGGGGGCACACTTTGAGAACCACTGCTTTAGGCAGAAGAGAGCTAAACTTGGTTAGACCTGGGTTTCTCAACCTCAGCCCTACTGATATTTTGGACTGGATAACTGTTATGGAGGGTTATCTTGTGCACTATAGGATGCTTAGCATCCTTGGCCTCTACTCAATGCTTATAACCACGTGCCCCTCCCCCAAGTCAACTGTCATAATCAAAAGTATCTCCAGACATTGTCAAGTGTTCCAAGTTGGGGGTGGGGAGAGGCAAAATAACCCCAGGTTAAGAACCACTGACTTAGTCAAGTTCCCTTTTAGTGAAGTGATGAAACTTCTTCCTCTTGTTCATAAAATGCAAATTCTTTTCCAGATGTGATCATTTTTGTTTAATTCATCCATGCACCCATCCCACTACATGTCAAGCACTGGCGGGCTACTCATAGGTTGATGAACAGGTCCCTGCTTTTATTGCAATTACAATTAATAGAAGAGACAGTGTAAACAGTAGGCTCTGGAAACTGTGGGGACATGGAACAAGGGGACACAGCAGGCTTTCTGAAAGATTATGATAAAGATGGGCAGGAGTTGGCCAGACAAAAGGGATAGGGGAGGAAAATTCCAGGCAGAAGTCATGGGGGCAACAAAGCATGAGAATCAGGGAACTACCAGTTGTTCCCTATAGCTGGAGGCAATCATCATTTTTGCCCTGTGTAGGAAGGGGCAAGTTAGGGGAAAACAATATTATCAACTCTTTAACCTTTCTATCTCCTATATCGATTTCTGATAATTCTCTGTCCTTCCTCCATTTGTACCTT
>NW_011494903.1:237334-238269 GCF_000754665.1 Bison bison bison
AGCCATTTTTAAAAATTTATTTTATTGAAGTATAGTTGATTTACAATGTTAATTTCTACTGTACAGCAAAGTGATTCTGTATATATACTTTTTTCATATTCTTTGCCATTATGATCTATCACAGGATACTGAATATAGTTCCCTGTGCTACAGAGTAGGACCTTGTTGTTTATCCAAGCTATAGCCATTTTAAACATCTTTCTACTAACCTTGGAGCCCTATAGAATCACTTTCTCCAGGTGTCTGTATTAAATTATTCCCCTTACTTCTATCATGACACCCATTACACTTAGTTATAACTGTTTTTGTCTGTCTGCCCTTACACTAAGTCCACAATCTCCATTAGAGCAGGGACCATGGCTACCCTTTCTTCAATGTATTTCCAGTGTCCTGAACAATGTTAAGCACAGACAAGCCACTCAAACTAAACATCACGTGAATGAATAATGTCCTCAAATTCTATATGTCCCAAACTGAACACTCACCAACACCTTCCTTCCCCAAACCAGGTTCTACTTCTATATTCATATCCCGTCCCTCCACCTCCTACATACCCCATGCACATAGTCTCATCAAAATCTTGGCATAATCCCTCACTTCTTGTTTTTCTCATTCCATATATTCATCTTAGAGTCTTCAATGAGAAGCAACATCTATCCCCTGAACCTCAGTAAATACTCCATCTGGCAGATAGACTACGGAAAGAGCATGGGGTTTGGGATCAAATTAGAAGTGGGCTCCTCTCACTCCTCCTTCTTAATTACTAGGTGATTTTGAACAAGTTATAATCTCAGAACCTTAGTTTCCTTACCTTTAAATGGGTTTAACAGTATCAACCTTACATAGGTTGTTATGAAGTTAAATGTTATGTTGCTGCTGCTAAGTCACTTCAGTCGTGTCCGACTCTGTGCGACCCCATAGACGGCAGCCCACCA
>NW_011494903.1:238369-239493 GCF_000754665.1 Bison bison bison
GCAGTCCAAGGGACTCTCAAGAGTCTTCTCCAACACCACAGTTCAAAAGCATCGATTCTTCAGTGCTCAGCTTTCTTTACAGTCCAACTCTCAAATCCATACATGACCACTGGAAAAAACCATAGCTTTGACTAGATAGACCTTTGTTGGTAAAGTAATTGGAGGGAATTTAGGGAAAGTAAAAAGTTAGTACACAGAGATGGCTGGTAAGAGATGACCTTTGGCTTGATACCTTAGACTGAATCTGAGGTCCAGATAGAAAAGGTGTTTCCTGAGTGACTGAGAGAGTTGAGGAAGAATCCAACTTGATGAAGGAATAGGAACCAAATAACTATCACGTCAGTGGCACATCTTCTGTTGCTATTCCTGTGCATTACTCTGCCCTCCTTGGCATGTGTTCTCCCTGCAGTGGAAGCATGGAGTCTTAACCATTGGACCACCAGGGGAGCCCCTCCCACTTTTTGCTGTGAGTGTCAATGCCACTTACATTTCAGAAGAGTGCCTCTAAATCTTCTCATGAAGATCCATAGATAGTTGTTGTCTTTTATTTTTTAAGATCACACTTTGTTCCCTGTAGCATTTTTCTCTGATAATCATTGCCTTGTTCTTTAAACTTTCTCCCACCTTGGTTCCTGTGATAATGATGCAGTTATCCACCATCAATGAATTCACTGAACGCTGCTTCTTGGGCCAGGCACTGTGCTAGATTCAATTTTTCCTACTTCTTTGAGACTTAGTTTCTTTGGATAGCTCATTTCTTTTTTATTCTCTTACCTTCATTTTCCCTCTTCCATCTCAGCTGTCATCACAGTACAAGGGTCAGTTGTGAATCCTCTGCTTTGACCACCATGTCCTCTCCTTTGGCTCCATGAACCTTTCTCACAGCTTCAACCAGAACCACTGAGGACAGCTGTTTATCTGACTGCTATTGCTCAATCTTCAACTCTACCAAATATGTCCACTCCAGTAGTTAAATTTTAATTGTTCTCCTGGTCTCACCACATACTACACTGAACTCATCACATTTCTCCTTCCTAGATGGTCTCCCTGTCCTGGCATCTTTGTTTTCATTGATGACACAGAATTATCTCAGTTATACCATTGCCATTTTGGAGTCATAGTAG
>NW_011494903.1:239593-240145 GCF_000754665.1 Bison bison bison
TGTTTTGTTTTTGCTAGGTAGCTCTTAACTAGCTCTGATGTTGAAATGTTTCCATTCTCCATCCTCCCCTTTTCATGCCCATACTCATCAACTTAATGTAGCTGCATGGTTTTTATATGAGTCTTCTCACTAGAAACCCTACTTAAGATCTTTGCTTGCTTCCTCCAATGCATTCCATACACTGCAGGGTTTTGCCCTACATAGTAAAGAGCATAGCCTTTGGGGGTAGTTTTCTAAATTAATTTTAATTGGAGTATTGTTGCTCTACAATAATTTTTGCTGTGCAGCAAAGTGAATCAACCATACATATACATATACCCACTCTTTTTAGATTTCCTTCCCATTTTCGCCACCATAGAGCAATGAGTAGAGTTTCCTGTGCTATACAGTAGTTTCTCATTAGTATGTATATATCAACCTCAATCTCCCTTTGGGGGTGGTTTTGTTACCATTAATCTCACAGCATCTTGTGACACTTCCTATTGTGGAACTCTTAAATTTCTCTCCCAAGCCAGATCGTCAACTTTTGGAGTAATCCAAATGATGAACACT
>NW_011494903.1:240245-242256 GCF_000754665.1 Bison bison bison
CATATTCAGGTTTTATTTAATGAGCAAAGTCAAGTCAAAGTCATTCAGTCCTGTCTGACTCTGTGCAGCCCCATGGACTATACAGTCCATGGAATTCTCCAGACCAGAATACTGGAGTGGGTAGCCTTTGCCTTTTCCTTCTCCAGGGGATCTTCCCAACCCAGGGATTGAACCCAGGTCTCCTGCCTTGCAGGCGGATTCTTTACCAGCTGAGCCACAGGGACGCCCAAGAATACTGGATTGGTTAGCCTATCTCTTCTCCAGCGGATCTTCCCAATGCAAGGATCGAACCCAGGTCTCCCTCATTGCAGGGTGGATTATTTACCAGCTGAGTGTGATAATTTATTGCAGAAGCAGTTGGAAACTAATAAAGCCAGATTTCTGAGAACATCCAGGCCATATCCCAGTACAATAAGAAAAGCTTCATGGTATTTCTGTTATTCAGAAATGTAATATATCTATCACTGAACCAATGTATTCAATCATTATCTGGTAATTATTTGCCCATCCAGTTATATATCCATTTCTCCAGTGCTTTTTATGGACCTCCATTTGGTTATCTAGCCTCTGGTCAATAATATAAGGAGGGGGCTATACACAATAAATACAATCAATGCACACAAATACATAACAAGTACACTGTAGGCTCACAAGTGGGCACAGAGTAGGTACTCAAATGGTTGGCACTGGTAGGCAATACATATGCTGTTGTTAGCTTATTTTGTAGGGGTACATGCCACAAATGAAAGTGAAAGTCACTCAGTCGTGTCCGACTCTTTGCCACCCCATGGACTATACAGTCCATGGAATTCTCCAGACCAAAATACCGGAGTGGATAGCCTTTTCCTTCTCCAGGGGATCTTCCCAACCCAGGGATCGAACCCAGGTCTCCTGCATTGCAGGCAGATTCTTTACCAGCTGAGCCACCAGGAAAGCCCACTTAATGAGGAAACGTGTTGCATAAACCTGAGTGGTGCACTGTTTATGCTGGGGCTGAGTTAAACAGCAGTCAGCTAGTTGCTTTGGGCTTGTGGGGAAAGTCACTTAGTCCCTCTCAGATGTTATCCTCCCTCTTTATCTCTTGACATCTTCCCACCTCAAGAGTGCTTAGGGATGAGAGTGGCATCATCATCAACAGAACACGTGCAGGATTATCCAGGGAAGTAGGGGAGGAGAAGAGTAACTCTGAGCTTCCTTTCCCTGAAGACCAGCATTATCATAGCAAGTAAGTGGTAGAGCTGGGGTTTAAATGGCTGTGTCTTAACCATTATTACAAAGAGAGGGGCCTATCAAAATTACTTGTGGGTATTTTTCAAAATATATATGGCCCTTCAGGCAGTTAGAAAATCTAAACAAGGTGATTGTGTAAAGCATTAAAGGTGGGGGAAGAAGATCAAAGATGGGCAGAGAAACAACATTCACATAGCAAAAACCAAAGATCCATCTTGACGTACTGTGGACAAAAAATGTGGATTGCCATCTCAGTAAACAACAATGTTGCCCACCATTAAGCCGTCAGGCACTGCAGCCCCCAACCCCCACCCCAAGGTGACCCTCAGAGAAATTCAGATGGAGAAAAACAGGATAATGGTTCTAGATAGTTAAGATGCCTATCAAAGGAACAATTTCAATGACCAGTTCATCTTCCCGTACACAGAAAAGCACTAAAATCAGTAACTGGAGATAACTGGATTTTTTGTGATTAGCAGTAATCTTTCGATGTTCAACTACTTTTTTTGCAAAAGCTCCTATATATCCTGGCCCCTCCCTCACCTCTTCAGAACAGTTCCTTAGAGCTATCTGAGTGGCTGGCTCCTCGGCTATAGTCCTCTCTCAGTAAGGTTCTCAAATAAAACATAACTCACAACTTTTATGTTGTGTGCTTTTCTTCAGTTGGCAGTACTGATAAGGAGTAATGTTACTTGTAGGTTACAAAACTAAGGTCTACAACAGTGTAACCACTATGCTACGTTATGTATAAGAACAGGGGAGATAATAAGTACACACACAC
>NW_011494903.1:242356-242683 GCF_000754665.1 Bison bison bison
CTTCTCCCTCCCTCCCTCCCTCGTTCTCCTGATGTTTTTCCTCTCTGACTCATTTCCTTCCCTACTCTCTTACTCCCTGGTTCCCTTATACCTCCTCTCTCCTTGCTCCCTCTCTGCTCAACTCCCTCTCACTCACGCTTGTTCCTTGTTCCACTCCATCCTCTTTTCCTTCCTGACCTCTTCTTTCCCTGGCTCTCCCCCTCATTACTATCCTCCTACCCTCCTTCCTGCCCTTGCTTCCTAACCTTTTTGCTTTTCTTCCTCTTTCCCTTCCTCTTCTCTCACTCTCTCCCTTGTTCCCTGCTTCCCTCTCTAGCTCATTCCCTT
>NW_011494903.1:242783-243003 GCF_000754665.1 Bison bison bison
AAAAGCCAAAGAAGAAATAAAAATGTAATCCCATGAGAGACCCGTATTTACTTTCCTACTGTTTTCTTTTCTCAAAATTTAACATTTATGCTGACCAGGCACACAGTAATATCCAAGAGAAATGAAAACATATGTCCACCAAGAAACTACTGTTCATAGTAGCATTATTCATAATAGTACATAGGTGGAAACAACCCTAATGTCCATGAACTAGTGAATG
>NW_011494903.1:243905-245533 GCF_000754665.1 Bison bison bison
TTGCTGAGTCAGTCTTCTTCCTGCCTTTAGTGTGTCTGTGCCAGCATGAAGACACTCACCTTGTCCCGCTTCATCTGTGAGTTGACCCTGGTGGAATATGACTATGTCCAGGAGAGGGCTTCCAAGCTCGCTGCTGCCTCCTTCTTCCTGGCGCTCTGCATGAACAAGCTCGGACACTGGGTAAACACTTGTGGGCAGTGGGGAAGACGGGGTGGGGATTTAAAAGCACAGGGTCAGCTCTGGAGGAAGGTATAAGTTAGGGTTGTGGGAGACTCTGTGACAAAACTGCTGCATATGTGCTGTTAGGAATCCTTTAACATCTTGACCTCTTAGGGGCCTGGCTGCCTAAAGGTTTTCGGTAGCCCTGGTTTTGAAGTATTTTATTTCATTTTTCTTTGTCACAGTACCATTTGTTCTAAAGACAGCTTACCTGAAACCCCAATATCACAAAACAGACTAATGTGAAATTATTTTGATTGTGGCAGGGGGTGGGGTAGACCCACTTGCCTTACCCCATGCCACCCCTGCTCCTAGCAGTCCTCTCAGCAAGGTTGGCCCCTACAGGAGAGCTCACTGGAACAGGATTTGGCAAGTACTGACCCAGAGAATAGAGCAGTGAAAGTAATGTCCGTGTACATAACAGGGGACTCAGACGTATACTATAGTACTCTTCTCTGAAGGGGAAGGCCTCCACAGCCTCCTTCCCCAATATAAATAAAATGTATATTTGATGCTTTCTTAATTTTATGAAAAATTGTGAATAAAAACAACTTTAGAAAACTATGAACTTTTAAAGATGTAAATGAAATCCAAGTAGAAGAGTGTGTTCACAAAGGAGCATACTCTTCCCAACCTCCCCTAGGCCCCTGCAGCCTAGAAATTCTAGCACCACTACTGATGGAAAAACCTCTGTGTGCTGAGAAAGAGCCCTAAAAACAGTTGTGTGAACTTGGACAAGGCCCTGAAATGTCTTGGGACAGAGAAAGCATTCAGTAAATGGCAGTGATGATGATGAAAAAGAATATGTAATAATGGTTAGCATTTATTGAATGCTTAGATGGTGGTCTAAACATTTTGTGTATTAACTCACTTAATCTTCACAACAACCCTATGAAATCAACAGTATTATCCCTATTGGACAGATAAGAAATAAGTTCCCATGTTTGGCTAATGAGAGGCAGAGCTAGGCTTTGAGAACTACGAGTCTGTTCAAAGTATATACCTACTCTACAATCAGAATGGATGTGGCCATAGCTCTGGCGTCATGATCCTGGAGGCCCTATGCTGACCAGGCTTTGGATCCTGGGGAAGGTTGGTAGTCTTCAGGGAGGACGGTTGAGAGGCTCAGGGCAGCAAACTGCTTGCCAACCAGCATAGAAATATCTCATTATTTTAATATTTGATGTGGATGTACTAACATCAGCTAAATGTCAGTCCTGATCTGAACTCAGGTAGTCTGGCTTCACAGTCCTGTACACTGTATGTGTGTGTGTGTGTATATGTATATATATATATACACTCCTATATACACACATACAGTGTGTGTGTAGAAGGCTTCACACAGAATATGTACTTTTGAGTTGGGTCTTAGAAAGATCAGTAGGAACATGTGAGAAGGGACATTCTAG
>NW_011494903.1:245633-246102 GCF_000754665.1 Bison bison bison
TATAATTCAAATAAAATAAATAAATTACAATACAGAGTTGAAAAACCAAAGTTTGAAAAAAATAAAACCTAAAACACACACATACAAAAAGAAAAACACTACTATGGACTCTCATGTATTAATATTATGTACAATATAAAACATACAGGCTTCCCAGGTGGTGCCAGTGGTAAAGAACCCACCTGCTTACACAGATGTGAGAGATCCCTGGGTCAGGAAGATCCCCTGGAAGAGGGCATGGCAACCCACTCCAGTATTCCTGCCTGGAGAATCTCATGGACAGAGGAGCCTGGTAGGCTACTGTCCACAGGGTTGCACATAGTCAGACATGACTGAAGAGACTTAGCACATATAAAACATATACAAAACAGAGGGAAGAAGCATGGGGTAAAAATACAGGATTAGATTCCATGGTATAACAATCAATGTTTAAGTTTACTGAAATTGATAACTATCCTACAGTTCTGTA
>NW_011494903.1:246202-247263 GCF_000754665.1 Bison bison bison
CTCTGTCCATGAGATTTTCCAGGCAAGGATACTGGAGTGGCTTGCCATTTCCTTCTCCAGGGGATCTTCCCAACCCAGGGATCAAACCCGGGTCTCCTGCACTACAGGCAGATCCTTTACCGACTGAGTTACAAGGGAAGCCCTCTAGTACTCTAATGCAAATACCTAAGAACATTGAACTTTTATGAGCTGAGATGATGAGTCATATGTAACAAAGTCTTAAGCTAGGCAGCTAGGCAGCCCAACAACTCCAAAATGTGTTTAAGATCCTAGGTTGTATCTTCCTGCTCTGCCATCATGTTAACTTTTTTGTTATGCCAGTAACATGTCTTTCATACCTCTAAGTATGTGACTGCTTTCTAGGTAGAAATAACACAGAAGGGGAATGCCAAAAGACCAGCTAAGTCTGTACTTTTCCATTGGGAAAATACTAACTTTCCCAGAAGTCTCACTCAGTGGACTTCTACTTATATCTCATTTGCCAGAGCTCAATCAAATGGCCATCCTACCTTCTAGAAAGTATTCCCTATTCTTACTGCGCATATTGTCTCCCTGGAAAATTGAGGTTCTGACAGTAAGATCAAAAGATCAAAATGACTATTTGGTAAGCAACTATCAGTATTTGCAACATGAAACTTACAATCTGTATAGTTTAGAATATACCATAAACAAATGGGAGGGGGAAAGTTTAAGAACATTTCCCCAAATAGCCCAAAAGTTTTTTCAGAGGAATAAAGAATGGAATGAGATCATTTGGGTAAAATATCTCAGAGGAGTAAAAAAATTCCCAAGAAATTTCTGAAGAACTTCAGGAACCAAATTATTGCTGTTGTGATTCAAAGAAACAAAACAACAACAACAAAAAAACATGTATACCATTCAGTTCAGTTCAGTTCAGTCGCTCAGTCATGTCTGACTCTTTGTGACCCCATGAATGGCAGCATGCCAAGCCTCCCTGTCCATCTCAGGGAGTTCACTCAAACTCACGTCCATCGAGTTGGTGATGCCATCCAGCCATCTCATCCTCTGTCGTCCCCTTCTCCTCCTGCCCCCAATCCCTC
>NW_011494903.1:247363-248910 GCF_000754665.1 Bison bison bison
AGGAGCCTGGTAGGCTGCAGTCCATGGGATCGCTAAGAGTTGGACACAACTGAGCGACTTTACTTTCACTTTTCCCTTTCATGCATTGGAGAAGGAAATGGCAACCCACTCCAGTGTTCTTGCCTGGAGAATCCCAGGGATGGGGGAGCCTGGTGGGCTGCTGTCTATGGGGTCTCACAGAGTCAGACACGACTGAAGTGACTTAGCAGCAGCAGTATCTAGAATAGGCAAACCTACAGAGAGAGAAAGTAGAGTAGTGGTTTCCTAGGGTTGGCGGGGGTGAATATACTTAAAACCATTGAATCATATACTTTAAATGAGTGAGTTGATGATATGTGAATTATATATTTTTAAAAGATTTTATTTTTATTTACTTTAAATTAATTAATTTATATTTTGGCTGTGCTGAGTCTTTATTGCCATGTGTGGGCTTTCTCTAGTTGTAACAAGTAGAGGCTACTCTCTAGTTGAGGTGTGCAGGCTTCTCCTTGCAGTGGCTTCTCTTGCTGCAGAGCACAGACTCTAGGTCATGTGGACTTCAGTTGTGGCACATGGGCTCAGTAGTTGTGGCTCACGGGCTCTAGAGTGTAGGCTTAGTAGTTGTGGCCCATAGGCCTAGCTGCCCTGTGGTATGTGGGATCTTCCCAGAACAGCAGTGAACCAGTGTCCCCTGCACTGCAAAGTGAACTCTCAACCACCACAGCACCAGGGAAGCCCATGAATTATATCTTAATAAAGCTGTCTAAAAAGTATAATAGAAGAACAGCTGGAAAAATGGAAAAAAATATTTTTTCCAATTATTTTCTTCCTATATCCTAGTAGACTGCAAGAAGATCTAACCAGTCCATCCTAAAGGAGATGAGTCCTGAGTGTTCATTGAAAGGACTGATGTTGAAGCTGAAACTCCAATACTTTGGCTACCTGATGTGAAGAGCTGACTCATTTGAAAAGACCCTGATGCTGGGAAAGATTTAAGGCAGGAGGAGAAGGGGACAACAGAGGATGAGATGGTTTGATGGCATCACCAACTCAATGGACATGAGTTTGAGTAGGCTCCAGGAGTTGGTGAAGGACAGGGAAACCTGGCGTGCTGCAGTCCATGGGGTCACAAACAGTTGGATGCGACTGAGAGACTGGACTGAACTGAACTGATAGGGCCATGATGTACGCACTTTACCCTCAAGAGGTGCAGAAAATATGTGTACAAGCATACACAGCCACACACCAGGGCCTGCAAATGGAGTAAAATGTTAGAAGCAGGTGAATCTGTGTAAAAGGTGTAAGGGTGGTCTTTGTTTGCTTTTCTCTTTTTCTGGCAAAGTTTCAGTAAGTTTGAAATTATCTTCAAATAATTTTTTTTTAAACTAGAAAATCTAATCATTGGGACTTACAGAATGGTGAGGTAATGAACTTGGCCCACTCTCTCCTCAGCAAAGCAACAATTTACGTGGTAAAAATTATTTTTAAAAATAACCATTTTAAGTCTCTAGAAATTGTCCTAAGGGTGTACAGCAAATGGAAGAAAGAAAGAAAATACACTGAAGAAA
>NW_011494903.1:249010-250276 GCF_000754665.1 Bison bison bison
AAAGGTCCTACTGTATAGCACAGGGAACTATGTTCAATAACCTGTAATAAATCATAATGGAAAAGAATATGAAAAAGAATATATACATGTGTGTATAACTGAATCACTTTGCTATACAAGAGAAATTAACATTATAAATCAACTATAATTCAATAAAATACATTTTTTAAAAACTGAGCAACGACTACATGCCAGGTACTTCCACAAAATTAACTTTGGTATAGTCCACAGCAGCTATCACAGGATGCTGACAAAAGTCAACAGTTACTTGTCTAAAGAGCTCAGTCCTCCACTTTAGCCGTTTGATCTCCTGACTGTAGAATAGTCATGATCAATGAAAACTGATCTTTGCTTATGTTCCTCTCCATGCCTGGAAACTTTGATCATTCTTACTGCCCACCCCCTTACCCCAAAGCTTCAAATTCTGCCCTTCTTTCAGGACCGGCCTGATTTCTATCTCCTCCAGTAAGCCACTGGCCTCTGATCATTTGAACAAGTCAGATCAGAGTTGCAAAGAACAATTATGGATTTGAGAACCATCAGATCTGGATTTGACTTAAATTCTGCTATGTATACTACCTTTGTAGATCTCCAAAAGCCATATATGTCTATAGTTTTATCCTCTGTAAAATGAAAATAATGCCTGTTTTTCAGTTATTTTGAGTACTCAGTGAAATAAAGTAAAATTTCTAGACTAGTGTTAACTCTTCTTAATCATGCAGAACTCTGAAGTGTTACTTTTCTTGTGTCTTATTTTTCTAAAATGGCACAAAATTCACTGCGGACAGACACCAAGACTTCTGTACCTGCCATCTGTTAGCCTCAGGCAGCCAAATACTGCCTGATTGTAGATTTGAATACCAATGATTGTAGACTTGAACCATATCTACAAAACACCTTCACATCTCCATCTAGATTAGTGTTTGAATGAATAGCTGGGAACTATAACCTAGCCCTGTAACACTAATGGTGTTGGTTGGTGTTTCATTTTGTTTTTAAATTCCATCAGAACACTTTGATCTTTGTGAAAATAAATCACAAGCCTGAACAAGCTTCCAAGAAGAGAGAATACTGGTTGGATGAATACAAATATAAACACGTATAGGGGGCTCTAGTACTCTAGTTAGTGTTAGTCACTCAGTCGTGCCGGACTCTTTGCGACCCCATGGACTGCAGTCCACCAGGCTCCTCTGTCCATGAGATTTTCCAGGCAAGGATACTGGAGTGGCTTGCCATTTCCTTCTCCAGGGGATCTTCCCAACCCAG
>NW_011494903.1:250832-252130 GCF_000754665.1 Bison bison bison
AACGTATTAACAGGGAATGGTGAGAGGTGAGAGCAGCATTCCAGTGACTGCCCTTTGCCTGTGGCAGTGGTTTCCAATATTCAGTAGAGCCCTGAGATTCCTGCAGAAGTATCTCAGGGCCATGTAAAAGGGAAAGGGATCCAAATTGGTGGACTTCTTATCCCCTGCCCCCAATTCCAGGTAAGATATTTGGAAAAAAATGAGTTCCGGGAGAATAATTTAAGACGTTTTAAGAAAACTCCTGCTTTGCAGAATAATCTTCCTTTCTCTACCTGTGGAACTCCCATTAGACCTTTAGCACCTATTGTAGATGTACGCTTCTCTACAAAGCTTTCTGTGGCTCTCCCAGACAAAAGTCATGGGTCCTACAGCTCTTTTCCTCTAGTGTCCCATGCTCCGTTCCCTGGTAGCACTTCCCACACATTTTGTAATTCTCTGTGTGCATGTCGTCTCTCCCACTAGACTACAGACTCCTCAAGGGCAGGAGCCTTAGTCATCCTTGTATTCCCAGCATTGTGTATGAGGCTTGGTTAATATTAATCCTAGCTCATATGGTATGGGCATGTGCTAGACTCTGTTTCATGTGCTTTATGTATATTAACTCATTTAATCCTATTATGTAATTACTGTGATGATCCCCATTTGGCAGATTTAGAAACAGCGGTACCGAGAAGTTAAGTAGCTGGTTCAAGGTCATGTTGTAAGTGAAGCTGGAATCTGAACCCTAGCAGCTTGCCTGCAGAATCTTCGGTCTTAAACACTCTGCAATGCTCCTTTTGCCACATGCTAGGCATCCTTAAAGTTGAATGAGAAAATAAATGCGTGAAATGATAGCTGTTCAAGCCAGAGAGGAAGAACAACCTTAAGTTCCTGATGGCTGTTTTGTGGGGCCCTTAAGTTTGTTCTGAGGTTTGCCTAGCCATTGGCTCTTAACCTGAGAGTGCCTAAGTTATAAACTCTGTCCTGTTCCTTGAATTCTTAGTGGATTTCAGTTTAAATACCTATGACGGGGCCTTGTATCCAGCTGGTACATATGGATATAGCCATTCCACTAGCTTGCAGATAAAACATATTTTTCTAGGTAGTACCCTACAATTATTGGCCAGTATCTGTGCTGTATGAGTCTGAATTGTTTGACTATCTTCTCTGCCTGTACTATGGATAGGAGGTTTGGACTTGGGTATTGGAAACAGGAAGGGTCTGCTTCCTATCATAAATGTTACTGTTCATGTTGCTTCTTCCAGGCTCCTATCCTGGAGTATTACAGTGGCTACAGGATCTCTGATCTTCACGCCTTG
>NW_011494903.1:252230-256109 GCF_000754665.1 Bison bison bison
TGAAGCCTGGCTTGGAGAATTTTGAGCATTACTTTACTAGCATGTGAGATGAGTGCAATTCTGCGGTAGGTTGAGCATTCTTTCGCATTGCCTTTCTTTGGGATTGGAATGAAAACTGGTCATTAGAGATGCATAATTTATGGATGGCTTTGACTAGAGTAGAGAAGGCCTGGAACAGTTTTCATGGCCTTCTGTCTATGCCATAAGATCCTGGTGCTTATATCTTCAGAAAGTCAGATACAGAGACTTCTGAGAAGTCACTTAGATGATGGTTTCCAAAAGGATCCACTCTCTCCTAAGCCACACATGGTGCAGTTTACTTCTAATATGGAAAATGATGGTTAGTCTCTAAAGTTGAGCATCCTCTGGAATCAGACAGTTCATCCCTTTTGAAATTTCCAATCTAGAAAAATCCTATCTAAGGAGAGAAGACAAAGTTCTAGATTCTGGATTTATACATAAAAGTAAAGACAGTGGTTGTATCATTCAGGATTCCACCAGAGAAACAGAATCAAGGAATTGGCTTAGGTGATTGGGGGCTGGCTAGGTAAGTCCAAAATCTGAAGCCTGTAGATGGGGGTATCAGGATGGGCAGGCTGAAGCTCTGAGGCACAAGCTGATGCTGCTGTTTATGGGTAGGATTTCTTCTTCAGGGAAGCCCTAGCTCCTAAGGCCTTAAACTGATTGAATTAGGTCCACCCAGATTATCTAGGATAATCTTCCTCACTTTAAGTCAACTGTTTATAGACTTGAATCATATCTACAAATTGCCTTCACACCCCTATCTTGATTACTGTTAAATGAATAGTTAGGAACTATAGCCTAGCCCTGTAACACTAATGGTGTTGCTTGGTATTTATTTTGTGTTCAAATTCCATCAGAACACTTTGTTCTTTGTAATAATAAATCACAAACCTGGATGAGCTTCCAAGAAGAGAGAGAGCCAATATTATCAGTCTGTCGCATCAGCATTAATACATATTTGGTCTATAAAGGTCATTAGCCAGCTGGTAACAGGAAACTTCATTGATTATAACTCACCCATTGGGTGTATGCTATTGCTTGATTCCACTAAATTGTTTTCAGCTTATTGGGCTTCCCTGATAGCGTAGTTGATAAAGAATCTGCCTGCAATGCAGAAGACCTGGGTTTGATCCCTGGGTTAGGAAGATCCCCCGGAGAAGGGAAGGCTACCCACTCCACTATTCTGGCCTGGAGAATTCCATGGACTATCCATGGAGTCTCAAAGAGTCGGACACAACTGAGGGACTTTCACTTTCTATTGGTAAGAAAACTAGTTCTCCAACTAAGTTGCAGTTTCTTCCTAAAAAGGAACAAAGTATTTCAAGGAATAGGTGTGTATTTCTTCATCTGTAAATCATGTATTATCTATTTATTTGGCTGTGTTGCACAGCTTTTAGGATCTTAGTTTCCTGATCAGGGATTGAACCCAGGTCCCAGCAGTGAAAGTGCTGAGTCATAACCACTGCACCGCCAGGGAATTCCCATCATGCAACAAATGTTTAATGAATATTGGGCTAGATTAATTGACAATTTTTACCTTCACTTGATATAAAAATGGCAGATGTTTTAAATAATGAAACCTACACAAGAGTAAAAAGCATTTTGTTTGAAGCATATCTACTCTCTGTTAATGGTGTGGGGAAAGTTATTTTCTCTCTCAATCTCAGTCTGTGTACCTGTGAAGTGGGAATAATGATTACTATCTGGAGGGTTTGGGGAAGGATTAGATGACAAAATGTAAGTTGAAACACTTGAAACACACTAGATTCTCCGTACATTGATTTTCTGTCTCCTTCCATGGTAGCCTTCACAAGTGAAATCCTGTGAATTAAAAGTTCTCTCCAATGTTCTTTGCAGATTGTTTCTATTTGATAGAATTATTTTGGATATCAATATATAGCAAAGAATCAACCGAGGTTACCAGTGCTTGTGAATTTATCACACTGGCTATACTCTTTCACTGTAGTTTCTTTTGTATTTACTTACGTACATGTTTACATGTTATCGTTTCAACCACGAGTGCAGATAAAATTCTCCATGTGTTTACAATTGCTTTTTTGTTTGAAAAATCAACAATTTTTCAAATTTTATCTGAAAATGTTCCTGAGTCATAGACGCAAAGTTCTGAACAAAAGTTAGGTGTCATCAGATTTCACAAGTCTGAATTATTTGGCTGAGGAATATTTGGCTGAGGAAAAGGGAGCATATCTTAAATTCTTTTCCTTATCAGTCTTTCTCATGTGGCCTGGCAGATGCACGGGTTATTTTGTTTTATTATTAATTGTTAATTGTGGCTCAACTGGTAAAGAATCCACCTGCAATGCAGGAGACCTGGGTTCGACCCCTGGGTTGGGAAGATCCCCTGGAGAAGGGAAAGGCTACCCACTCTAGTATTCTGACTTGGAGAATGATGGCACCCCACTCCAGTACCCTTGCCTGGAAAATCCCATGGACGGGGGCGCCTGGTGTGCTGCCGTCTATGGGGTCGCACAGAGTCAGACACGACTGAAGCAACTTAGCAGCAGCATATAGTCCATGGGGTTGCAAAGGGTCAGACATGACTGAGAAACTTTCACTTTCACACAAATAATACCATTTTATTTTCCCTGAGAAAAATGGAAATAAATCTAAAATCCTCTTTGATTCCTACTCCCCATTGATAACTACCATCATCAATTTGGTCTGTATTCTTCCAGACCATTTGTCTATGGATTTACACATATATTACAGTACACAGACATATGAAATTATACGGAAAGCAGCTCTTTTGCTTGTCTAAGGAAAATGGGGCCTATTATTGATTTTTATCATATAAAATTGGTGTGATGGGTAAGAGAGACTGGAAAGAAAAGAGAAGGATGGAAGGTCTTGCCAAGAGTGATAATTTAGTTCACTGTATTTCTTTGGCCTTTTCACTTTCAGTCCCCCTGAGCCCATTTCGGGCAAGCTACACATCATAATGTCTGCACGATAGCATAGGCAGTATAAAGATCTTGCATCCAGTTTCATCAAGGACTGGCTCAACAAAGACAGATACACAGTCCCCTAGGCCTTCTGAAAGTCTCTCTCCACTGAAGTCCAAGCATTAGTACTTCTAATTTACAAATTAAAAAAAAAAGAAAAATAGTTTTGGCTTTAAAGTGCAAGCTGAAGTCATCATGATGGCAAATTCTTTCTGTTTTCCAAGTGAAACAAAAATCTCTTTGTTAATCATTTCATTAATTTCTTTTAAATGATGAGGTAACTTCATGCTCCAGACAAGAAGAAAAGTCCATCATAAAGAGAATCTGGTGCTGGAAAGAGGAATGTGGGCTGGCCAGATACCACAGGACTTGAGGAAACATAGAGGTGAGGTCCCTGGTTTCTCAATATTCCAGATTGGGTGCTGGAGAAGCCTGAAACCTAGAATCTCCAATTATAGCAGACCGAAGCAAACAAAAACAAACAAAGTCAAAGAAAAACCTGTTCTTTCTGGCCAAAGTACCTGGAAAGGAGAGAAACCCAGTCCAGAGGAGAGAAACCTTTTTGACAGCAAGTGAGGACCGGCACTAGACTTTGGTCCTCCGTTCTGTAGCTGTAGTCAGCTAGGGAAAATGCTTTCCTATGCTTTCTTCTTCCTCAAAGAGCACAAACCGTGTGAGTGGGAGTGCCGTAGCACCAGACGGCCTGGGAAGCCCTCCCTACCCCCACTCCACCCCTCATGGAGAGCAAGCTGGAGCCACAGTGGCAGCCACACTGGCATGGGTGGGAGTAGGGGGGAGGGGAAGGTGGGGGTGGGGATGGTTCTGTGCTCTGCCGGCAAGAAATCCACACCACTGTGGCCCACCCGGCAACACCAGGTAGCCAGGGCTAGCA
>NW_011494903.1:256209-257131 GCF_000754665.1 Bison bison bison
GTAAACTCCAGGAGTTGGTGATGGACAGGGAGGCCTGGCGTGCTGCAGTCCATGGGGTTGCAAAGAGTCAGACACAAGTGAGCGACTGAACTGAACTGATCCTAGTAGATTATCTTATATATTCCACTCTAAGGAATGCCACCTTTGACTAAAGAGAAATTGTCTTGCTATAGAGAAAGTCTCTCTGGCACTAGCCATGAAAAGGATTCACCAGCATTGCCAGACAGGCTGGTAAGGGAAAATAGAGCCAGGCGTGAGTTGAAACAAAGGTCAATGTCCTAGACCAGCTTTTCTCAGACCTGAATGTACATGTGTATCAACTTGGGACTTGTTTTCCCAGGGCTGGTGTGGATGTATAATGAAAGAATGTACTAAAATGCATTACAATTGGTAACACATGATATAAATGTTGCTGTTACTCAGCCAAGTCAAATGTTTCTGAGGATGTGTGGGGTCACTGTGAGAGGAGGAAGGGAAATAGCAATAGTTTCCTTTTTCTTTCTCTGCTTAAGGAAATGACAGCCACTTAACCTCACTGGGCCCCAGTGTCTTTAAATCTATATGTTAGAAAGCATCTGGCACAGGTTTTAGAATCATACAATCTTAAATGGCTTAAACATTCCTAAGCATTAAAGTCACATGTAGATAGCTGAGAGCTTATTCAGCAAGGTCACTTGGTGTGGAAAGATAAAAACTCTGGGGTCAGAAATCCTGGGGATGGGGCCCAGGTCTAACACTTGCTAAGCTTTATATCTTTAGTAAATTCCTCAGTGTTTCTTCATATTTGATAGGAGTGGGAAAATACATCTTGCCTGCATCACAGGGTGGTGGTAGGATCAGATGCGTTGACAGCAAAAGCATTTTGTCAAACTCTGGATGGGCTGCTTCACAAATCTTTTTATTGTATATGTCTATCAGTAGA
>NW_011494903.1:257231-258532 GCF_000754665.1 Bison bison bison
CCCCCATCAAGTGGCAGGTGGTGGGGAGTCACTTTCCTCTCCCACCACGGGTGTTGGCTGAGAGCACACGGGGGAGTTTGGATCTCTGTCACTCCTCTCCCACAAAGCACAAAGAGAGGATCCAGAGAGCCCCTCCCCCTGCCTGCTGTGTCAGTGGAGACCAAGTGAGAGGTCTAGACATTTACCCTTGTCTGCCAGTGGCAACTATTGCCCTCATTCTCTCAATAAGAAAGTGAAGAGAGGATCTCAAAGAGGAGGGAGCTGGGGCGGGATTCTTTAAATCTGTATAGAAGTCCTGGAAAGATACCTGACTGACCACAAGGAAAAACCGACTAAATCAACATGTTTGAAGGTCTGAGAACTGAACTACAGTGTGGAATACCTCTTCACTTGTCAAGGTCGTTTCAAATAGTACACAAACAAAGCAGACAGGGATAGTACTGCAAAGGTTCTAAAAACAAAATTGTCATTGGAACCACAGCCCACAAAAGAAGGCTAGCACCTGTACACTAAACCTCAATAGGATTACTGCCTGCTGAAATAGAAGATTTAAGTAGTATCCAGAGTCTCCTAATGTGCAAAATGTCCAAGAGACAATAGAAAAACACTCATCATACCAGGATCTAGTAAAATCACACCTTGACTGGGAAAAGAGAATTAACGGATATACCACTGAGATCAATCAGAGGTTATAGTTATCTTGAATGAACTTTAGCGTAGCTGTCATAAAAAATGTTTCAGTGAACAATTACGAATTCTCTTGAAACAAATGGAGAGAGAATTCCCTGGCAGTCCAGTGGTTAGTACTCCCTGCTCTCACTAGACTATGATTGAGGACAGAACAATAATATTTCTCCAATCTGAACAAAAGAGAGAAAAGAGGGGTAAAACTTCCCCTGTTGTTGGACAGTAACAAAAAAAGTGCTAATATTCATAAAATTGAAGTCACTGAAAGAGAAGTGAAAACGAATTCAAAGAAATAATGGCTGCAAATGTCCCAAATTTGGTGAAAGACATGAATTTACAAATTCAAGAAGCTCAGTGAAACCCAGATAGGAAAACTAAAAAATATCCACACTAAGACATATCATAAATAATTTCTTAAAACTAAAGATAAAGAAAACAAATCTTGAAAGAAGCTAGAGGGGAAAAAATGCATTATCTGCAGAATAACACTGATTTAGATGATGGTGAATTTCTCATCAAAAATTACAAAGGCTAGAAGGAAGTAACACATTTTTCAAATGATGGGAGAAAAGAATAGTCATATCTGGGAATTCACTGGTGGTCCAGTGGTTAAG
>NW_011494903.1:258632-258980 GCF_000754665.1 Bison bison bison
AACTAATGTTGAAAGACAACACTTTCCTCCTAAAATCAGGAAAAACACGAGGTGTACAAACTCACATTTTCTACATAATACTGTCCTGGAAGTTCTATCCAAGGCAATAAGGCCAGAAAAAGAAATTAAAAGCATCCAGATTGGAAAGTAAGAAGCAAAACTATCTACAAATACAAATGACATGACCATGTATACAGAAAATCCTAAGGAAGTCACTAAAAACCTATGAGAACTAATAAATGAGTTCAGCAAAGTTGCAGGACACAAGGGTAACTAAAAATCAATAGCATTTTCATACACTATCAATGAACAATCTGAAATGAAATTTAAAAAACAACTGCATTTATA
>NW_011494903.1:259080-260190 GCF_000754665.1 Bison bison bison
AGCCAAAAGAAATGAAAATATAATGACATAAATGAGTTAAAAGTAAGAGACAATTTAAGGCCACAATGAGATACCACTATGCACCTAATAAAATGGCCAAAATCAAATACACTGACCAATATCAAGTATTGGGACAGATGTGGAACAACTGAAACTCAATGACTCTATCATTTTACATTTCCACCAGCAACCACTTTGGACAACAGGTTGGCAGATTCTTAAAAGTTAAACATACACCTATCATATGACACAGTCATTCCAATCATAGCTATTTACTCAATAGAAATAAAAGCATATGTCCATAGAAAGATTTCCTCAAAAATGTTCACAGCAGCATTATTCATAGTACCCAAAAACCAAAAATAATTCCAATGTCCATCAGCAGAAGAATGGATAAATAAACTGTAGTACGTCCATAAAATAGGATAATAAAAACCAATGAACTACTGGTATGTACAACATGGATGAATCTAAAAATAATTAGGCTTAACAAAAGGAGTCAAACAAAAGAATCTACATAGTGTATGATTCCACTTACATGACTCTAGGAAATGCAAATTGATACAGAGTGATAGAAAGGACACATTGCTGGCAGTGGCAGGGGTGGGGTTCCCACTGGCTGAGAAGGGAGGAATTAATACAGAACAAGGAAGAAACTTTCAGAGGTAAAGGATACTCTCTTGATTCTGATGATAGCTTCATGCTGCTGCTGCTGCTAAGTCGCTTCAGTCATGTCCGACTCTGTGTGACCCCATAGACGGCAGCCCACCAGGCATAGTTATATGCATATTTCAAAACATCATATTACACACTTTATTCTTTTAGTTTTATTTTTATTGAAGTATACTTGATTTACAATGTTGTATCAGTCTCTGCTGTATAGGAAAGTGACTTAGATATTATATACATACACATATTTTTTATTGTATTATTTTCCATTATGGTTTATCACAGAATATTGAATATAGTTCCCTTCATGGATCACAGCCTTGTCAAGGCAAAGGGGTTTGTGTAACTCAGTGAAGCTATGAGACATGGGCATAGCCATGCTTATGACAGAAAGGTCATGGTGGAGTTCTGACCAAACATGGTCCACTAGAGGAGGATAGG
>NW_011494903.1:260290-266782 GCF_000754665.1 Bison bison bison
CAAGAAACCATCACAATATTGTAAAGTAATTATCCTCCAATTAAAATAAATTAATTTAAAAAAATGAAGGGAAACAAATGTGTCAAAATAAGGATAAATATAGTAGATTATCCTTCTCATGAATTTTTTCAATCATGATGGATTGTTGAAACAAAATTATAACACCATCTGATGTTGGGTTTCATGTATACAGAGAAATAGATAAGAAAACTGTATTTTAAAAGTGGGAGGGTAAAGGGATATAAATGAAAATAAGATTTCTACACTTTACTAGAATTGGTAAAATTATGGCCATAGTACACTGTGATATTACATATGTGTATTTTAATACCTAGAGCAAACATTAAGAAAACTATACAAGGAATTCCCTAGTGGTCCAGTGGTTAGGCCTCTGTGCTTCCACAGCTGGGGGCCTGGGTTCAATTCCTAGTCCAGGAACTAAGATCCTTCATGCCATAAGGCAGGGCAAAAAAAAAAAAAAACTATATAAAAGGATATACTCAAAAAAACAATGCAAATCAAAATGGAATTCTAAAAAAATATTCAAGCAACCTACAATTAGGCAAGAAAAGGAAAACAGAGGAATGAGAAATTGAGGGGAAAACAAAAAGCAAATAAGAAAACATTAGACTTTAGCCCTAAGGTATCAATGACTATGCTAAAGGTAAATAGTATAAATACATGAGTTAAAAATAGCTCTGTATTTTAATGGCATTTAACAGAATGGCTTTTAAAAATACCCTACTATATGTTGTCTACAAGAAACTCACTTCATGTATAACATGGATAGGTAGAAAGTAAAATGATAGAAAAGGATATACTATTTAAACATTAATTTATAAAACTAGGAGTGGCTATATTAATATAAGATAAAGTAGACTTCGGAGCAAACAAAATTATAGGGATGAAGAGGAATATTACATAGTGATAAAAGAGTCAATTCACCAAAAAGACATAACAATCCTAAATGTGTATGCACCAAACACAGGGCTTCAAAACACATGAAGTAAACTCTAATAGAACTGGAAGGAGAAACAGACATATCTATAACTATAGTTGGAAACTTCAATACTCATTCTCAGCAATAGAACTACTAAACATAAAATCAGCAAGATTATACAGCTCAACAACATCATAAAACAAGAGGACCTAATTTATAGGACACTCCACCCAAAAACATAATTCACATTCTTTTCAAATACCATTCACCAAGATAGCTCATATTCTGAGTCATAAAACAAACTTCAACAAAATGTCAAAGAACTGATATCATACAGAGTATGTTCTCAGACCATAATGGAATCAAATTAGAAATCAATAACAAAGTCAACAGGAAAATCCCCCAATACTAGGAAACTAAATAACACATTTTTCATTAATCCATAGGTCGAAAGGAAATCTCAAGGGAAATTTTAAAAAATATACTGAACTGAATAAAACTGAAAATACAACACATCAAAATTTGTGGAATGTAGCTAAAATAGTGATGGCATGGGAATTTAGAACTAAATGCTTACATTAGAAAAGAGGAAAGGTCTCAAATCAATCATATAAGCTCCCATTACAGGAGACTAGAAAAAGAAGGACAAAAGAAAATGAACCCAAAGTGAGCAAGCAGAAGGAAGGAAATAACAAAGATAAGAACAGAAATCAATGAAATTTAAAAACAGGAAAACAATAGAGAAAATCAATTAAACAAAAAGCTGTTTCTCTGAAAAGGTCAATAAAATTTATAAACCTATAGAACTAATTGACTAAGATTAAAGAGAAGACATAAATCACTAATATCACAAATGAGCCAGAGAAATCTTTTCACAGATCCTGCAGCCAATTGAAAGGGAAATAAAGTTCTCAACCCAGTACCCAAAGTCTTTGGAAGAAAGATGCTATGGAAATGTTTGCCTATAGCAAACATATAGTCAATCCGTGACCAAAATATTCATTTAAAAATGTCACTATTTGCTTTTCTCTCCCCCTCTCTCTTTTTTTTTTTTTGGTCCACATTGTGTGGTTTGTGAGATCTCAGTTCCCTAACCAGGGATTGAACCCAGGCCACAGCAATGAAAGCCCAGAATCCTAACCACTAAGCCACCAGAGAACACCCCCAAAATGTCACTATTTGGAAAAGAAACTTGCAAATTATTGTATTTCTTTGACATTAGGAACACCCCCCCCAAAAAAAAAGCTACCATATGATCCAGGAATTCCACTTCTGGGAATATATCCAAAGGAATGGAAATCAGGATCTCATGAAATATCTGCACTCCTATGTTCAAGGTAGCAATATTCACAAGAGCCAAGGTATGGAGGCAACCTAAGTGTGTCAACAGATCAAGTAATGGATCAAGTAAATATGATATATGTGTATATATATATTTATTTATATACCATATATTCAAGAATATCACTCAGCCTTAAAAAAAGAGAAGGAAATCCTATTATTTGTGACAACATTGATGAATCTGGAGGGCATTATGTTACGTGAAATAAGTCAGAGAAAGACAAATACTGCATGGTATCACTTACATGTGAAATTTTTAAGTTAAACTGATAGAAACAGAGAATAGAATAGTGGTTGCCAGGGACTGATGGAGTAGGGAGAACTGAGAGATGTTGGTTTAATGGTACAAACTTCCAGGGGATTCCCGGGTGGTTCAGTGGTTAGGACTCCATGCCTCCACAACAGGGGACACAGGTTTGGTCCTTGGTCTGGGAACTAAGATCCCACATGCCACGTGGGCAAAAAAAAAACAAACAAATTTTCAGCTATAAAATGAAGAAGGTCTGAGACTCTAATGTATAACATTGTGAGTATAGTTGATAATACTATATTGTATAATTGAAATTGCTAAGAAAGTAGAACTTAAATGTTCTCACGAAAGAAAAAGAGAGTAAATATGTGAGATGATGGATGTGGTTTTTTTTGTTTGTTTTTTTTTTTTAAGGAATACTATGGGGAATTCCCTGGTAGTCCAGTAACTAGGACTCTGAACTTCGACTGCAGGGGACATAGGTTCAATCCCTGGTCAGGAAACCAAGATCCTGAATGCCATGTGGTGTAAAAATAAATAAATATATTTTTCTAAAAAAGGAATACTATGAAAAACCCTATGTGTATAAATTCGACAACTTAGATAAAATGGACTGATTCCTTGAAAAACACAAATTATCACAACTCAGAAAATATGAAATTTATAATCTGAATGGTCCAATAACTATTAAAGAAATTAGATTTGTAATTTAAAAGGTCTTGGGAAGAAAAGTTCCAGGTCCACATGGTTTCACTGGAAAATTCTACCAAACATTTAAAGAATTAACACCAATTTTCCACAGTCTTTTCCAGAATATCAAAGAGAAGGGAGCATTTCTGTGTAAGGGGTTTCCAAGACCATCCCTGTGCTCATGCACAATGATTCACTGGGACCTCAGCATACAATCAGACTCAAGGCTATTATTTATTACAGTGAAAGAGAACGGAGCAAAACCTTCAAAGGAAAAAGGCACATGGGCAAAATCCAGAGAAAACCAGGTACAAGGTTCTAAGAGTCCTCTCCCAGTGGAGTCACACAGGATATACTTATGTCCTCCAGCAGAGTTGTGACAACACATGTGAAATGCTGTCTATCAGGGAAGCTCATTAGAAACTTAGTTCCTAGGGCATTTACTGAGAGTTGATCATATAGGCACTCACTGCTTAGCACTTACCAAAATTCCAGACTCCCAGAAGGAAAGCAGATGATCAACATAAACCATACTGTTTGTACAGTTTAGGCAGAGTGGGCTATTCTTATCAGTCCTTGGAATGGGAGGAACTCACCCCAAATCCAAGTTTCCAGATGCCATCAAAGAACCAACTTTGCAAACAGGCCTTTCAAAGGATAACAGTCAGCCTGCTATGTTAACTCTTCCGCACAGCTTGGAAATCAGGAGACTTGAATTTTAGTCCCAGCATAAATCACATTTGTACAAACAGTTTAGGCATAGTGAGTCACTCTTATCAGTTCTGGGGATGGTGGAAATCCTCCTGAAATCCCAGTTCCCAGAGGCCCACCAAGGGCCTGCTATGTTAACTCTTTTCTGTACAACTTCTCTACTCATATTATGAGGCCAGTATTCACCTAATACAAAAACCAGACAAACACACTATGAAAAAACTCTCCAAACTTCTTTTAGGGACTTTGACACAGAAATCTGCAACAAATTATTAGTGATATAGAATCCAGAAAGGTATAAAAACAATTATACCATCACCAAGTAGGGTTTATTCCAGTTATGCAAGATTAGTTAAAAAATCAATATTCAATCAATGTAAACTAAACTATGATATCCACAGGCTATAGAAGAAAAATCATATGTTCATATCAAGTAATGTAGAAAAAGCACCTGACAAAATTCACCATTCATTCATGATAAAAACTCTCAGAAAATTAGGAATAGAAGGGTATCTGCTCAACTTGACAAAAAAAGCATCTACAAAAACAAATACACAGCAACTAACAGTTTTCTTAATGGTGAAAGATGGAATGTTTCCCCCTAATATAGGGAACACGGGAAGGATGTCTGCTCAGGCCACTCTGAAAGTTCTCATCTGCACAATAAGGCAAGAAAAGGAAATAAAAGGCATACTGATTGGAAAGGAAGAAATAAAACTGTCCATATTCATGGACAACATGATTGTCTGTGGAGAAAATCCCAAAGAATCTACCCAAAAAACTGCTAAGACTAAATAATAAGTGGATTCAACAAAGTCAAAGGCTTTCCTCAGCTGCCGCTAAGGTACACGGTCCTTCCAAGGAAGCTAAGGCCCCGCTAGGGTGAGACCCTCACTTCATCTGGGCGACTAGCAGGGTTCCTGGCAGCCCCCACCAGGCACTTGCCTGCACCATACTCGCATGCACCATAGCCTCCTTGGAGCTCGCCTGCATCTACTCGGCCCTCATCCTGCAGGACACAGAGTGTAAGATCAATGCCCTCATTAAAGCAGCCGGTGTAAATGTTGAACCTTTCTGACCAGGCTTGTTTGGAAAGGCTTTGGCCAATGTCAACATCGGGAGCCTCATCTGCAACGTGGGAGCTGGAGGACTTGCCCCAGCAGCTGGTGCTGATCCCGCAGGAGGTCCTGTCCCCTCAGGAGGTCCTGTCCCCTCCACCATTGCTGCCTCAGCTAAGAAGAAAGTAAAAGCAAGGAAAGAAGAATCTGAAGAGTCTAATGATGACATGGGCTTTTGTCTTTTTGACTAAACCTTTTTAGTAACACATTCAATAAAAAGCTGAGCTCTTTGCTGAAAAAAAAAAAAAAAGTCAAAGAATACAAGATCAACACCCAAATTAACTGCATTTCTATATATTAATAAGGAATAAAGAAGGTGAAATTCTAAACACAATATTATTTACAGTCACTCCAAAGAAAATGAAATATGGTATACACTTAACAAAACATGTACACGATCTGCATGCTGAAAATTCCGAAATGCAATGAAAGAAATCAAAGAATATCTAAATAAATGGAGAGATATATATTGTGTTTATGGGTTAGAAGACTCAGTATAGTATAGATTTCAATTTGCCCCAAATTGATCTATAGTTTCAACACAATTCCTATCAAAATCCCAGCAAGGTTCTTGTAGATAGAGACAGGCTTATTCCAAAATTTATATAGAAAGGCAAAAACCTTGAATGGTTAAAACAGTTTTGAAGAAGAATAAAGAAATACATACCTACAGTAATCAAGATTGTTTAGTGTTGTACAGCAGAAACCAATTCAACATTGTAAAGTGATTATCTTCCAATTAAAAATGAATTTTAAGAAAGACTGCTTGGTATTCACAGAGGGATAGACAGGTATAACAGTAAAACAGAATAGTGAACCTAGAAATAGCCCCCAAACAGCCAAATACAACATGCCCAACTGATTTTGACACAGGTGCAAAAGCAATTCAATGGAAGAAAAAATAGTTATTTTAACAAATTGTGTTTCAGCCATCAGACATTCATAGGCAAAAATATGAACCTCGACCTCAAGTTCACATTTTTTACAAAAATTAATTCAAATGAATCATGGCCTTATATATAAAATATAAAACTCTAATACTTTTATGAGGAAATACAAGAGAAAATTTTGTGGGACCTAGGGCTAGGTGAAATTTTTCTCAGACGTGACACCAATTCATCATACATAAATGCAAACGTTGATAATTTGGACTTCATCAAAATTAAAAGTTTTGACCTTCAAAATCTCTTAAGAGGATGAAAAGACCAGTTACAGACTGGGAAAAATATTTGCAGATCACTTATCTGACAGAGAACTTGTATCTAGAATATATAAGGAATTCTCAAAATGTAATGGGCAGGGCTTCCCTGATGGCTCAGTAGTGAGGAATTCGGTTGCCAATGCAGGAAACACAGGTTCAATCCCTAGTTCAGGAAGATCCCACATGCCAGGGAGCAACTAAGCCCCTGTGCCACAACTATTGAGCTTGTGCTCTAGAGCCT
>NW_011494903.1:266882-269024 GCF_000754665.1 Bison bison bison
GCGTGCCATGCCTTAGATGCTTTCTTACCCATTGTGTTAATTTTCCATTCTGTCTCCCAGCTTGCTTTGTTTTGGTGACCAAGTATCATTAGGTTTATGCCTGTCCCCTCCCACTGCCTTGCAGAGTGACTGAAGGGTACTGCCAGAGAGGTCCAAGCTGCTTGGCAGTGATTTAGCTGGTACAGCCAATTTTGTATAAACATGTTAAAGAGCACTAGGCTGGAAGCCGTCTTGCAAATCTCCAGCCTCACTAAAAGCAGATCTCTTGTCTGTACCCGGTTTTTAATCCTGCAGCTTCATCAGGGGAAACAATTGACTGTTTTACTTTCCGTCCTTTTTTCCACGTCTGTTGTCCTTTAGTGATGCTAATGAAACTGTTAGTCATTTTTGTTGTAGTTGTTGCACATGTCTTAAAATTTATTTTACACTCATCACTACTTCAAAAGTAAGTTAGCTCTTAGACCTGGATCTTGTTATTTAATGCCTTACTAAAGAAACACACCTATTTCTTTATCAAGATTTTGTGTCTATCTTTTGATTCCTCTGGTTCAATATAACTGATTTTCTTTGAACCTTATGCATTTTCAACAGTTTTATTGACATAAAATTCACCCACTTATAGTGTACAAGTCTATAGTTTTTAGTATATTCACAGAGTTGTATATCTATCATCACAGTCAAATTTTGGAACATTTTCATCATCCCAAAAGAAACCCCATACCCATTAGCAGTCAGTCCCCATCCCACCCCATCCCTACCCCCTAATCCTAAGCAGCCATTGGTTTACTTTCTGTCTCTGTAGATTTACCTGTCCTGGACATTTCATATGAATTAAATCTTACAGTGTGTAGCCTTTTATGTTTAACTTCTTTCATTTAACATAAGATTCATCCATGTTGTAGTATGTGTATTTCATTTCCTTTTATTGATGAAAAATATTTCATTGTATGTGCTGTGCTTAGTAGCTCAGTCGTGTCTGACTCTGTGACCCCGTGGACTGCAGCCCACCAGGCCTCCTCTGTCCATGGGGATTCTCCAGGCAAGAATACTGGAGTGGGTTCCCATGCCCTCCTCCAGAGGATCTTCCCAACCTGGGGGTTGAACTCAGGTCTCCTGCATTGCAGGTGGATTCTTCACCAACTGAGCCACCAGGAAAGCCCATTCCATTGTATAGATATAGCATATTTTGTTTATCTAATCATCAGTTGATGGGAATGAGGGTTGTTTTCACTTTTTGGCTATTATGCATGATTCTGCTTTGAATATTCATGTACAAGTTTTTGTGTGCACATATGTTTTCATTATTCATGCATATTTACTGAAGAGGGAAATTGCTGGACCATGTACTGCTTTACATTACCATCAGCAATGTATGAGGGTTCCAATTTCATTACATCCTCTGCAACACTTTTTATAATCTGTCTTTATCAGCCATTCTAGTGGGCATGAAAGTATCTTCCTGTGATTTTGATTCACATTTCCCTAATGGCTAAAGATGTTGGACGTTTTTATCTTGTGCTTATTTGCCATTTGTGTATCCTCTTTGGAGAGATATCAGTCCAAATTCTTTGCCCGTTCTTATTTGGCTTATTTACTTCTATATTATTGAATGGTAAGAATTCTTGACATAATCTGGGATTATATTTATGATTTCAAATATTTTCTCTAATTCTATGAATTGTCTTTTCACATTCTTGATTGTGTTAATTGAAGCATAAAAGTTTTTAATTTTGTTGAAGTCTAAATTTATCCAAGAAACCATGGCCTGTCAAGATCATGAAGATTTACCTGCATTATTTCTTCTTGGGAGTTTTATAGTTTTAGTTCTTATATTTAGGTCTTAAATCAATTTTGAATTAATTTTTGTATATGGTGTGATATAGGAATCCAATTTCATTTTCCTGCATGTGGACACGTGACCGAATTGGTTGCCTGGACCCATGCTTGGGTCCTGGCCTGGGATCAGACCTCTTGTCTTGGCCAGGGAGGTTCTTTTTCTGATCAGATTTGCACAGCTAATAATGAAACCAATTCTGAGACTAGAACTGCTGTTGCTGCTGTTTAGTTGCTAGGTCATGTCTGACTCCTTGCGACCCTATGGACTATAGCCCGCCAGGCTCCTCTGTCCATGGGGTTCTCCAG
>NW_011494903.1:269124-269269 GCF_000754665.1 Bison bison bison
ACAACTACTGAGCTCACGTGCCACAACTTCTGAAGTCTGCATGCCCTGGAGCCCGTGCTCCACAGTAAGGGAAGTCACCACAATGAGAAGCCCCCGCTTGCCACAACTAGAGAAAAGACTGCATAGCAACAAAGACCCAGCAGAG
>NW_011494903.1:269369-269793 GCF_000754665.1 Bison bison bison
GGGAATATTTCATGCAAGGATGGGCACGATAAAGGACAGAAATGATAAGGATCTAACAGAAGCAGAAGTGATTAAGAAGAGATGGCAAGAATACACAGGAAAACTATACAGAAAAGATCTTTATGACCCAGATAACCACGATGGTATGATCACTCACTGAGAGCCGGACATCTTGGAGTGTGAAATCAAGTAGGCCTTAGGAAGCATTACTACAAACAAAGCTAGTAGAGGTGATGGAATTCTAGCTAAGTTATTTAAAATCCTAAAAGATGATACTACTGAAGTGCTACACTCAACCCATCAGTAAATCTGGAAAACTCAGCAGTGGCCACAGGACTGGAAAAAGTCAGTTTTCATTCCAATCCCAAAGAAGAATAATGCCAAAGAATGTTCAAACTACCGTACAACTGCATTCATTTCACAT
>NW_011494903.1:269893-271449 GCF_000754665.1 Bison bison bison
ATGCAGACAAAGATGTAGAGAAACTGGATCTCTACATTGCTGGTGGGAATGTGAAATGGTATAGACAGTCTGGAAATTTTTGGCAGTTTCTCATAACACTAAACATACACATACCATCCAACCCAGCAATTGCACTCCTGGGTATTTGTCATGGAGAAGTTAATGTTTACACAAGAAACTCTGCATGAATATTCATCGAAATTTTATTCTTATACACAAAAATCGAAAACAACCCTAATATCCATCCAGGTGAATAGTTAAACTGTAGTACATTCATAGCAATATTACCACTCAGCAATAAAAAGGAATGATCTATTGATATGTGCAACTACTTGGATGAATCACAAAGAAATGATGCTGAATGAAGAAAAGCCAGTAGATGAATCACAAAGAAATGATGCTGAATGAAGAAAAGCCAGTTTCAAAAGGTATGATCCCATTCACATGTGATAAAATTGCACAGTTCTATACATACAGACACAGAAATGAGTGCATTTAAAAACTGGTGAAATCTGAGTAAGGACTGTGGCTTGTACTAATGTCAATATCTTGGTTATGTAAGATATTACCATTGGGGAAAATTGGGTGAAGAGTACTTGTAGACTGTTTTGTAATACTTTTTTTTTTTTTTTTTACAGATCCTGTTAATCTATAATTATTTCAAAGTAAGTATAATATTGAGGTAGGGCTTCCCTGGTAGCTCAGCTGGTAAAGAATCTGCCAACAATGCAGGAGACCTGGGTTCCATCCGTGAGTTGGGAAGATCCCGGGAGGAGGGCATGGCAAACCACTCCAGTATTCTTGCCTGGAGAATCCCCACGGACAGAGGAGCTTGGTGGGCTACAGTCCACGGGGTCACAAAAAGTCGGACACGACTGAGCGACTAAGGACAGCACAGTCCAGCAATACTGAGGTAAATAAAAGGAGGATAATAAATAAATGAGGTAAGTCTGAAGGACCACGAATATTTTAGAATTCACATATTTGCACGTTATGAAATAGAACTACATCTTTAATACTGAAAACAGACAAAATACAAAAAGAGCCTACATTTTTGTTTAGCCTAGAAATGTGAATGAAAACGACAATTATGAGTTCATGGGAAAGAGTTTGCTGCTTAAACATCTGTATGAGTCAGTTTTCCACCAGAGACAGACACACAAAGACGCACACACAGTCACACTTTTATTCATTCATTGATTAGAAGACATTGGCTTACAAATGTGGGGCAGGCAAGGCAAATCCAAAATCTATAGGGCACGCAATCAGAAAGGAACGACCAGACCCATCCAGATTATCCAGGATAATCTCCCTCACTTTATGTCAACTGATCAGGAGCTTTAATTACTCGAAAATATCTTCAAAGCAACACCTTGGTTAGTGTTTGACTGAATAACTGGGGGCTGTACCCTAACCAAGTTGACTCATCAAAAAGCCACACCTCATAAACCACTTGTGCCTGCAACTGAATAAATTTATTCTGTGAATAGCCACTTCGGCTTGAATATTATTATAGGTGTAATTTAAGCGCAAACGGCTTAAATCAATAGTGACCG
>NW_011494903.1:271549-274131 GCF_000754665.1 Bison bison bison
TTCTTTACTGTCTGAGCCACTGGGGAAGCCCCAAGACTAGAAGAGCACAAGCTTTATCTGATGGCTGAATAATGGAGAAGCAGGAATTTAGCTTACAAATCAACTTCTCAACCTGCTTTGGGCAGAGACATCATATATATAAGAAGTTCAATGTAAAAGGTGGGTAATTGGAAAGAGAGGGAGGGATATTCTTGACTTACCTTAGAGCAGGGGTGTGGTTTGGACCAGAACTGAGGTAGTTCTTCTTTTTAGTCCTTGTATGGGTTTTTCTGGTGGTTGTCATGGTAATTGGGTTGGGAAGATCCCCTGGAGAAGGAAATGACAACCCACTCCTGTATGCTTGCCTGGGAAATCCCATGGACAGAGGAGTGGTGGTGGGCTACAGTCCATGGGGTCACAAGAGTTGGATACTACTTAGCGACTAAACCACCACCACCACCTGGAAAATACACAGCACACCTGGGGCCACACAGAAAGATCAAGGGTTTGGGGAGAGAGAAAGAGAGATACAGAGACAAAAAGGGAGAGGAGAGAGAGAGGGAGATAGAGTGACACAGAGACAGAGACAGAGAATGAGCGAGCAAGCTTCTATTGAAGGTGGGAACCTCGGGTTTCTGGGGCTCCCTCATTATTGGTGAATTT
This sequence comes from Bison bison bison, assembly GCF_000754665.1. Classification (NCBI taxonomy): domain Eukaryota; kingdom Metazoa; phylum Chordata; class Mammalia; order Artiodactyla; family Bovidae; genus Bison; species Bison bison. The sequence goes on from NW_011494903.1 coordinate 272,192, forward strand.
TAAAATGCAGGAGTGGAATTTGAAACCAGAAAAGAGAAAAAATAAGCAGTCCAAATGGTCAGTTATCAAATCAAACAAGATTGCTATAACAAAGGAGTAGGAACTGGGGTGGGGATGGCTAGCAATGTGTTTTTTGAGGTTGCCGTCTTTGAAATGGGTGCCTCTTTGAAGGGGATGTCTGGGCAATCAAGGCTTAAGTCAGACATTTGCATTACAAAAAAGAGAAAATCCAAATGCCAAGACTTATACTGCAACATGATATGTCTTTCCATTTATTGAAGTAGTCTTTTCAACAGTGTTTTACAGTTGTCAGAGAAATATTTTTATATTTCTATTGTTATATTTATTCCTAAGTATTTTTTAATGGAGCCATTAAAAAGTCTTGACCACTTTGAATTTCTTACATGTTTCAACTATGGCCTTGTAAGAGGGTCATCTCTTTGAGTCTTGATCAATTTTACCTCCCAAATATTTCTTGAATTGGCATTCTCATCATCGTCTCTATTACCAACTGCCCAGATTTGAGATCTCATCTATTACCTAGATTACTATAGTACTTTCCTAACTGATCTCCCTATCTTTAGTGTTGTTCCCTTCAAATTCACCTTCCATATCACCACCAGAGTGATTTATTTAAAATTCAATTCTAGATTATAGTTCTGGGTAAGATGGTTAAGTACTTGCTACTTTTTGTCCATCACTGAACACAGTCATAAAACCTGGACAGAATTCACGACACAGCTGTTTGAGAATACTGAAAAGTAAATAGCTGCAGGAAGACTAAAGAAAACCATCAGAATTTGAGAATCCAACAAACCAGTGGTGAGTTTCCCACTCCTCCTACCCTATTCCCCAACCTGAACTTAATCCATTTGGAAACGTGAAAGTGGTTACTGTAGTACAGTCAGAGAGTTCCAGGAGAAGCCCTCTAGTTCTTGTTTGAGAAGTGAGAGAAGGGGGAAAGTCCTCCATTTTCCCCTTTATTTCTCTTCTCTCACATCCCAGCCCTCAGGCAATCATGCAGTGGCAGCAACAGTGGCAGCAGGGAAGCCATCAGGAACCAATATTCTTGGAGAGGGGAACCCTTAGTCTCTGATGAAGCTGTGGCCATGAGAGCAGAACCGCTTACTGTTGCTTTTTTTCTCTCTCTGTTTTCCCACTGCTTGTTTCCAGATGTGGCACAATTGCAGAAGTGAACACTTTCCAACTGGAGGCCTGAAAGGGAAATCCCAGGGTACCACTGGTGAGACTGGAGAAGTAGGAGTTCAGGAAAATGACCCCATAATGTTTTTTGTTAATGAGCTCCTGGATACCCACCACTAACCTGTGCCTATGTTGATTAGATCCCAATGAGCATACCAAAGAACTGAGATAACTGACTTTTATCTAGATTCCAGACTGACCACTTAGTGACACATACCAGACAAATCTGAGTTAACATTTGAAAACTGAACTGACATTGAACCATCAGCCCACAGCAGGCTGGTGGGAACATATGGCCTGAACCTAATCAGATTAAGTGCTAAAGCAAAAATATAAATGCTTTCCATACTTAGAGTTTTGTCATGTCATATATGAAATGTCCAGGATATACTCCAGAATTATCAGCCATATAAAAAAACCACAATGATTTCAAGTTGCATGGCAAATAAATACATTTAAAATTTAAAAAAATAAAATAACAGCCACAACCAAAGGATGCAGATGTTGCACTTATCTGAAAAAGACTTTGTCAATTAACTATAAAAAATTCAAATGGATAGCACAAACACTCTTGGAACAAATGTTAAAATACAAAGCCTAATCAGATAAATAGAAGATATAAAGAAGTAGAAACTAGATGACAACTTCAGAATTGAAAAATGCAGTTGTTAGTTGCTAAGTTGTGTCTGACTCTTTGCATCACCATGGACTGTAGCCCCCCCAGGCTCCTCTGTCCA
>NW_011494903.1:274231-274401 GCF_000754665.1 Bison bison bison
AAAAAAAAAAAAAAGTCTGCCTCCAATCTTTTCCTCTCGCTTTTCTCGAGCTACTGCTTCGGTAAAGTCCGGCTTTAAATTGCACGCGGTAACCAACCTGCGTTTATTATTTGTGAGGGGGGAAAGCGGGCGAGGGACCTCGAGTGTGGGACCATAATGGTGGTATGTGA
>NW_011494903.1:274692-278481 GCF_000754665.1 Bison bison bison
CCCCCCCCCGCCCCCGCGCGCGCGCCTGATTGTGTAAGAAATCAAAACCGTGTTGATGGTGATTCCAGTGGCCTGGAGGGAAAGGCGACCTCATTCTCTGATAAAGATAACTGTCTGCTTCTCTCTAAACTGGCAAAGTAATGGAAAATAATTTAGGTAAAGACTGGTTGCACAACATCTTGGCTTAGTTTAAGCAACCCAGAATCCACTTTCCCAGAGTAGTTCTCTTAAATACCTTCCCTGCAGCTATTTCTTGTCAGCCTGGGGGGTGACACTGGGGCGGGGGGAGAAAGGAGTCGGCCTGAACAAAGCATTGTATTTTTATTTAATACTTTCATAATATCTGTAAACAATGGGAATGTGGATCCTAGGCCTCTGCACCCTTTGAATAGTGTAGTTCTCATGCTTTCATAGCATCATGTGGATAAGTGAAATATATGTAGGTTTTTTTTCCCCCTCTTCTGTTTAGCCTAGGAGTAAGGATCCCACCTGCTAACTCAGGAGACTTGGGTTTGATCCCTGGGTCGGGAAGATCCCCTGGAGGAGGGCAGGGCAACCCACTCCGGTATTCTTGCCTGGAGAATCCCATGGACAAGAGGAGCCTGGCGGGCTATGGTCCATAGGGTCGCAAAGAGTCCGACTTGACTTAGCAGGCAAGCATTCTATTTACCTTTATAACGTGTCATTTTCTTTTTCATCTAAAGTGAGCTCTGAATTTAAATACTTGAACTATAAGAGGGTAAAAACTCCAAGGGTGAAAGAATTACATGAGATCTTCTCAGGGTTATTTACCATCACTGACACCTTTTCTTCAACTATGCTCTTCTCTACAGTTTTGTTTGCTAGAGAAGTGCTTATAACCTAGTCTTGGTGCCTTGACAGAGTTTCTTGCATTCTTTGTCCAGTCATTTCTGAAATATTCAGGGGTCCTTGTCTGGTTCTAGAACCTACACTTTCGTTCTCCTACTTTTCTGAGTCGTGTTTCTGTGAGTTGGTGAATCATGGTCACAGGTAGGGGAAAGTGAAGAAGGGCCTCTCAGTCCTTCCTGAAGTGTTTGTGATTAGTTGGCCGCCAGGAGTGACTTGGAAGCAGCCTGAGGGGCACCTGTGACCCACCTTCTGGCCTGTAGAGAAGGTTCCCAGGAGCAGGACAGATGATGGTTCATGGCTCTCATAGTTGAGTTGTATGGGTTAGCGAAAGTTAAAATATTTAAGAACAAAGGATGTTGAAGGCTGTAGGTTGAATATGAATTTCTTTGGTAATGCTTGTCTTTTTTTCTCCTTTGTGTTCCACCAACTCTATCAACCCATTTCTCCCCTAAGCTACACAAAGCCATTTCTTCTTTCTGCATACTACTTTGAGGTATGGCTGGAACTAAGCAAGTATTTGGGGGGAGGCAAGAGGCAGAAAGCATTGGGTGTTTTTGAAGATAGGGCATTACAGAGGGCTTTAATAATCCTTGATCAGGGATACAGAGGTTGAACATTGTGTAGGACATAATGCATCTACTTCCTCATAGAGCTTACACAAAACAGGAGCTGAGGAAGGTAGAGATCATATGCTGGTTTACATTAAGAAAATCTCATCCGAGGATAACTTACTATGATCTTTATTTGTCTCACCTTATAGGTGAGGGTTGAGTGTTGGGTGACACCCATGTGGCACTCTTCTGAAATGGCTAATATGGGGGCACTTGAATGATTTACAAGTTTCTACCTGTTGTCCTACTTACAGTGGCTAGGAAAGCTGAAGCATTCTGGTTTGGGGAGTGGGGAAGGTCTAGGACGAGTAGGTAGAAGTGATGCATGAATAAAAGGGTGCTAGCAAGTGGTTGTTACAGACCAAGTAACTACCGCTTTGAGTTTTCTGTTTTCTGGAATCTTTGTGATTCCCCTAGGGTTATTTTTTCTTACTCCCTGTAAGTCTCTCCATAGACAATAGCAGCAAAGCTCTTACCATCTGATCTGTCTCTGTGCTTCTCTTGTGTGGGTGGAACAGTGAGCAAGAAAGTGTGAGGAGAATTTGCCTGGCCCCATAACTGAGCTTGGGGAAGGGAAAGTAAGGACTCAAAGGGTAGCTGACTGAAGAAAGTAGGGTGCCTGGTGTGGGGAATAGTGCTGGAGCTTTGTCCAATAGGATACCTATGTGTTCATTAGTACTCTTCAAGCAATAAATAATTTAATCTCTGTCCCAACCCAGAAGTGGTGGCTGAGCCCTGTTGCCCATGGGATTTTTGTCCTTTGATATTGGCTGACAGGCAAGGAAACATGACTGGAGTGTGTTTTTTGGAACAAGTGACAAGATAATACGAAACCAGCATGGCCAGTACCTTGTGTGTTCAATCTCCTGGGAAAATCTTTTTTTTTTTAATTTCAAATTTTCAGAACATTTCATTTTGATATAATTACAGAAAAGTTGCAAAAATAGTACAAAGAACTCCTGTATTCCTTTTGCTCAAACTTACCATTTACTAACAGTTTGCTCCCATTTGCTTTATCATTTGCTATGTTTTCTTTTATGACCCATTTGAAAGTAACCATTGAGATATTTGTCAAAGGCATCCGCTCATGAGGGTGGCTCGAATGCAGCTGCTGGGTATAGCAGAATATTGGTGAGTGGTCTACCTAAAGTTGTAAAATACACATTTGTAAATAACATGGAATCTCTAATACTAAATATAGAAATCATTATCAATTGTAAAAGTGGTTAAGATAAACTCCCTTTTTGTTGTCATTTTTGTCAAGTTTGTTTTTAGCTATGCCAAACTTTAATATTTTTATGAAAAGTCATTCCACCACTCCCCAACTTTGTACTTATTATATATTCTCCAACATTTTAATTTATTTAGCAAATTTGTTTGCTAGGGGTATAAGACGTGAAAGATATTCATCCCCTTGAAAGCTCAACATCCAGTGGAAAGGTAAGGAAATCTACCATCTCAATCAAGGGGAAGAGTATTCTGCTGAAGGAATTTACATGGCTGATTGGAACATCAGGCTGGTTAAGGATTTGAAGAGTAAATACCTGGGAGTCGTTTGAGAAGTATGAAAATGTGAAGATTCATTTTTTCTGATGCTTGCTGCTCTTAGTTGACAAGGTTCATGAGTTAGAGAAACCTTTGGTGTCATATACAGCACAGGCTGTAGGGTCATGCCAACTTGGATTTTAATCCATCACTTGATTTTGACCACTTAATTTCACTGTGCCTCGGTTTCTTCATCTGCCAAAACACACTTTTGAGGTAATAATTGCTCTATAAACATTCATCTTCCCTTCCAGAATTGCATTATGGGGGAAATAGCATGAACAGGATTAGGTATTAAGGTGAAATCCAAGGAGGTGTTTCTATTTTTCTACAAATAAATATCTAATTACTAATCGTACTAAATTGCGATGAAGATTACTATGAGGTAATAGCTATAACAACAGTGATGATTTGTTAAGCATTTTTTGTGTGCTAAGCATTGTGCTAAGTGCTTATCACAGGGTTTCTTTCTGAGATATGAAGCTCAAAGAGGTGAAGCAATGGTAACTTGCCTAAAGTCAAACAGCAAGTAAGAGGTAGAATCCTTCAGAGAGGGAGATGGAGACCAGCATGGTGCCTTGAATCCTGAAGACTTAGCAGGAAAAAGCAGGGAAAAAGAGAGAAGGGATTGCCAGGCAGAGGGAACAGCAGGTGTTGTAAGGGCACTGAGGTGGGAGAGAGGTGGTAAGGATTCAAAGAGGTTTGACTAGGACCTGGAGAAAGAGATGAGACAGGCAGGGTAAGATTGACAGGGTCTTAGGGG
>NW_011494903.1:278581-279726 GCF_000754665.1 Bison bison bison
CAGGAATGGGTGAATTTAATTCAGATAACCATTATATCTACTACTGTGGGTAAGAATCCCTTAGAAGAAATGGAGTGGCCCTCATAGTCAACAAAAGAGTCTGAAATGCAGTACTTGGATGCAATCTCAAAAATGACAGAATGATCTTGGTTCATTTCCAAGGCAAACCATTCAATATCACAGTAATCCAAGTCTATGCCCCAACCACTAATGCTGAAGAAGCTGAACTTGAACGGTTCTATGAAGACCTACAACACCTTCTAGAACTAACACCAAAAAAAAGATATCCTTTTTATCATAGGGGACTAGAATAACAGGCAAGTTTAGCCTTAGAGTACAAAATGAAGCAGAGCAAAGGCTATGAGAGTTATATCAAGAGAACACGCTGGTCACAGCAAACACTCTTTTCCAAAAACACAAGAGACAACTCTACACATGGACATCACCAGATGGTCAATATAGAAATCAGGTTGATTTTATTCTTTGCAGCCAAAGATGGGGAAGCTCTATACAGTCAGCAAAAACAATACCTGGAGCTGACTGTAATTTAGATCATCAGCTCCTTATTGCAAAATTCAGGTTTACATTGAAGAAAGTAGGGAAAAACTACTAGGTAATTCAGGTATGACCTAAATCAAATCCCTTATGAATATACAGTAGAAGTGATGAATAAATTCAAGGGATTAGATCTGATAGAGTGCCACAAGAACTATGAATGAACATTCATAACATTGTACAGGAGGCAGTGACCAAAACCATCCCAAAGAAAAAGGAATGAAAGAAGGCAAAGTGGTTGTCTGAGGAAGCTTTACAAGAAGCTGAGGAAAGAGAAGCAAAAGGCAAGGGAGAAAGGGAAAGATATACCCAACTGAATGTAGAGTTCCAGAGAATAGCAAGGAAAGATAAGGTCTTCTTAAATGAACAATGCTAAAAGAGGAAACAAAAATGGGAAAGACTAGAGATCTCTTCAAGAAAATTGGAGATATCAAGGGAATATTTCATGCAAGGATGGGCACGATAAAGGACAGAAATGATAAGGATCTAACAGAAGCAGAAGTGATTAAGAAGAGATGGCAAGAATACACAGGAAAACTATACAGAAAAGATCTTTATGACCCAGATAACCACGATGGTATGATCACTCA
>NW_011494903.1:279826-281142 GCF_000754665.1 Bison bison bison
AAGGTGTTTCTGTGTGTGTGTGTGTGTGTGTGAATCCAGAAAGGCATCTCCTGAGGCCTAAACAAAAGTGGCTTAAGAGAGTCATTTCCCTTTTAGTGTCTCACTTAGTGATCCAATAGAGGCAATGTTTCTGGCCCAAATGTGTAGATCTTAAACAGTTTTTACTGCCCGCCATTAACATGGCTAAAAAGAGTTGCTGTGATGCTGGAAGAAGCTGGTCCTGTGGAATGCTTCTAGGAGGTTTAATTGGGCTCTATTACCTGATGCTTTTTAGGCTGCATTGAGGGAGCTCTTTGAGCTTTCACCAAGCCCTGTCAAATGGGGAAGCAAGTAGAATTGAAAGAAAAAGTAATTCCTAGAAACCTGAGTTCATGTTAGAAATGGAACTGTTGACTATAAGACTTTGGTTTAAATATATCATGATAAAGATGCTTCATTGACTAAATGGAAATTTTTTGTGTTGTGTGTGTGTGTGTTTTAGTGTGTGCCATCTGTGATGGCAGACAGTGCATTTGTGAGAATCCAGGAGGACTCAGGAATTTTTTTGGTACTTATATATTTATTCTCATCCAGGTACTGCAGGTTTTTCTGTTTGGAACTATTATGTGCAGAGTAAACTTCATAGGGGAAGATCAGTGTTCTCTTCCCCTTTCCATATGTATTGGACCACAGACATATTTACTTTGGAGTAGCCTATGTCAGTTAACTTTTTTTTGGAGGAGGAGAGGGAGGGTGGTTAGCTGGCAAATGCATGATCTAGGATGGCCTTGCTCATACATCTGGTAGTTGCCAGGCTGGTTGGTCTAGGAGGCCCTAAGCTGGGATGGCTCATCCTCACTCCAAGTGGTCCCTCATCCAGCTGGCTAGTTTGGACTTGTTAACATCATAGTCTCAAAGGCACAAAGAGTAGCAGATGAGAGCAAGCACCAAGGCAAAAGCACTTCTCAAGTATCTTGTCTGTCACATTTGATACTGCCCCATCAGCCAAATCACAGAAGTTCCTTGGCCAAGCCCAGAGTCATTGTGGGAGAGGACCCTCCAAGGCATGGACACAAGGAGATGTGAGAAAATTGGGGACCATTACTGCAGTAATGCATATTAATTATTAATGAATATAATCTGTTTTCCTTTGATAAATCATTTTAAACACTTACTTATAAATGTAGTGTATTCTTTTTTTTTTTTTTTTTTTTTTTTTTTAATTGATTTATTTTAGTTGGAGGCTAAGGCTAATTACTTTACAATATTGTATTGGTTTTGCCATACATCAACATGAATCCACCACGGGTGTACACGTGTTCCCCATCCTGAACCTC
>NW_011494903.1:281242-281753 GCF_000754665.1 Bison bison bison
CTGGATCGTATGGCAGTTCTATTTCCAGTTTTTTAAGGAATCTCCACACTGTTCTCCATAGTGGCTGTACTAGTTTGCATTCCCACCAACAGTGTAAGAGGGTTCCCTTTTCTCCACACCCTCTCCAGCATTTATTGTTTGTAGATTTTTGGGTAGCAGCCGTTCTGACCGGCGTGAGATGGTACCTCATTGTGGTTTTGATTTCATTTCTCTGGTAATGAGTGATGAGCATCTTTTCATGTGTTTGTTAGCCATCTGTATGTCTTCTTTGGAGAACTGTCTGTTTAGTTCTTTGCCCCATTTTTTGATTGGGTCATTTATTTTTCTGGAATTGATCATAAACTCTAGATCACAAAGAAGCAACAATTTTTCAAGTATTGAAAGATTTATCAGTTCGGATATACAGCAAGAAAATATCCCTCAGGAATGAAGGTAAAATTTAGAACACAATTTTAGATAGAGGAAAACTAAGAAAATTCATAGCAAGCAGACCTTGTGAAAAAGAATTGCT
>NW_011494903.1:281853-282317 GCF_000754665.1 Bison bison bison
ACTTCAGTATTCTTGCCTGGAGAACCCCAAGGACAGTATGAAAAGGCAAAAAAATATGACACTGAAAGATGTGCCCCGTAGGCCAGAAGGTGTCCAATATGCTACTGGGGAAAAGCAGAGGGCAACTATTAATAGCTATAGAAAGAATGAAGTGGTTGGGCCAAAGCAGAAACGATGCTCAGTTGTGGATATAGCTGGTGATGAAAGTAAAGTCTGATGCTGTGAAGAACAATACTGCACAGGAACCTGGAATGTTAGGTCCATGAATCAAGGTAAACTGGACGAGGTCAAGCAGGAGATGGTAACATTGAACACTGACATCTCAGGAATCAGTGAACTAAAATGTACAGGAATGGGTGAATTTAATTCAGATAACCATTATATCTACTACTGTGGGTAAGAATCCCTTAGAAGAAATGGAGTGGCCCTCATAGTCAACAAAAGAGTCTGAAATGCAGTACTTG
>NW_011494903.1:282417-282793 GCF_000754665.1 Bison bison bison
TTTTGCTTAATGTATAGAGCTTCTCCATCTTCAGCTGCAAAGAATATAATCAGTCTGATTTCAGTGTTGACCATCTGGTGATGTCCAGGTGTAGAGTCATCTCTTTTCTTGGAAGAGGGTGTTTTCTATGACCAGTGCGTTCTCTTGACAAAACTCTGTTAGCCTTTGCCCTGCTTCATTCTGCACTTCAAGGCCAAACTTGCCTGTTACTCTAGGTATCTTTTGACTTCCTTCTTTTTCCTGTCCCCTGTGGTGAAAAGGACATCTTTTCTTGGTGTTAGTTCCAGAAGGTCTTGTAGGTCATCATAGAACAAACACATGAAAAGATGCTCAACATCACTCATTATCAGAGAAATGCAAATCAAAACCACTATGA
>NW_011494903.1:282893-284217 GCF_000754665.1 Bison bison bison
GGCAGTGTGGAGTCTGAGCCACTGGACCACCAGGGAAGTCCCTCATTTTTGAAACATTTTGAAAAGAAAATATTATATTCTACATTCATTTATTCCTTTCCCAGTGCTTTTCATTTCTTTATGCTAATCCAAGTTCCTACCTTATTCATAATCTTTCTGCCTGAAGAATGTTCCTTTAACATCAACTTTTATGCTAGATATACTGTCAGTAAATATTTTGTTTCTGTTTGAGAAAGCCTTTTTTTCCCTCTCTTTTGAAGGACATTTTCATGGAATGTGGAATTTTCATGGAATGTTGACACTTTTTTCCTCTCTCCATTGTTGCCTTGCTTGCGTGGTTTCTGATAAGTCTGCTGTAATTCTTTCTTGTTCTTCCATAGTTAATTTGTCTTTTTGCCTCTGGTTCCCTTTAATCACTTTGTATTTGCTTAGGTGTGGCTTTCTTTTTTTCATATTTATGCTGCTTGGTATTCTCTGAGCTTCTTGTATCTGTGGTTTGCTGTCTGTCACTAATTTTGAAAGTTCTCAGCCATTATTTCTTCAAATAATTATTGTGCCCAGTTCTCTTTTTTTTCTTCCTTCTGGGGTTCCAATTACAAGTATGTTATTCTGTTTGATATTGCCCCACAGTTCTTGAATGCTGTGTTCTATTTTTTTCTCTTTTGTCTCTTTTCATTTTTATTGACCTGATCAGTAAACTTGATCTGTATGTTCACTTATTCTTTCTTTGTCTGTGTCAGTTCTGCTGTTGAGCATGGTGTGTTTTTACTGTTTTCATATTGAGCATTTCCATTTGATTCTTTATCACAGTTAACACCTCTTTGGTGAAATTATCCATCTGCTCTTGCATATTGTCTACCTTTTCCATTAAGAGTTTTTAGCATAGTAAACATAATTCTTATAGATTTCATTTCTGATAGCCCCAATTTCTGTGTCATACTGAGTCTGGACCTGATGGTTGTTTTGGCATTTGGAATATCTTCCTGCCTTTTATTATACCTCGTAAATAAGCTGAAAGCTGAACATGGGTAGGAGAACACAAGTTTTCTTCTGCTAGGCCTTTAGTGTGGGGATTTAAATTAGTCAGGAGTTGGCCTATGTTCCATCTTTGTTTTTGCTATGGGCACCAGAGATTTCTGATTCTTCTAGTGATTGATACCTTCTTTTTGACTCCTGCTTAGCTTTGGGTTTTTCCTTGTGCTGTTTCCCAAGAGGAAAGAGGGCTCTTATAGCCCTCCCAGTTGTATTCCACCATTGCTAACCCAGTAGCTGGTTTGCCAGGTGGTGGTTGGTGGGGGAGGAGTTCTCTGATGATTTGAATAAC
>NW_011494903.1:284317-285552 GCF_000754665.1 Bison bison bison
CAACCCACTCCAGTATTCTTGCCTGGAGAATCCCATGGACAGAGGAGCCTGGCAAGCTACAGTCCACAGGGTGGCAAACAGTCAGACACGACTGAGCAACTTCACTTTCCTTTTCCTTTCCTGTTCATTATTTTTGTTCAGTGACCAAGTTGTGTCCCACTCTTTGTGACTCCATGGACTGCAGCACACCAGACTCCTCTGTCCTCCACTATCTCCTGGAGTCTGCCCAAGTTCATGTCCATTGAATCAGTGATGCCATCCAACCATCTCATCCTCTGTCACTCTCTTGTCTTTCTGCCTTCAATCTTTCCCAGCATCAGGGTGTTTTTCAATGAGTCAGCTCTTTGCATCAGGTGGCCAAAGTATTGGAGCTTCAGCTTCAGCATCAGTCCTTACAATAAGGGACTTCCTTTAGGATTGAATGGTTTGATCTGCTTCTGCTTCATTAGTTATGCTAAAACCTCTGATTGTGTGGATCACAACAAACTGTGGAAAATTCTTAAAGAGATGAGAATATCAGACTACCTTACCTGTCTCCTGAGAAACCTGTATGCAGGTCAAGAAGCAACAGTTAGAACCGGATATAGAACAACAGACTGATTCAAAATTGGGAAAGGAGTACAACAAGGCTATATACTGTCACCCTGCTCATTTACTTATATGCTGAATACATCATGCAAAATGCCAAGCTGGATGAATCACAAGCTGGAATCAAGACTGCCAGGAGAAATATCAGTAACCTCAGATATGCATAAGATACCACTCTAATGACAGAAAGTGAAGAGGAACTAAAGAGCCTCTTGATGAAGGTGAAAGAGGAGAGTGAAAAAGCTCGCTTGAAACTCAACATTCAAAAAACTAAGATCATGGCATCTAGTCCCATTATTTCAAGGCAAACAGAAGGGGGAAAAGTAGAAGCAGTGGTAGATTTTATTTTCTTGGGCTCTAAAATCACTGTAGATGGTGACTGCAGCCATGAAATTAAAAGATGCTTGCTCCTTGGAAGAAAAGCTATGACAAACCTAGACAGCATATTAAAAAGCAGAGACATCACTTTGCCAACAAAGGTCCATATAGTCAAAGCTATGGTTTTTCCAGTAGTCATGTACAGATATGAGAGTTGGACCATAAAGAAGGCTGAGTGCCGAAGAATTGATGCTTTCGATCTGTGGTGCTGGAGAAGATTCTTGAGAGTCCTCTGGACAGCAAGGAGATCAAACCATAAACCCTAAAGG
>NW_011494903.1:285652-286010 GCF_000754665.1 Bison bison bison
CTTCACCATCTGCAGTGATTTTGGAGCATAAGAAAATAAAGTCTGTCACTATTTCCACTGTTTCTCCATCTATTTGCCCTGAAGTGATGGGACTAGATGCCATGATCTTTGTTTTTTTTTTTTTTTTCAATTTTGAGTTTTAAGCCAGAAAATCTCTTCTGTCCTCTTTCTGTATCATCAAGAGGCTCTTTAGTTCCTCTTGGCTTTCTTCCATAAGGGTGGTGGCATCTGCATATCTGAGGTTATTGATATTTCTCTGGGCAATCTTGATTCCGCTTGTGCTTCCTCCAGCCCAGCATTTCTCATGATGTACTCTGCATATAAGTTAAATAAGCAAGGTGACAATATACAGCCTTGA
>NW_011494903.1:286110-286544 GCF_000754665.1 Bison bison bison
TGTCTTCCTCTATTTCTTTGCATTGATCACTGAGGAAGGCTTTCTTATCTCTCCTTGTTTTCTTTGGAACTCTGCATTCAGATGGGTATATCTTTCCTTTTTTCATTTGCCTTTAGCTTCTCTTCTTTTCTCAGTTATTTGTAAGACCTATTCAGACAACCATTTTGCCTCTTGGCATTTCTTCTTCTTGAGGATGGTTTTGATCACTGCCTCCTGTACAATGTTTCAAACCTCTGTCCATAGTTCTTCAGGCACTCTATCAGTTTTAATCGCTTAAATCTAATTGTCACTTCCATTGTATAATATTCAGGGATATGATTTAGGTCATACCTGAATAGTCCAGTGGTTTTCCCTACTTTCTTCAATTTAAGTCTGAATTTTGCAATAAGGAGTTCATGATCTGAGCCACAGTCAGCTCCTGGTCTTGTTTTGCT
>NW_011494903.1:286644-287986 GCF_000754665.1 Bison bison bison
TTGAATACAGTTCCCTGTGTGTACAGTAGGACCTTGCTGTTTATCCATCCTATGTAGAACAGTTTACCTCTGCTAATCCAAAACCCCCAGTCTTTCCCTTCCCCACCCTGCTCCCTATACTTTAAATGTGTCATTTATTTTTTTATTGTGTGTCATTATGTCTCAATAAAGCTGATAAAACAGAGATAAAAATCACATGTTCTCAAAGCCAGACAGAATCTTACAAATCATTAAACCAATCCCAGGCATATCCTTCGGCCCCTTTGTCACTTTGATGCTCCTGGTTTAAGCTGAGGAATATGACCCCATGTGTTCACCTTCCAAGTAGAATGAGCAGCACAAGACAACACAAAACAGACCTATTTCAGTCCCCCTTCTGGGTGTCTTGGAAGCACATATATTTGTTGTATGTGACACAATTTTCCATCATGAACCTATTGATAAAGTTCAAGAAAGGTTTTTCCTTGAACCTGAGACGCTTAGTCACTAACAGCCTAAGGCAAGATAAAGTCATCCCATGTGGGGTTTGTAGGGAGCTGCTGAGGAAGCAATGGAAGAGAGGGCTTGTGGAAATGAACGCTCTGATGACTGACTGAAGAAATGAGCCTTGGAGACAAGTACCTGGCTCATAGTGAGTGCTCAAAAATAAGTTAAAAATAATATAATAAAAACAACAAAATTAATAAATACTGATAACTCAGATTTTATCATAATCTGGATTATAGCTAGGTACAAAAAAAACCTTCACATAGGGACCAAAGAGTCCAATAAACAAGTCAATAGAATAAGCAAGATTTCAGGGGGCATGACAATTTCAATTAAGCTAATTAAACTTACAGGTTCTTTAGGGAGAATCTATTTGCAGTTGATATAGGTAGTACAGACTGCCTGTATTTCAAATCATAACATCATGACTTAGTATACTGTAACATTGGGCAAGATACTAAATCTCTATGTGACTCAGTTTCTTCAACTATACAATGCAGGTGACAATAATATTTACCTCATAGGGATGTTGGGAGATTTGTGAGTTGATATTTGTAAGGTGCTTAGAACACAGTCTGGTACTAAACTGCTACTTTTTTATTAAAGCTGTAACTGGCAAAAGTTTGTATAAGATATACTTTTTGCTAAAATACAGTGACTTTTCCTACAATTGGATGGAATTAACAAAGTTCTTTTCAAGATGTAATCTCTTACCTACTCTTGATAACAATTCTTTCAAAAGAACATATCTTGTTTGCTGCTGTAATTTCAACAAAAATGTTGTGTTAGTCACTCAGTTGTGTCTGACTCTTTGCAACCCTATGGACTGTAGCCCACCAGGCTCCTCTGTCCATGG
>NW_011494903.1:288086-289246 GCF_000754665.1 Bison bison bison
CCAGAATGTCATATGAATGGAATAGATGCAATATGTAGCCTTTTTTGGTCTGATTTTACTTGATTGATCTAATAATACTTCTTTCCTTTTTATCATTGAATTGCATTCCATTGTATGGATGTACCACAGTTTGTTCATTCATCTGTTTGAGGACACAACTTGGTTGCTTCCAGGCAATTATGAATAAATCTGAATAAACATTTTGTGTGGATATAAGTTTTCAGTTCACTTGGGTAAATACCTAGGAGTGGGATTGCAGAGTTTTTATAAGAAACTGCCAAACTGTCTTCCAAAATGGTTCTCTGTCATTTTGCATTCTCACCAGCCATGAAAATGAGTGTATGTCAAAGTTCATCTTCCTGTGTATGGATGTCCAGTAGTTCCAGAACCATTTGTTGAAAAGACTGTGTTTCTCCATTGAATTGCTTTTGTACTTCTGTCAATGCTTGTGACATATGACAATGCTTGTGTGGGTCTATTTCTGAGGTCTCTATTCTGATGAATTGATCTGTGTGTCTATCACTTTGCCATTACCACACTGTCTTGACTACAATAGATTCATAGGATTCTTGAAATCAGGTAATATGAATACTGTTATTTTTTCTTCTTTATCAGAGTTGTAGTGGTGAGAGAGGACATCCTTAATTTGATCCAATCTTCGAAAGTATTCCATCTCTCACTGTTAAGTATGTTAGCTGCAGGGTTTTTTTTTTTTAACTCTCTTGTGCTGAAAAGGGCTTCCCAGGTGGTACTAGTGGCAAAGAACCCACCTGCCATTGCAGAGATGGAAGAGATGTGAGTTCAGTCCCTAGGTCGGGAAGATCCCCAGGAGGAGGACATGGCAACCCACTCCAGTGTTCTTGTCTGGAAAATCACATGGACAGAGGAGCCTGGTGGGCTACAATCCTTGGGGTCACAAAGAGTTGGACATGACTGAAGAGACTTAGCATGCACACACACTGAAAAGATTTAATATAGGCCTAAGGGTGCTATCTTTAGAAGGCCTGCTTGAAAGATTGACCCTTGACTGGTATCTGGGAAATTGGCTTTTCAAACATTTTTCTAATTAACATTTTTAAAAATTTTATTTGGTTGTACCAGGTCTTGGTTGTGGCATGCACAGTCTTTGATCTTTGTTGCAGTGTGTGAATTCTTTAGTT
>NW_011494903.1:289346-290708 GCF_000754665.1 Bison bison bison
TCTTTGCAACCCTATGGACTGTAGCCCACCAGGCTCCTCTGTCCATGGAATCCCCCAGACAAGAATACTGGAGTGGGTTGCCATTCCCTTCTCCAGGGGACCTTCCTGACCCCGGGACTGAACCTGGGTCTTCTGCACTGCAGGCAGATTCTTTAACTGTCAGCTACCAGGGAACTCTAATTTCAACAAAAACAGCTCAATTATTCAAAACACTGACATTTTCTGGTACATAGTTGGTGCTCAATAAATAGCTGCTGAACAAATTCTTCCAGACCAAAGCAAATTTACCATAATTAGCATTACTGTTTTTATAGTTAGAGTTAAAAATGCAACATGCATCCCATCCAAATAGGAAATAATCCAAAAGATCTTCCTGATCCAGGGATCGAACCTGCGTGTCTTGCATCTCCTGCACTGGCAGGTGGATTATTTACTACTGCACCACCTGGGAAGCCCAAGAAAGGTGTACTTCACTACAAAAGCAGCAGAATTAAGGCTTTGGTTTCAGCCAAAATGACGATGCTATGCAGGCATTCCTTAGCACTTCTTGGTGATTACAAGAAAAAAGACAGACTTAATGGTCCACAAACAGGAAGAACATGGACTATATCCTAAACAGCCTCACTAGGAATCTATGCGGGTCTTCAAAGTAACTGACGTGGAATTCACCTATCATCCTTCTTTTTAGGGGAACACTAAACTGATTTATAATTTCTGCCCTGACATACCTTCTAAGGAGGGTAATCAAATTCCCTTTTCCTAACATAATCAATTAGGAAGAAATATTTCCTTGCTTTGAGTGATCCAGGTGAGCAGAAGTTGAAAGTATCCTCTCCACTTGGTTTTTTCTTATGAAAATCAAAGGCTATAATGCATTCGAATATCTATCACAGTACGTGGCACAGTAGGCACCCCAAAGATGGCCACTATCATCATCATCATCATCATCATTTGTAGTAAAAAGGCAGTACTTTCTTATTAAACCAATGATGGAAACATGGTAAATAACAGTTGAGTATAAAAGATGGCAAGTAGTGTCCCCAAAAGAAGCAGCCACGTGGTTACCACTTTGTCCTGGGCACTGCCAGACATTTCTGTTTCCTTTTCAAGACTACTTCCTTTCCTCCTCCTTTCAAGACTACTTTTACACTACTGTGATGGCCACCTGTTGCAACAGTTTCTTCTTAAACCTTAATTAGCTTCTCCCCAATTCTCAAACCATGCACTTCACTGAGAAGAGAGATCAACAAACACAAGTTTTCTGTTCTTTGCCTCTCCAGTCTCAAGAGAAGGGCTATTGTTCCAACACGACTTGTTGTTCTGGCTTCTATCCTTTTACGCAAGTCATTCTGCTCTATCCAG
>NW_011494903.1:290808-291202 GCF_000754665.1 Bison bison bison
CCATTTCAATCTGTTATCAGCACTATACCTGGGTTGGGCCAGGAAGGATATGGGGACCTTCATTCTCAAGGCAGGAAATATGACACTGGGCCAGGCTGGAACTCAATCACATACGCTAATTTCTTATCTAGGGGAAAGCTCAAGGTGAGAATGACATTTCAAGCTTAATCACCTAGAGACCACCAAGGACAAGCCTGTAGTTTGATAATGTTAGATTTACTCACTCATCATGAGGGAGGGTGCTCCAGAGGAACCATGGGATACTGTTCAAGGAGAGGAAGGGAAACATCTTTTGGGGGTGTTTCTGAGTGATTCTGAGGGGGCTTAACTAAAGGCGGGGGATCAGTTCTGGATTGGTTTTTATTTCTGAAGCACGTTTGGGAAAAGCAGGGAT
>NW_011494903.1:291302-291833 GCF_000754665.1 Bison bison bison
CACAGAGTCTTAACCACTGAACCACGAGGGAAGTCCCAATGTAGTGTATTCTTGAAACTAAATAATATGATTGTGCCATCTCTCTTTTATGAAGTTTGAAGCTGAGTGATGGTTTTTCTGGAAGGAAGCCAGAGGGTGACATTGTGGCTCAAGATATAGTCTCATGAGTGGCTTGTTGCTCACTGATCTTATATGGCTATTATCAAAGGAGCCCCTGGGTTTCCTCAACCTCTGGTTCAAGCTTTAGCACAAAAACTGTAATGTGCTAGACTGCAATAGGTTTTGAGGTCAAGCAAAAAGACAGTTAATTGGGAATCCATCACTACCTGAAAGATGAGAGAAACATTTGCAGCCTTTCTTCATAACCTTTATGTGAGTTACAGTTTTACCTAAAAGAAGAAATCCTTATTTGGGCATTATAATAAGGACAAAGAATTCTGTTGCTGCTGCTGCTGCTGCTGCTAAGTTGCTTCAGTCATGTCCGACTCTGTGCAACCCCATAGACGGCAGCCCATCAGGCTCCACTGTCCC
>NW_011494903.1:291933-292517 GCF_000754665.1 Bison bison bison
GAATGGCATTGAAACATGTATAATATCATATATGAAAGGAGTCGCCAGTCCAGGTCGATGCACGATACTGGATGCTTGGGGCTGGTCCACTGGGACAACCCAGAGGGATGGTATGGGAAGGGAGGAGGGAGGAGGGTTCAGGATGGGGAACACATGTATACCTGTGGCAGATTCATTTTGATATATGGCAAAACCAATACAATATTGTAAAGTTAAAAAAAAATAAAAATAACTGTTCAGCTTCTTTGGCATTAGTGATTGGGGCATAAATTTGGATTACTGTGATATTGATGATTTGCCTTGGAAATGAACAGAGTTCATTCTGTCATTTTTGAGATTGCACCCAAGTACTGCATTTCAGACTCTTTTATTGACTATGAGGGCTACTCCATTTCTTCTAAGGGATTCTTGCCCACAGTAGTATATATAGTGGTCATCTGAATTAAATTCTCCCATTCCAGTCCATTTTATTTCAGTGATTTCTAAAATGTCGATGTTCACTCTTGCCATCTCCTGATTGACCACTTCCAATTTACCTTGATTCATGGACCTAACATTCCATATTCCTATGTAATATTGTTCCT
>NW_011494903.1:292617-293502 GCF_000754665.1 Bison bison bison
TGGTCAGAATTTTAAAATCTCTGTGTGGTTGCAGTGAAGAATCCACTGTTGTGCTACAGAGTTAGTGGCCAGTGATTAGTAATTTGGGGCGTCAGCCGGCCTTTGCTTGTGACAATTTTAGAAGTAATACCTTTTACATACCTGAAATAGGTTTTGCAACCAGCTTGTGGCCTGAAATATATTACATGAAAATTCAACTGGATCCTAGTAAGCACGTGGGGAAAACTGAGTAGAAGGCTTTATTTTGTACATCTTAGAGCTCCAGAAAATTGCCTGGTGATAGAATCTGAGTTTCTTTTTTTTCCTCTTAGGAGAAAAACTAAACATCCCTGATATTTTAAAAGTCAGTGACTTGGAAATAGCCATCAAAATTATAAATGCACATATCATTTGACCCAGCAAACACTTGCAGAAATGAATTCAACAAATACTTGCATATTACTTGGAGTATTGCTTATAATAGCAAAAGAGTGGTTATAGCCTAAGGATCAATCAAGGCTTGATTTCCGCAGTAGAATATTACATTGATATCACGTGATCTTCAAGATGTACAAAATGAAAAAGCAAGAAATAGAGCACTGTATATTGTATACTACCATTTGTGTATAATAGTGGGGCAGTAATACATGCATTTTTGCTTATATAAGCATAAAATATTTCTGAAAGGATATTCAAGACACTGAGCTTTGGGGCACACATGGCTGGGATAGAGGGAGGGAAGGAGACTTCATTGCATAAACTTTTATGTATGCTGCTGCTGCTGCTAAGTCGCTTCAGTCGTGTCCAACTCTGTGCGACCCCATAGAGGGCAGCCCGCCAGGCTTCCCCGTCCCTGGGATTCTGCAGGCAAGAACACTGGAGTGGGTTGCCATTTCCTTCTCCAAT
>NW_011494903.1:293602-296044 GCF_000754665.1 Bison bison bison
TTAACTCTTCTAATTTTTAAACCTGAAAACTAGTGTTGGTGATACATTGAACTGTAGAAGGTTATTGTGAGTAAATGAGAAATACAGAAATTAGTACTGACCAAAAAGATGATGACCTGTTGCCTTTTTCTTTATCTTACGGTATATATGACTTTTGGGGGGATGTGTATAGTTGTGTGGATTTTGACACATGTATATAGATCAGTGTAACCACTGTCAAAATCAAAGTACAAAACAATTCCATCACTTCAGGAAATTCCTTTGTGCTACCTCTTTCAGTCACATTCTGTTACCACCCCAACTCCTGGCAGCTACTGATCTGTGCTCTATCATACTCTAGTTTTGTCACTCTGATGTAACATAAATGGAGTCAGACTATATGTAATCTTTTGAATCTAATTTTTTTTCACTCAGCATAATGCTTTTGAGATTCATCCAAGTTGTGTGTTTCAAATGGCTTGTTCTTTTTTATTATTGAGTAATCTTCTATTATATGAATGTACCACATTTTGGTTGTTTCCAGTTTTGGGTGATTATAAGTAGAGCTGCTATAAAAGTTCACATGCAAGTGTTTGTGTGCCCATAAATTTGCATTTTTTCTAGGGTAAATACCTGAGCGTGAGATTGCTAGAATTACACTGCCATTCATGGTAAAACTAGTTAGCTAAAGTTTGAATGCTAGAATGGATAGAATAGCGAAGAGCCAAGTTGTTTAAATCTTGCTTTTGCCTTTTTCTAGCTATGCAACCTCGAGTGAGTTTAACCTCTTTGTGCCACAGTTTCTTTATTTGTATAGTTTTAATTGAGTTGTTTTTTTTTCCTCGCCTCTCCACATGGCTTGTGGAATCTTAGTTCCTTGACCAGGGATTGAACGCACACCCTCTGCATTGGAAGGTGGAGTCTTAACAACTGGGCTGATGGGGAACTCCCCAGTTTCCTTGTTTGTAAAATGAAGTTCATATGGGCTTCCCAGGTGGCACTAGTAGTAAAGAACACACTTGCCAATGCAGGAGGCACAAGAGACACTGGCTCAATCCCTGGATGGGGAAGATCCCCTGGAGGAGGACATGGCAACCCACTCCAGTATTCTTGCTGAGAGAATCCCATGGACAGAGGAGCCTGACAGGCTACAGTCCATGGGGTCACAGAGTCGGACACAACTGAAGTGATTTAGCATGCACGGGATTATTGTGTGGAATTAATGGCAAATTAAGAATAAAATGCTGATCAATGTCTGGCAAACAAATACATTATTCTTATCATCTCATGTTTAATAGAACCTTTACTTGTCAGAAACATTTACCTTTAGTCAGCTAAAATGGAGAAATTAAATAATCCATAGGGGTGGCGTGTTTGGTAGGCAAGTCTTCAAAGCATGTTGTCAATGAGTGAAATCTTAAAAGTTGTCCTTAGTGGTGAAAAAGTTTAGGATCATATAGATGTATGGGAGTCCTATATAATATCTGAAGTTTGGACCCACTTTTGGACAACCCAGATGCCTACTGTTAATGGTTTTCCTTGTCCTCCCAATGTTAAAGAATCAGTTCACCAAAAATTTAGTGTATTGCTATATTTTATAAAGAAGCTGCAAAAAGCTCAGAATCAGGTAGTTCAGAATCAACTAACACTCTTTGAGTGCTTGCTGTATACCAAGCCCCCATGTCTAGACACTCCTCAAGTATGTATATAAACCTGAGTATCTTCCCCATGAAATAATTTGGATAATCACTAAATGTTATTTTTATACTTTTTAAAAAAACTAACTGTTAAGGACACTAATGAGGCATGATTTCTGGGAACCTCCATGATATGAACCATTTATGATTTCTTAGATCCTAAAATAAAACACATTTTTAAAGGAAGTCTCCCCAGTTTTGAAGAGCACATTGAGAGAATTGGCAAAAACTCAGCATGCCCACTCAGATCTCTACCTAGAACACTATGTCATTAGGAAATGCAGTGGAGTCCCTTTCTTGCATAACTGCTATATACTGTGGTCTGGCTCAGTCTGAGCAAGCACCAAGGGCAGAGGAGATGTGTTTTCCCCTTGAAGAACTTTTTCCTATCCTGTGATGTACTCACAAAGGGCCACCCATTCACCTACCAGATAGTAGATGAAGCCCTGTATATGCAAAAAGGAACCTAAATATCCTTTCTTTTCCTGTCTGTTAGTTGAGCTGTTTGTAATGTTTTCACATGATACAATCCATCAACTGAGGACAGTTCTTCACCTGGAATTTCAGAGCAACTAGGTGGAACAGTCTGGGAAGTCATTTCTGAGTTGTTTCCTCACTGCCTCCCCTCTACCAATACCACCAGCACTCCAGTTTACCTGGAGCCTTTCCTCACAACTAGATCATCCTGTCCTCTTCACCCTGCCAGTCAGTCCTGCCTGGGCCAATTCCAAATTCTTGGAAATTCTAGCTTAGCAGGAGATTCCCC
>NW_011494903.1:296144-297112 GCF_000754665.1 Bison bison bison
GAAACTGTTTAGATCTGGCAACAAATTATACAACCAAAAAGAACCTGGACTATACCTACTGACCTTGTAAGTTTAGGTAGAAAACTGGACTTTAGGGGCACCTGAGAGCTTTTTACCTCTTCTTCCTTGTTGAAGGTCATGACTTTTGACCAGAAGGGAAGATAGGGGAAATTAATGTATTGCTACTAAGATGATGTCAAAGAATAGGATGTGGTTTTCTGGATAATCCCTTAAGATCGCAGAATGATGAACTTATGGCAAGGGATGGGGGAAATTTCACACACCAGGAAGAAATGGTTTTGCTGGAGATTTATTAACATAATGAATATGAACTTAAAGAAAATGTTAAGGAAAGGAAAAATGCCACCAAAAATGTGACATAGAAAGAAAAACCATAGTGGAAGAGATACCCTCTACTCTTTAAGAGAAAACCAGACAAAAGAGCCAGAAATCATGCCTAGGGCTTTAGAAGTCCTCAGATTTATTTAAACTGTGGTAGTAATAAACCAAGTCACTGGGGCACATGAAACATCAGGAAAGCAAGTATGATCTTGTGTGCTTAGTCGCTCAGTCATGTCCGACTCTTTGCAACCCCATGGACTGTAGCCCACCATGCTGCTTTGTCCATGCTGATTCTCCAGGCAAGAATACTGGAGTGGGTTGCATGCCCTCCTCCAGGGGCATCTTCCCAACCCAGGGATCGAACCCAGGTCTCTCAAACTGCAGGAGTATTCTTTACTGTCTGAGCCACCAGGAAAGCCCATCCCTTCTCCAGGGGAATCTTCCCAACCCAGTAATCAAACCAGGGTCTCCTGCATTGCAGGCAGATTCTTTACTAGCTGAGCTACCAGGGAAGCCCACATGATCTTACCATAATCAGATAAGTAACCATAATCAGGAGCTAGTGAGATGGCATCTGGCCCTAGATCATAGATGGCAGTAGAATTAAATGGTTAAGGAGAGGTTTG
>NW_011494903.1:297212-297639 GCF_000754665.1 Bison bison bison
ATTCAATATCACAGTAATCCAAGTCTATACCCCAACCAGTAACACTGAAGAAGCTGAAGTTGAATGGTTCTATGAAGACCTACAAGACCTTTTAGAACTAACACCCAAAAAACATGTCCTTTTCATTATAGGGGACTGGAATGCAAAAGTAGGAAGTCAAGAAACACCTGGAGTAACAGGCAAATTTGGCCTTGGAATACAGAATGAACCATGGCCAAGACTAATAGAGTTTTGACAAGAAAATGCACTGGTCATAACAAACACCCTCTTTCAAAAACACAAGAGAAGACTCTACACATGGACATCACCAGATGGTCAACACCAAAATCAGACTGATTATGTTCTTTGCAGCCAAAGATGGAGAAGCTCTATACAGTCAACAAAAATAAGACCAGGAGCTGACTGTGGCTCAGATCATGAACTCCTT
>NW_011494903.1:297739-299205 GCF_000754665.1 Bison bison bison
TTGTCTGTCCTGTGATCTTGGTTAAAACACTTACCCTCTCTGAACTATCACTGGTCCACTTATAAAATGGGTATTAAGATATTTACTTCACTGAGCTCTTACGAAAACCAAAAGCTATAGTGCACTCAAATACCTATCACAGTATGTGGCGCAGAGTAGGCACCCCAGAGGTGGCCACTATCATCATCATCATTTGCAGTAAAAAGGCAGTGCTTCCTTATTAAATCAGATGATGGACACATGGTAATAACAGTTGAGTATAAAAGCAAAGAGAAAGAAGTGATGTTATTAGATCATATTATTTATGAACTTCTCTAGAAGAGAAAAAAGGTATAGTATGAATTATATCCCCTTTCCCTCATATTTGTTTGCCCCTCTAAACAAGCATGGGCAATCTTGTTAGTGCACCCACGTGTGCACATGCACACACACATACATACACATACTTCCCCTCCTGTTTTCTATTATCTTGGGACATCTAATCCACATGATCTGAATTTCAAAGTCAATGCTGACCTATGAGAGGTCAGTTTTTAATAGAGGGAATTTTATGAGTTGAAGGCTGAAAAATATAGATGGCTCTTTCAAGAAGTTTTTAGATAAAATAAAGGAAAAAGGTTTCCCATTAGTCTGAAGGGATGGAAATTGAGGGAAAGCAGGTGAAAGAGGGATTCTTGGACATGCATAAGTATAAGAAAAAGAGTTCTTTGAGGAAAATACAAAAAGTATAATAGAAAGAAGAGATTAATGAAACAGAATATCTTTAAGAAGGCACTGAGGGATAGGTAAAAAGCCTTGGAAAAGATGGTACAAGAAGAATGAAGATAAAAGTAGACATAAATGTTTCAAGGGAAAGAGAGTCTGTGACCAGTAGGCTCTGTCTTGTCAGGGAAGTATGTAACTAGATTATCTGACAAGAGGAGCTGGGGATAGGGAAGGCTAAATTAGGGCACTGGAGGGGTGTGGTAAGAAAATGGAACAGATGCTGTGGGAAACTAGAAAAGGAACCAACTAGGAATGTGTAAAAAAGGATTAGTGAGCAGCCGTTGAGGATCCAGCTGTGGTCAGAAATCACAGTTTAGTCATGGGTATAATCAGCACGGTGAGGTGATTTTCCTGAGGACAACTCAGCAGCCTGGGAACAGGGCAGAAGAAAACAGATGCTAAAGTCCATCTGGGCTTGGGGATTGGCAGGGCAGGTGCAGGGGAACAAGGGGAACGTGAAGGAATTGAGCATACTGGTGGGAATTAATATCAAATGGCTGGCAGGGCTAAGTGAGAGTGGGAAATGGCTGGATGAGTGGGAAAGACAGTAGAAGCAGAAGACAACTAAAAATCGGGAAGAAAAGAGAAGGGACCAGATGTGTTGATCAGGTCAGCAAGGTTCTGTGAGAGAAAGGGAATATGGCATGTGGAAAGCTAGAGGTTGCTGTTGTTGTTGTTGTTGTTGTTGTTGTTATTAAGTC
>NW_011494903.1:299305-300293 GCF_000754665.1 Bison bison bison
GTAAGCACTTGTCTTTAGGGAAACTGTCTCTAGGCTGATTTCTTGCCATGATCTCTGTACCACTCCAGGTCCAGCTCAACTTCCTTCCAAATGGCTGTTCATAAAGATGCAGGTTGTAAAGGCCTCTTCCGTATACCCACTTCTGCCACTAGGCCACCATGCACCCCTCACTGCTCACTGCATAGTAGGTATATCTGTACTCCTGAGAGCCTAGCAGGTAAAGTCCCCCACAGCCAAGTATAACCTTTCCCATCATTCTTAATACTTATGTCTGAAATCCTCTCCTCTACCCATTGTACCCAAGTGTGCATTCACTAG
Source organism: Bison bison bison (assembly GCF_000754665.1). Classification (NCBI taxonomy): domain Eukaryota; kingdom Metazoa; phylum Chordata; class Mammalia; order Artiodactyla; family Bovidae; genus Bison; species Bison bison. The sequence continues at coordinate 299,624 of NW_011494903.1, forward strand.
AGTCTAAACATACCATGAGTCATCCTGCCACTCCGTCTGTACTGACTCTGCCTGAAGTTCTGCACATTCCTCTGTGTTTGTTCTAGCTGCATGTTTCTCAGGATCCACTCAGAAGCTCATATTTTTTTTCACCTCAGTGGTTCCTACCGTCTCTCAAGGCTCAAGAACTATGTGCTCAACACTTATATTCCCAAATGGGATAGTGTGATAGAGTGCTTAGTGCCCACCCAATCTTACATCTCTGTATATATACCACTTTACAGTGTGACTTTGCAGCTCCTCCCATCAGGAGGTGGAATATATTTCTCTACTCCATGAATCTGGGCTGTTTTTGTAACTTGCTTTGGCCAATATATGCAGCATGAGTAACTCTGGGTGACTTCTGAGCCTAGATCTCAAGAAGTCTTGTATCTTTCCTCTTTTTCCTGGGAACTCTGAAGCAACCATGTGAAGAAGCCCAAACTAGTCTGCTGGAGGAAGAGAGATGGTGTGGACAGGCCAGTCAACAGCCAACCATTAGACATGTGAGTGAGGCCATCTTTATTCAGCCCTAATCATATTGCCAGATGACTAACCTCATGAGGGACTCTAGGAAGGACTAGCAGAACCACTCAGCTGATTCTCGCCCAAATTGCTGATGCAGAGAATTATGAGCAAATAAAATGGTTGT
>NW_011494903.1:300393-300910 GCF_000754665.1 Bison bison bison
GGAAGAAACACAAGCTGGAATCAAGATTGCCGGAGAATTATCAGTAACCTCAGATATGCAGATGACACACCCTTATGGCAGAAAGTGAAAGAGGAACTCAAAAGCCTCTTGATGAAAGTGAAAGTGGAGAGTGAAAAAGTTGGCTTAAAGCTCAACATTCAGAAAAGGAAGATCATGGCATCTGGTCCCATCACTTCATGGGAAATAGATGGGGAAACAGTGTCAGCCTTATTTTTTGGGGCTCCAAAATCACTGCAGATGGTGACTGCAGCCATGAAATCAAAAGACGCTTACTCCTTGGAAGGAAAGTTATGACCAACCTAGATACCATATTCAAAAGCAGAGACATTACTTTGCCAACAAAGGTCCACCTAGTCAAGGCTATGGTTTTTCCTGTGGTCATGTGTGGATGTGAGACCTGGACTGTGAAGAAGGCTGAGCACTGAAGAATTGATGCTTTTGAACTGTGGTGTTGGAGAAAACTCTTGAGGGTCCCTTGGACTGCAAGGAGATCCAA
>NW_011494903.1:301010-302928 GCF_000754665.1 Bison bison bison
GATGTTTCCATACTCTGGTCTCCAGTAATTTGTCAGAATCTCTAGTTTAATCTTCCTCCCAGCTTACACATTCAGATCCTGTGTCTACCTGCAGGCACCAATCTCTTCAGATAGTGGGATGGTGGTTTGCCCTGTGACTTCATTTCTCTGATAGGGCCATTGGACATATCAACAGGAGTCATTGATTTTCAGTGGATCTAGCTTCTTTCTTGTTGTAAAGGTGGAAATGATGGCCTCCCAATACTTTACATGACCGAACTGACACTTAAGTCCTCAAAGAAAGTTTTAATTTACATAAATGTCTAGTATGCAGCCCACAGAAACTTAGTACAGGTTAGTTTTTTCCCCCTATTTTTATTTTTCTCATACCCTTGAATTTTATAGTTGTATGGTTAGGGAGCCAGGAATAATTGATTCTGGTTTGGCTTCTGCCTATTTTAGACTTTAAAAACCTCTGTACCACTGGCGGTATGTTAAATGTTTGTCTTGCTCTCTTTCAAAATTCTGTGTGTGCCTTTGTAATTATTGAGTATGTTGTTAGCAGTCAATAATAATTTGCTTCATTCAAAATTAGAGCATGGTTTAGCCTTTCTAGATTATAGGGTTTGTTGGTGACCATGTGTTTGTCGTTTTTATTCTCCACATTTCCAGGTGCAGTTCAGTTCAGCTAATATTTGAGTGCCCACTGTGTTATGAGTGAGGCACTAAGTGTTAAGTAGAATACAAGCCTAACCTGGTAAATAGAGTAACCAAGGGGTGCCTGAAGGCAATGGAAGCCCCATGGATGGAAATATATTGTAACTTGGGAATCATCTCCATTTTAATTGAGAAGGATTTTTAAAATTCTTTTTAAATTTTTGTTTTTAATTATACTAGTGATGCATGAATGCATTCTAGTAAAAACTGAAAACTTGTAGAAAGAGCCATGGTTGTCCATGACATCCTTATGACACTCATTCCATCACGTTCTCCTTCCCAGAGTTAATTTTGGTTACATACTTTTGTTTTCGTCTGCAAATTGCTATATTAAATATATCATCTAATAAGTTTTTTGCTGCTGCTGCTGCTAAGTCACATCAGTCGTGTCTGACTCTGTGTGACCCCATAGATGGTACCCAACAGGCTCCTCTGTCCCTGGGATTCTCCAGGCAAGAATACTAGAGTGGGTTGCCATTTCCTTCTCCAATGCATGAAAGTGAAAAGCGAAAGTGAAGTCGCTCAGTCGCGTCCGACTCTTCGCGACCCCATGGACTGCAGCCTACCAGGCTCCTTCATCCATGGGATTTTCCAGGCAAGAGTACTGGAGTGGGGTGCCATCGCCTTCTCCGAGGCTAGAGGTACTAGTCAAAAAATTGAATTTCAGAGTCTGAAATATCAGAGATAGACTAGTACCAGTTGGTGACAGGCAAGGCCCAAAGTGTAGCCATAAGATGAAGTTACTGAAGCAGAGCAAAGATGAAGGTCACAGTATTGGAAGTCAAGGAAGTGTTATGCTGGAGCATTTGATGATGCATCAGTATGGGCACTGACATGATCTAGGATGATGCTAGGAGTCAGGATAGCACAGAACACTAAGCTAGGTGCCAGAGGTCTTGAAGAATGTGTGCAAGTAAGCCAGCGATCAGTCTATGCCAATGATGAGAGTTGGTCTACTACCCAATGGCGTGCACATTCGAGAATAAGGGAAAAGGAAGGTGTTGAACAACATCCCGGCAGCAGAAGCCAGCTTCGAGATTGAGGAACTATGAGAGAATGAGCAATTTCCATTTAAGAGGGCAGTGAAGAAAATAGTGTCATCAAGGCAAAGAGTTTCAGAACAATGGTTGAGAATATACAGACATTTCCTGACCAAAGAACAGGAGTTCTGGGGGCCACAAGGGATCTGAGAAGGGAGTGTTAGCCAGGGAACAATATGCCT
>NW_011494903.1:303028-303375 GCF_000754665.1 Bison bison bison
GTCTTGAGTGTGTCCTTCATAAAATTTCCTGCCCCGCTTCCAGGGGTGGAGCTTCTTTTTCTTTTACCTCTGTTCCTTCTCCCAGCTGCAATGAGTATCCACCAGTATCCTCAAGCCAGAGATTTTAAGTCCACCCCTCAAACCCCTGCAAATTAAGCCTTTTGTTCTGTGTGATAGATAAAGGAAAGGGGTCTGAGTGGATTTCACAGTGAGTGCTGTTTTCCTCAGCCAACCAGCACCTTGGTGGAAGCTTTGACATTTTTCCTAATCCCTGTAGGAACCTTGTGGGATTCCTTTTGGTAAAACTTGAGGATGGGAAACCCCACCCCCACAATGTGGAGCCCAGG
>NW_011494903.1:303475-304948 GCF_000754665.1 Bison bison bison
CTATGAAAGGGGAAGGGCTGTGCTGAACTCATAAGAGGGAAATTTCATTCTTTAGGATGCTGAGGAAGCAGTCAAAGGAACTACAATTCTGCGTAAGTTTGACTAAGAAAGAAGAACCGATTGGTAAAAGTAGAAGTGAAAGAAACTTTAGGAAATACAGCCATGTCATCTTAAGTACTGTTGGGTAATGACCAAGGACAAAAGTGTCTGATAGGTACCAAGATATTCCAGATATCAGGGATGGAGATTTCTACAAGACCATGGTAACTCTTAAGTGGGCTACTGTTTAAGAGGAATAAAATATTTCAGGGGAAAAGTTCTCATAATATCATCAGTGTCTCATCATCCTGAAAGGAAAAAAGGAGAAATGACTAAAGAACACCACTGCTGCACAGGAAACACGCTGGCAGGCTATGGAACCACATGTAGCTATAGCAAGCTCAGATTTTTTGAGATAAGATCATCCACCCTAAATAGAAGATATATGTGAACAGGTGACAAAGACAGCAAGTGAGCGAGCAAGAACACCAGTGGGATGACTCAGTTCCTATTTCGATTCTGTCTTAAATTATAAGGATAACTTTTAAATTTGTGGTAGCACAAATATGAATTATAATTTGTCAGAGTTCAAATTTAATTGATCCTCTGATCCTATATAACATGTGAAAGACCAGTTAGGACCCAAACCCGAAGTCAGTCAAGTCCGGGTCTGTCTGCCTCAAAGGAATGAGTCCTAGTCTGACAGTCACATGAAACAGCTCTGCCACCAGCCAGCCTGGTGACTCTGGATAATTATAACCTAAGGCTCAGTTTCCCCATCTATAAAATAAGGGGGACAACATTTGGGGGAGGGTAGTTAGTTTTAGACTTCATATCTCATCCCAAGGGAAAAGCCAGGTGGACTCAAGGTTTAAATGTAATTAAAATCATAAATATTTCTGGGAGAAACAGGTCCATTCCTGACATCTGTAAAGCCAGAGGCTAGAATATAAACGGAGGCTCACAATCCCCCTCTTTGTTCTCCCCCCTCCCCTGATCTCACTCCTCCCTACCTGACTAGGGGCCTTGGGCATATACATGTGGATTCAGTAGCTCTACCCACCAACACGTCTCTCCCACCAAACAACCACCCCTTAGACTTAGGAGAGCTCACACCTATGGCACAGTCCCCTCTTAGGACAGGCCCAGAGGCCTTGGCCAGCCCTGAAAGCAGATTGAGTAGGGAATTCTCAGCTTCTAAGCACCTGGAGTCTGGTCTAGAAAGAACAGGCAGAAGTTTGGGGAAGGCACATCTCCTTGGCCCTGCCTTTTGGTTAAGAGTTGTGTGAACTACAAACCACAAAGGAAAAGACAATACATTTGACTATATAAAAATGGAAAACTTGTAGATATTAAAAACAAACCAATAATAAACATATCAAAACCGAGAAGAAACATGTATATTATGACAGTTACTTCCCTTAATAAATAACT
>NW_011494903.1:305048-307281 GCF_000754665.1 Bison bison bison
TATACCAAAGAAATAACGAAGGATATGACAAAAATTTAACTCCAAGGGTTTTCATGGCAACACTGGTAATGATAGACAACAACTGGAAACAATTTAAAATGTCCAACAAGGGATTGGTTAAATCAGTCAGGATGCATCAATACAATGGGGCATTCAGAAGTGTCAGCTGTAAATAAAAAGCTGATAATAGAGAAACAGGTATAATGTAAAGATGAAAAAAAAAAGTGGCTTAAAAAGTACAATTCATTTTATCATTAGTTACACATACAGTCTAGAAGGCTATACCTATGGGTGCTAAAAATGTTCTCTTTTTAAAATTTTGGATGTTAAATTTATTCTCTGTCCCTTATTTGTATTTTTTTTAATTTTTAAAAGCTGGTTACAATAAAAAACAAATTACATCAGTTGTTTTTTTTTTAAGAGAAGCAATTGATTACCATTTCTAAGGGACAGTCACGCCAACATTCTACAAGACTGTCCCTTTGTAGCTTTAAGATTTTTGGACTCTATTAAAGGAAAAACCAACGAACTGCATGGTATCCTCTGGAGAGCAGGAAGGAGTCACTGCTGCATCTTCTACATTAGTGGGGCAAAACTCTATTAGCACAAAATGAACAAACAAAATCCACCTAGAACACAAAGACCCTGCAAGTATAGTGTGAAGAGGCCCCACCACTTAAGGCTACAGAGTGCTCTTCTTCGGGGATTTTATCTTGAAAGCAATATTCTTCCCTCCACTCCCACTCCCGACAGTCTTTTTTATAATGCCAAGTGACTTCCACACAAAACCAAACCAGTCAATTTGATGCACAATTGGTAGGTGGAAGGACAAGACAGAATTGAACACAGTGGTAATGGTCGAGGGAGAGGGGATGATTTTATTTCCTACTTCCTTTCTAAGTAGAGAGGCCTCTGTTAGAGTAAACGTTCCTGGCCTCTTTCTACACCTTTACTTACTCTTCCCCATGGAAGGAGCTACAAATATTTGCTTGAGAGATTAGACAATCATTTATGAGAAAAAATTAGTATTAAATGTACATTTCAAGTTTGATCCATTGTACCTATTATTTAAAAACAATTTATCTGCCTGCCCATCTATCTATACATACCTAAAAACACACGCACAGGCAAGCAACGTGCTTAAGCAACACTTGGCTATCTGGCTAATCAGAAATCAAAAAGACTTAGATAAGTAAGCTATTCTGTGAGTGGAAGTTTCCATGTCTGTGCAAGATAAGGGTCTGTCAAGGAAGGCACAGAAACACAGAAATGTCCTTAACAAACTCCCATTTTGATGGATAGATCCTTTCTCCATCTTATGCCACATTCTGCTTCTATTTAGTAAGCAGAAAATCATGCCAGTTCAATGAACTGTCACCAAATTCTGCAGGTCATTTTGAGTACAGAGGGGACATCTATTCAAATCCTATCCATCTTTCTCCAATCAGCTTAAATGTCACCTCCTTCCCAAGCCTTCTCTCCCCCTCACCACAGCTGCAAATTACATCTCATCCTCTTAAGATTCTAAGCCCTTTGTTTCTACCACTCATTACACATGACTTTATATAGAGTCACATGGGTCCAAGTTCTTTTACTAGATAATAAGCCTCTTGGTGGCAAGGTCCGAATTGTTGATTTTTATCTGAGCCACAGTATAAACACAGTGTCTTCCACGGTTATTCATCAGATGTGTGCAGGAATAAAACTTTAGAACTTACATAAGTTGAAAAGCATCTTCCCTCCCCACCCCTTAAGAATGCAAGGATTAGAGAAGAGCCCTAACATTCCCCCTTAAGAGACTCACTGGCAACAGCAGCAAACTTTAGCCCAAGGTTTTAATATTTTTCCCTTCCTCAGCTCTTAGTTTCATGTACATAATGGGGTGAGATTTCACCCACCCCTGGGATCTAGCTTGATAAAACTCTCTAGAGCAATGCCATCTCACAGAAATATAAAAATGCCAGCCACATACATTAAATTTTCTAGAAGCCACGTTAAGTAAAGAGAAATTGGGTAAAATTAATTTTAATGATAGCTTTTATTTAGCTCAATATCTAACATGGAATTATTCAACATGGAATCAGTACGTTAAAAAATTATTGAAATACTGTTATTCATTTTATCATACTAAATCTCTGAATCTAGTGGGTATTTTCCATTTATAGCATATCTCTGCTGCTGCTGCTAAGTCGCTTCAGTAGTGTCCGACTCTGTGGGACCCCATGGACGGCAG
>NW_011494903.1:307381-308272 GCF_000754665.1 Bison bison bison
ATTGTTCTGCAGTTTGTGGTTTGTCTGCTCAGTAGCTCTATGGTGGGGCTCATGTGCCACACCTCCCAGGTCTGCTGCAGCCAGAGCCCCTGTCCCTGTGGCAGGCCACTGCTGACCCATGCCTCTGCAGAAAACACTCAAACACTCAAAGGCAGGTTTGTTTCAGTCTGTTGTGGGATGCCTAGCTCCTGGTGCACACAAGGTTTTGTTTGAGTCCTCCAAGCATCTGTAGTGGGTATGAGGTTTGATTCTAAACACAATTTTGCCCCTCCTACCATTTTGTTGGGGCTTCTCCTTTGCCCTTGCACATGGGGTATCTTTTTTGGTGGGATTCAGCATTCTCCTATCGATGGTATTTCACCGGTTAGCTGCAGTTTTGGAGTTCTCACAGGAGAAGATGAGCATAAATTTCTTCATACAGAAGTCAAATGATATCAGAAGGGAAAGTGGAACTTTACAAATGAAGGAAGACCACAGAGTGGTGAAAACCTGGGTAATAAACTATTTTTCTTCTTTTGAGTTTTGATTGAAAGTGAATAGCAACAATTTCTGATGGGATTTTCAGTGTATGTAGATGCAATATATAAGAGGATATTAGCATAAAGTGGAGAGGTAAAGGGCCCAAAATGCTGGAAAGCTTTATTCACCTTGCAATTAAAGTGGTAAAATATTGATTCTAAATAAACTGTGAAAAATATGTGTTTTTTAAATCCCTAGACCACCTACTAAAAAAATTATACAAAGAGATTTCAAAGTCACAATAAATTGAGTATAAAAAATGTTCAAATAATTTAGAAGAAGGCAGGAAAAGAGAAACAGGAATAAAAATTCAGAGGAACCAGACAGAATATAAATAGTAAAATTGCAAACCTAAATATAGTCATATCAGTA
>NW_011494903.1:308372-310452 GCF_000754665.1 Bison bison bison
GAAGAATTAACACCAATTCTACACTATCTCACCAGAAAAAAGATGGAACATTTCCCAACTCATTTTGCAAGGCTACCTTTATCCATATAACCAGAAACAAACAAAGACAGTATAAAAAAAAGGAAAATTACAGATTAATATCTCTCATAAACATAGACTCAAAAACATCTTTAACAAATCCAGTCCAGAAATAGTAATACTCAAACAAATGAAGTTCATCTTTGGAAAGAAAAGCTGGTTCAATATTTGAAAATTATCCAGTGTAATCAGTAATTATTAGCAATTTAAAGATGAAAAGTCACATGTCAATTGGTATGAAAAAAGCAGTTGACAGAATTCAACATTCATCCATGATAAAAATAATCAACAAATTAAGAGTAGATAGAAACATTCTGAACCTGATAAAGTGAAGTGAAAGTTGCTCAGTCATGTCCGACTCTTTGCAACCCATGGACTGTAGCCTGCCAGGGTTCTCTTTCCATGGAATTCTCTAGGCCAGAATACTGGAGTGGGTAGCTCTTCCCTTCTCAGAGGATCTTCCCAACCCAGGGATCGAAGCCAGGTCTCCCACATTGCAGGTGGATTCTTTACCATCTGAGCCACCAGGGAAGCTGGTTGTCTCCAAAACTCTGCATGTAACATCATGCTTAATGGTGAAAGACTGAATGCTTTCCCTTTTAGATTAGGAACAAGACAAGGATCTCTACTCTCACCAGTTCTTTTTCAACAGTATACTAGAAGTTTTATCCAGTGCAATGAGACAACAAAAAGAAGGAAAAAGAATACAGATTGGAAAAGAATAAATAAAATTGATTTTGGGGGGCAAATGACATGACCATATGTGTAGAAAATATCAAGGGATCTATAAAAGAAAAAGTAAAGCTCCTAGAGCTAACTTGTTAGTCTAACAAAGTAATACAACACAAAACGAAAACATAAAAATCAATCACATTTGTATATCTTGACAATGTAAAAGGCAATTAAAACTTCAAAATACCACTTACAATAGGTCCCCAATATGAAATGGTTAGGTATAAATCTAATAAAATATTTACAAAATCTATGTAGTGGAAACTAAAAATGCTGATGAAATCATGTAAATTGAGAAACATGGTGTTCATGGTGTCAACTAAATAAAGACGTCACTTCTCAATTGATCTATAGATTAACTCAATACAAGTCAAAATTCAGCAGGATATTTTTTATAGACGTAGACAAATTTATTCTAAACTTTCTTTTTATTTTTAAAATTATCTTCTTAAATTGGAGGATAACTGCTTTACATTGTTGTGTTGGTTTCTGCCCTGCAAAAATGTAAATCAGTCATAATTTTATATCTGTATCTATATATACCTCCCTTCCCTCTTGAGCCTCCTTCCCCGCTCCCATCTCACACTTCTAGGTGACCACAGAGCACCAGGCTGGCCTCCCTTTGTTATAGCAGCTGCCCACTAATTATCTGTTTTACATGGTACTGTATATATGTCAATGCTGTTTCAATTTGTTGTACCTTCTCCTTTCCCTGTGGTGTCCACAAGTACATTCTCTATGCCTGAGTATCCATTACTTCCCTGAAAATAGGTTCATCAGTACTATTTTTCTAGATTCCATATATATGTGTTAATGTATGATATTTGTTTTTTTCTTTCTGACTTACTTCACTCTGTATAACAAGCTCTAGGTTCATCCTCCTCACTAAAACTGACTCAAATTCATTCCTTTTAGTGGCTGAGTAATATTCCATTGAATATATGTCCACATCTTCTTTACCTATCCATCTGCCAATGGATATCTAGGTTGCTTCAATGTCCTGGCTATTGTAAATAGTGCTGCAGTGAACATTGGGGTACTTCTGTCTTTTTGAACTGTGGTTTTCTCAAAGTATGCACAGTAATGGGATTGATGGGTTGGTTGGTAGTTTTATTCCTAGGTTTTTTTTAAGGAATTTCCATGCTGTTCTCCATAGTGGTTTTATCAATTTACATTTCCACCAACAGTGCAGAAGGGTTCCATTTTCTCCACATCCTCTCCAGCATTTATTGTTTGTAATTATTTTGATGATGGCCATTCTGACTGGTGT
>NW_011494903.1:310552-311484 GCF_000754665.1 Bison bison bison
CATCTCCTCCATCCATGGGATTTTCCAGGCAAGAGTACTGGAGTGGGTTGCCATTGCCTTCTCCAACAGCATATCTCAATTCATATCAATTCATAATAGGCACTTCCTATTAGCTATAAAAGCTACTTACTTAACCTGTCTGCCTCAGTTTCCTCAATTTTAAAATGGGAATAACAATATTCACCTTAGAGCATTGAACTGAAGTTTAAAAATATGGGCTTAGGACAGTAGCTGGCAAATTGTAAGGGCTCAATAAATATTAACTATCTTTAGGAAGTTAAATAGTTCTATGTTCTACCAAAACAGCTCTGTAAGTTTCATTCTTTTTATCTGTAAAATAACACAATATGGCCCACTTTGTAAGGTAATTATGATAGTCTGAGATGATGTGTGTAAATAACTTCTTATGTTGTTGCTGTTATAACAGTTTGCAAACCTCATATCCTTTCAACCTTTGTGGTTCCATCAATAAACAGCATTCTACCTTTGGATGTTCTTAATCCTAAGTAAAAGATATCTATAATTTAACTACCTTTATCATTAACATCTTTCATTTACTATATGAAAGAACTGAGCAAATGAAGAAACTAAGCAGAACTTCCTAAGTTCATAAAATAAATCAATGCTGGTTCTATTTCCTTTTAAATACTCACCTAGTAAACCATGCAGGGCAGTTGGGAGCAATGGAAAATCATATTTTTTACCCATTTAAATTCCAAAGTGCTAGCCAAATGGAGTTTCGGAGTCAGTCCAAAAGGCAACATTCTTCAAAATGGTAGCTTAAAGAAACACCATCCAGCTGTGTTATAATAAAGGTATTTTCACCCTACCACTTCCTTTAAGCTCCATCCCCCATTTGGGTAATATTGTATCCATCTTAATTGGTGAAAAAGTATAACTCCTTGAGTTTTATTCTGCAATACTTTGGATTA
>NW_011494903.1:311584-312037 GCF_000754665.1 Bison bison bison
ATCTTGAGCCTCCTGTGTTGGCAGGCAGATTCTTTACCACTGCACCACCTGGGAAGCAGCTAATATTTTAGATTAATATATTTAGAGCCCATGATATTTCTCTTTAAGGTTAGAACATTGGCTTTAATGTACAGATAAAAGCTTCCAACAAACTATCCATCTATCACTTAATTCTCCTCCAACAAATCCCCATGCTTCCTCGTACTCACCTAACTGTTCACATGTACTGGTTTCCAGTGACTGGGTCCTATACCTAGCCATCCACCTTTTCATCTAAGTTTTGACAGAGGGTTATTCTAGTTCTTTGGGCCTGTACATATAAGCAAACTGAGAGGAAGCGCTAATGAGAGCTTCAGTTCAAGTTCAGTTCAGTCACTCAGTCGTTGTCTGACTCTTTGCGACCCCATGAATTGCAGCACGCCAGGCCTCCCTGTCCATCACCATCTCCCGGAG
>NW_011494903.1:312137-312497 GCF_000754665.1 Bison bison bison
ATCTTAGTTTTCTGAATGTTGAGCTTTAAGCCAATTTTTTCACTCTCCTCAGAGCTTATCAGTCATAAAATAATAGGATCAACCAAACATATAGGGAATATCATTAATGCTGTGTGGACACAAAAATATATGCATATTAGACATGAAAGAAACACAGAACAGAAACAACCACAGAATGAATCACATCAACCACATGCCCAAAGTCATTCAACTAACTCATTTCATAGGCTGATAGTAGAGCATTAGAGCTAACAGTATTCAGATTGAAGCTGTAGATGAAGAAGTAGAGTTAAGATCCAACCAGTCCATCCTAAAGGAAATCAGTCCTGAATATTCACTGGAAGGACTGATGATGAAGCT
>NW_011494903.1:312597-313139 GCF_000754665.1 Bison bison bison
CCCCATGGACTACAGCCTGCCAGGCTCCCCTGTCCATGGGATTCTCCAGGCAAGAACACTGGAGTGGGTTGCCATTTCCTTCTCCAGGGGATCTTTCTGACCCAGGAATCGAGCCCCGGGTCTCCTGCATGGCAGGCAGATTCTTTACCAACTGAGCTACAAGGGAAGCCCCAATTCCTTTGTAATTAAGCTTATACAGAGACTTGCGATTTTCAGTATGTCATTTGCTTATGACACAGCCTCATTAATACAACCTGGAGTATCAATAATACAACATGGAGTAATCAACTTCGGTCAGCAATCTGGATTCTCAAAAGCATAATCTTGCCAATTAATGTGCATTTTACACACATAAACCAGATAAATACTTTTGTAAAGTGATTCACACTACAGAACTTATCCATTTATCTTTTTCAGAGCCAAAACAATGTTTTCACACAAATAGCAATTTCAGTAGCTGATATTTTATGTCTGTGCTCAGTCACTCAGTCATGTCCTACTCTTTGTGATCCCATAGACTGTAGCCCACCAGGCTCCTGGAG
>NW_011494903.1:313239-315321 GCF_000754665.1 Bison bison bison
CAAGAAAGGGCACAATGAAAGACAGAAATAGCAAGGACCTAAGAGAAGCAGAAGAGATTAACGAAGAAATGGTAAGAATACACAGAAGAAGCTACACAGAAAAGGTCTTAATGACCCAGATAACCATGAGGCAGTGCCCACTCACCTAGAGCTGGACATCCTGGAGTGTGAAGTCGAGTGGGTCTTAGGAATCATTACTATGAACAAAACTAGTGGAGGTGATGGAATTCCAGCTGAGCTATTTCAAATCCTAAAAGATAATGCTGTCAATATGTGCTGCCTAAAAGTGCTGCAGTCAATATGTCATCAAAACATCCAGTATCCAAGGCCATCCAACCTTTGACATACTTGATTGTGCTCTTCAGGAAAAGAAGCAACACAGAAGCAATGGCAGAACTGAAAAAATAATAGCCTGGAAGTCAGGAGACCTGATTTCTGGCCCAGGGTTTATAATTAAATCACTATGTGACCTTGGGCAACACACTTAAACTCCTAAGCTTCATCTCAGGTTAAGATAAATTCACCTGCAATATTTAGGATTAAGAATTAGAATGCAGGGCTTCCCTGGGGGCTCAGTGGTAAAGAATCCACCTTCCAATGCAGGAGACATGGGTTCAATCCCTGGTCTGGGAAGATCCACATGCCACAGAGCAACTAAGCCCGTGTGCCACAACTACTGAGCCTGTGCTCTAGAGCCTGGGAACCACAACTGCTAAGCCCACACTCTGCAACTATTGAAGCCCACATGTCCTAGAGCCCGTGCTCTGCAACAGGAGAAGCCACTGCAGTGAGAAGCCCATGCACCGTAACGAACAGTAGCCCCCACTCACTGCAACTAGAGAAAAGCCTGATCAGCAACAAAGACCCAGCACAGCCAAAACAAATAAGAATTCGAATGTAGTGTGTGCGTCTGTGTATGTGTTCACTCAGTCATGTCCGACTCTCTGTGACCCCATGGACTGCAGTCTGCCCGGCTTCTCTGTCCATAGAATTCTCCAGACAAGAATACTGGAATTTGAAGGAAATGAATGCCATTTCCTTCTCCAATGCGAATTTTAGTAGTAGTAGTGTAGTCGCTAAGTCGTGTCTGACTCTTGCGACCCCACAGACTGTAGCCTGTCAAGTTCTTCTGTCCATGGGATTCTCCAGGCAAGAATACTGGAGTGGGTTGCCATTTCCTTCTCCAGGGGATCTTCCTGACCCAGGAATCGAACCCCGGGTCTCCTATATGGCAGGAAGATTCTTTACCAACTGAGCTACAAGGGAAGCCCCAATTCCTTTGTAATTAAGCTTATACAGAGACTTGCGATTTTCAGTGTGTCATTTGCTTATGACACAGCCTCATGGCTTAAAGGAAGTGGTAGGGTGAAAAGACCTTTAGTATAACACAGCTGGATGGCCTTTCTTTAAGCTACCATTTTGAAGAATGTTGCCTGTTGGACTGACTCCGAAACTCCATTTGGCTAGCACTTTGGAATTTAAATGGGTAAAAAATATGATTTTCCATTGCTCCCAGCTGCCCTGCATGGTTTACTAGATGAGTATTTAAAAGGAAATAGAACCAGCACTGATTTATTTTATGAACTTAGGAAATTCTGCTTAGTGTCTTCATATGCTCAGTTCTTTCATATAGTAAATGGAAGATGTTGATGATAAAGGTAGTTAATTGTTTTGAAAATTATAGATATCTTTTACTTAGGGTTAAGAACATCCAAAGGTAGAATGCTGTTTATTGATGGAACCACAAAGGTTGAAAGGATATGTGGTTTGCAAATTGTCATAACAGCAACAACATAAGAAGTTATTTACACACATCATCTCAGACTATCATAATTACCTTTCAAAGTGGGCCATATTGTGTTATTTTACGGATAAAAAAATGAAACTTACAGAGCTGTTTTGGTAGAACATAGAACTATTTAACTTCCTAAAGGTAGTTAATATTTATTGAGCCCTTATAATTTTCCAGGTACTGTCCGAAGCCCATATTTTTAAACTTCAGTTCAATGCTCTAAGGTGAATATTGTTATTCCCATTTTAAAATTGAGGAAACTGAGGCAGACAAGTAAGTAGCTTTTACAG
>NW_011494903.1:315421-315616 GCF_000754665.1 Bison bison bison
ATCCCTCAAGATTAAGAATTATGGGACATCAGCATGAACACAAAAGGGCATCAGTGACCACTTCCATGGATCTCTCCCCAACCCCAATTCCCTGGTTTCTCACCTTGAGCACTGCTGACATCTTGGGTCAGAGCATCCTTTGGTGGGGGTGGGGGGCATGACCTGGGCATTATAGGATATTTAGCAGTTACCCTG
>NW_011494903.1:315716-316191 GCF_000754665.1 Bison bison bison
ACTAGCTTTGTTCGTAGTGATGCTTTCTAAGGCCCACTTGACTTCGCATTCCTAGGATGTCTGGCTCTAGGTGAGTGATCACACCATCGTGATTATCTGGGTCGTGAAGTATCTTTTTGTTACAGTTCTTCTGTGTATTCTTGCCATCTCTTCTTGATATCTTCTGCTTCTGTTAGGTCCATACCATTTCTGTCCTTTATCGAGCCCGTCTTTGCATGAAATGTTCCCTTGGTATCTCTAATTTTCTTGAAGAGATCCCTAGTCTTTCCCATTCTGTTGTTTTCCTATTATAGCTAATAGGAAGTGCCTATTATGAATTGATATGAATTGAGATATGCTGTTGGAGAACGCAATGGCAGCCCACTCCAGTACTCTTGACTGGAAAATCCCATGGACGGAGGATCCTGGTAGGCTGCAGTCCATGGAGTTGTGAAGAGTCAGACACGACCGAGTGACTTCACTTTCACTTTCACTT
>NW_011494903.1:316291-317136 GCF_000754665.1 Bison bison bison
GATACCTCACACCAGCCAGAATGGTTATCATCAAAAACAAAAAAAAATCCACAAACAATAAATGCTGGAGAGGGTGTGGAACCCTCTTACACTGTTGGTGGGAATAAAAATTGGTACAGCCACTATGGAGAACAGTACAGAGGTTCCTTAAAAAACTAAACATACAGCTACCATATGACTCTGCAATCCCACTCCTGGGCATATATCCAGAGAAAAACATGATCTGAAAGGATATATGTGCCCCAATGTTCATTGCAGCACTGTTTACAATAGCCAAGACATGGAAGCAACCTAAATGTCCATCAACAGAAGACTATATAAAGAAGATGTGGTACATATATACAGTGGAATATTACTCAGCCATTAAAAAGAATGAAAAATGCCACATGAAGCAACATGGACGGATCTAGAGATTTTCATACTGAGTGAAATATGTCAGACAGAAAAGGAGAAATATTGAATTACATCTCTTATATGTGGAATCTAAAAAGAAGTGATACAAATGAACCTACTTGCAAAACAGAAACAGACTCACAGACTCAGAGAAATGGAGCTTATGGTTGCTGGAGGCAGGGAAAGATGGGGGGAAGGGTTAGTTAGGGAATTTGGAGTGGACATGTACACACTGATATATTTGAAATGGGTAACCTACTACGTAGCACATGGAACTCTGCTCAATGTTATGTGGCAGCGTGGATGGGAGGGGAGTTTGGGAGAGAATGGTGGTTTTGTCATTAAGTCGTGTCTGACTCTTGCAACCACGTGGACCATAGCCCACCAGGCTCCTCTGTTGGGATTCTCCAGGCAAGAATACTGGAGTGGGTTGCCATTTCCTTCTCCAGTGG
>NW_011494903.1:317236-317717 GCF_000754665.1 Bison bison bison
AACATTCATTTTTTACTCAAGATGCTTCTATATTATTTTTTAAGATAAACATGTAATCACATGTTACTTCTATAATTAAAAACCAAGAGGTAATAAGCCCATGAACCTATGGTCAATGAATCTATGACAAAGGAAGCAAGACTACACAATGTTGGAAAGACAGTCTTTCCTGCAAATGGTGCTGGAAAAACTAGACAGCTACATGTAAAAAAAATATGAAATTAGGTCATTCTTTAACTCCATGCACAAAAATAAGCTCTAAATGGATTAAAGACCTCAATATGATACCAAATACTAAAAAACTTCTAGAGGAAAACACAGGCAGAACACTCTCTGACATAAATCACAGCAACATCTTTTTCAATCCATCTCCCAGAATAATGGAAATAAAAGCAAAAATAAACAAATGGGACCTGCTTAAAAGCTTTTGCACAGCAAAGGAAACAATAAATAAAACAAAAACACAACCCACAGATTGCAA
>NW_011494903.1:317817-319015 GCF_000754665.1 Bison bison bison
AAAGAGGCTTCTTAAAAATCATAGCCTTCTCTCTATATTATGCCCTTCAATATTTGAGAAAAATGAGGCCCAGAAAGGTTAGATGGCTGGCTAGGTGTGTATTAACAGCTAGATGGCACAGCAAAGGGAGACAAGCACATGTTTATGGAGTCTACCGAATGGGTCCAGTGGAAAGAAAGAGAACGTAACAGAAGAAAAGGGGGATGATTGGATAAGTGCTACCTGGATAGATAGGAAGAGATGGGACTGAAGGCAAAAGCAAACAAAAATAAAACAACTTTTCCTCTGAAGCTGGATAACTTGTTTCCTTTTTCCACTTAACTTGTTGGATTAGGAGGTCAGGGGACTCAAAGTACTCCGGTTTCCCCAGAACCTCACCCTTGGTACCTTTCCTCTCTCAAACTATACACACACCCTAGACAAAATTTTACCATCTTTACACGTGTGTGTGTTAGTCGCTCAGTCATGTCTGACTCTTGGTGAACCCATGGACTGTAGCCCACCAGGCTCCTCTTTCTATGGGATTCTCCAGACAAGAATACTGGAGTGGGTTGCCATTCCCTTCTCCAGGGGATCTTCCTGACCCAGGGATTGAACCTGGGTCTCCTGCATAACAGGCAGATTCTTTACCATCTGAGCCACTGGGGAAGCCCAAACGCTTTAGGAAGCCCCAAACTTGGCAAGATGAATCTCTACTTGGATATCTAAAGATATCCTAACTGAAATCTCCATCTCCACAGCTCTACTCCTGTTTCACTGCTCTTTGTCTCAGTGGAAGGCCCCACATGATGAATGATATCAGGTAAATTATTCAACATCACCTCGCAATATATCTTTGTAAGCAAGATGAAAAAAGAAACGTCCACTGAATGACAATAAAGAGTCACAGCTGTTAGAACAGCCTTGCTCAGTAGGTATCCCTTGATGGCTTAATGTTCAAGTTGGATTTACAAAAGGCAGAGGAACCAGAGATCAAATTGCCAAGATCCGTTGGATCATACAAAAAGCAAGAGAGTTCCAGTAAAACATCTACTTCAGCTTTATTGACTATGCCAAAGCCTTTGATTGTGTGGATCACAACAAACTGTGGAAAATTCTTCAAGAGATGGGAATACCAGACCAACAGACCTGCCTCCTGAGAAATCTGTATGCAGGTCAAGAAGCAAAAGTTAGAACTGGACATGGAACAACAGACTGG
>NW_011494903.1:320101-322204 GCF_000754665.1 Bison bison bison
AAGACCCTGATGCTGGGAAAAATTGAAGGTGGGAGGAGAAGGGGATGACAGAGGATGAGATGGTTGGATGGCATCACCGACTTAATAGACATGAGCGTGAGTAAATTCCGGGAGTTGGTGATGAACAGGGAGGCCTGGCATGCTGCAGTCCATGGGGTCACAACAAGTCTGACATGACTGAGTGACTGAACTGATCTGATGGCTTAATGGTAAATTGCAAGTCTTCAATTAGTCTCATTCAGCTTTATGCCATGTGTGACAGACACTTGTAGGCTACCGCCAATAATTCCTACCTCCTGGAGCTTATTATGCCCTTGCCTCGAGTAAGGGTGGGACCTGTGACCAGCTTCTAGCCAACGGAATACAGCAAGGGTGATGGATGTCATTCCCATATTTACTATGATTCCTTCTTGCTGTGGTGACATACAGACTTTGTCCTTTGCTGGCCTTGATGAAGTGAACTACTATGTTGTGAAGTGCCTATGAAGAGGGCCATGTTGCAGGGAAGTACAACTAGCCACTAGGATGTGAAGAATCCTACAACCAACTAAAGAACTAAATTCTGCCAACAGGTATGTAGGCTTGGAAGAAGACCCCAAGGCCTCAGGTGAGACTTGTGGTCCCAACCAACACATTGATTACAGCCTGAGAGAAGGAGCAAAGGACCTAGCCAAGCCATGACAGGCTCGTGAACCATGGAAACTGTGAAATAAGACACTAAGGTTGTGGTAATTTATTGTACAGCAATAGAAAACTAATACACCATGCACTATTTTATTAGTTACTTGGGTAAAGATATTCACGACATATGTACAATAATAATGTTAAAACTAACAGGATGAACAAGAAATAAAAATTTAACTACATTAAGGTTTAAGTAAAAGCCTAGACAGAAAGATTTTTTAAATAAAAATATTTAAAAAGAAAGTGAGAAAAAAAAAGTGAGAAAGAGACAGAGACATACTTGGAGTAAGAAGTAGGCTTTGGGCTCATTATGAGCTCATAGTAAGATGTAGCTGTGAAAAACTCAGTATTACCTGAGGCCATATTAATAAGGCATAACGGACAAAACAAAAGGAGAGACAGTCCTACTATACCATATGAACTGGTCAAAACAAATCAATAACTTTCCTGGGTGCCTCTATTTAAGGCATTAGAAACATGAATGTTCCTGTCCCTCAAGTATTTTCTACTCTATATGGGGAGCTAATATAAACATTTTTAAAAGTTAAACCATAATAAAGAATTTAAACAGCAGCTTGAGATAATGATAGAAAAGATATTATAAGACGGGTGTTAGAATTCATCTGGCAATTAGTTAGAGGCAGTAACAGAAGCAGAAGTTCAGAAGAGGGAGACGACACATCATTATCAATATTGTGATTATTGTTTTGCCAATATAATATATAAAAGTGAGTGTACTCACACTGAGATTCAATTTACATTACTGAGCACAAGCACTCAAATTCTGAAATATGAAGGTTAAAAAAAAACCACTCAGACAATCTATGCTATTTCAGAGGATTTTCAGTTACAGGTAACACTATATTTTACAGATGAGTAAATACTGACAAAGGACGGTTAAATAATTTGATTATAAACCAGTAAGTCAAATACAAGGGGGAAAAGCAGAAGCAGTGACGGATTTTATTTTCTTGGACTGCAAAATCACTGGTGACGGTGACTGCAGCCATGAAATTAAAAGACATTTACTCCTTGGAAGAAAAGACATGACAAACCTAGACAGTGTGTTAAAAAGCAGAGACATCACTTTGCCAACAAAGGTCCCTATAGTCAAAGCTATGGTTTGGCCAGTAGTCATGTATGGATGTGAGATTTGGACCATAAAGAAGGCTGAGCCCTGAAGAATCGATGCTTTCAAACTGTGGTGCTAGAGAAGGCTCTTGAGAGTTCCTTGGACTGCAAGGAGATCAATCTTAAAGGACTGATCTTAAAGGAAGTCAATCTTAAAGGAAATCAACCCTGAATATTCATTGGAGGGACTGTTGCTGAAGCTGAAGCTCCAATATTTTGACCACCTGATGCGAAGAGTTGACTCATTGGAAAAGACCCTGATTCGGGTAAAGACAGAAGGAAAAAAGA
>NW_011494903.1:322304-325077 GCF_000754665.1 Bison bison bison
GTACTAAGAAGCAGATTTTCTCTTAATCTAGAAAGCTAATAAAAACTCCTATCACCTTTTTACGTTACAATGGCTACTTTTGGTTCACAATGTTTTTGTTAAATAATGCGAAATCTTGGGTTGTTCTTTACTCTGCTTCTTCCTCCAAAGTTGACCAGTAGCCAAGCTTTGTCATATCTTCTTTTGTGATGTCTCTCACATTTAGCCTTCCTTTGGTGGTTTAGTTGCTAAGTTGTATCCAACTCTTGCAACCCCATGGACTATAGCCTGCCAGGCTCCTCTGTCCATGCGATTCTCCAGGCAAGAATACTGGAGTGGGTTGCCATTTCCTTCTCCAGTGGATCTTCCCGACTCAGGGATCAAACATGGGTCTCCTGCACTGCAGGAAGATTCTTTACCAACTGAGCTACAAGAGAAGCCCTATCCTTCTTCCTTTAATTCTCCCAAATTAACATCTTATATCCAGGCCCTCACACTGCAACAATCTCCCAACTAATCCTCTGCAATTCCAGTATCTCCTTCCCACCTGCCTGTCTTTCTAGGATGTCTGTTTCTTCTCCCAGTTTCCCCCTCCTTTATGCCTAGTCCAAGCTGGGGACATTTCTAACAGCTTCTGTGATCATCAGCAATGACAAAAATCTTCCTGTCTGTTCTCTAAGCATAACTTCCAGGTCTGGGTTCAGGCTCAACATAAAGCCACAGTACAGGCAGCTCCTCATGCTCTATGGTTTCTAGAACCAGAAACATCTCTCAAAAGTGGCACTCTCTATGATTCCAGTCTTTCTACGCCCATCTTCAGCCTGAAAGTCCTTAGCTTTTCTTCTTTCTCACACTTCTTTCCATCCCTCCAGCCTCTGCCACCTGCCCAATTACACAGACATACAATTATACATCCTACAGTAAAACCTGTCTTGCTTCTTAATCCATTTTTAAGTCTTTTACCATTCATCTCCTGGCTAAAATTCCAAATACTAAAGAACCAGGTTCAGCCAAGACTGGAGAGTGACTCTTGTCTCCACATACACACAACTGGGTGAGGGAACTATTCCTGATACCAAATCAAGAGGACATTCAACCGGGAGTAACTTTTACTTCTGGAAGCTCAGGTTTTTGCCTTCTTTTGTGAGGAGAGAGTGGGCTAAAAATGAGCCTGAAGCATTTGAAGATTTAACTGAATCATAACTTTATTATGCAAATACAGATAACTTAAATCTTCTCTGCCTCAAACATAAGACTATACTGGCATTCCTCCTCCATAAGCAAAAAAGCTTAAGAAACTGTAGTGTGGGAGATGTTGAAGCAAACAATTCAGAGCTTTGAAGAGTGTGCACTAAGTTTTCCTCCTCTTCAGAGGTTGGAAATGGCAAAAAAAAAAAAAAGAAACTGTAGTGTGACATTCACTTACAATATTTAAACAAGTGGAACAAGAACAACAGATATTTATTCAGACACTTAATTGTTTACCTGTGGCCTAGAATACAATTATTATGCAACTTAGGTAATAAATATCCATGTATCAAAACTAATAACATAATTAAAATTGCTTCATCTAGAAAACCTAACAAAATCATGATTTTCACCTAATTTTATCTCATTTTCTTAGTATTAAGTTTTAACAAAGCCACACCCACCCCACCTCATCCCCCAAGCCTCCTGGTCATGACAATACCCTGGTAGTTTTCAAAGGCCTTTGATTTGTCCAGACTCTGCCTCCTGTGCTTCAGACCTGAACCTCACCTCAACCACTGTTACATCTTTCATTTCTTCGTATAACAGTGTCAAGAAAAGAATCTAGTGACTATTATTAAAAGGCAGTATAGCTTGTTGTAAACAAGTCAAGCAATATAGAAAAGTGTCAAGTGAAAATGACAGCTTGCAGCTAGCCATTCCTAATCTAAAAGAACTGATAACTGTTTCATGAGCATCACTTCCAGAAGATGTCTATGCATATGTAAATTACTTATGCATACAAACTCAGATCTATCTAACCTATACCTCCCCACTTTGTTCTGCTGTACAGATGGGATCATACAATACCATTCTGGACCTTTCTTTTCTTACTTAAAATCTATCTTGGCCATCTTCACTCTTTTTAATGAATACACCATTATTAATGTAACCTGTCTCTCATGATGAACATTTATCAACAGTGAATAAATGGCAATAATGAGGCACCTAACATCCAGGTAACAAATGGCCTTTGTGCAGTTTCTTTTTAGACTAGAGTCACTGGGACAAAAGGGACACATATTTTACATTTTGGTAAGAATGTTCAAGCTGCCCTCCAAATGGGCTCCAACAATTTATACTCCCACCAACATTGCACAAAGGGTGGGCTTTAAAAAAGTCAATCACCTGGTCTGAAGTTCCTGCAGTTCAGATAAGGAACCAGATATTTGACACAAAAATAGCAGCGCATTGATAATTTTGTTACATGTTTAACAGTCAAGAAAACTAGATGCCATGGCTAGTGGCAGCCACACCCTGCTGTGATTAGCCTTGCCCCATCCAAATGCAAATTCACAGGGTGCTACTCTTCACAATTTATCCAGCTCGTCAATAATGAATTCTTTAGGCTCAGAGATTTTATTGAGAGAATTCAGCATAGAAGAGAAACCTATACTGCTTCTGACAACATAATTATCTCTAACACCAGGAGTGCTACATAATGGTGTGATACAAGGTGGTTTACACTCACCCATAATTAGTTAAAGGCATTGGTAATAGAGGCACACTTTGAATATGTAAGGAGTGAGTACATTAATGTATTCAT
>NW_011494903.1:325486-326327 GCF_000754665.1 Bison bison bison
CCAGTGAATCACATCTAATAGAATAACACTTGTTTAACATTCTACATTTTGCAAAGCACTTTAGCATATTTTACCTATTTTAATATTCATGGAAATCCTGGTAGGAAGGCCAGGCAAATATTACTCATTAAACAAAGCCTCAATGAACACATAGTATGTGGCAGGCACTCGCTGCTAGACAGCTGGTATGCAAAAGTGACAAAATTCAACGCCCATTTATAATAAAAACTCTCCAGAAAGTAGGCATGAAAGGAACTTACCTCAACATAATAAAAGCCATATAGGACAAACCCACAGCAAACATTACGCTCAATGGCAAAAAACTGAAAGCATTGCCTCTAAAATCTGGAACAAAAAACAAGGGTATCACTCACCACTACTATTCAACATAGTTTTGGAAGTCCGAGCCACTGCAGATAAGAAAAAGAAATACAGATTGGAAAAGAAAAAGTAAAATTCTCACTGTTTGCAGATGACATGATCCTCTACATAGACAACCCTAAGGATGCCACCAGAAAATTACTAGTGCTAATCAATGAATATAGTAAAGTTGCAGGATATAAAATTAACACACAGAAATCTCTTGCATTCCTATACACTAACAATGAAAAATCAGAAAGAGAAATTAAGGAAACAATCCCACTCACCATTGCAACAAAAAGAATAAAATACTTTCTGTATACAGAAAACTATAAAACACTGATGAAAGAAATCAAAGATGACACAAACAGATTGAGAAATATACCATGTTCTTGGATTGGAAGAATCAACAGAGTGAAAATGAGTATACTACTACCCAAAGCAATCTATAGATTTAATGCAATCTATATCAAATTATCAA
>NW_011494903.1:328298-328971 GCF_000754665.1 Bison bison bison
GCTGTATGACCAGAATGAGTCTCCTTGGGCCTCAGTTTCTTCCTGTGCAAGATGAGATTCTGGAAACAGAAGATTCTTTCCAGTTGAAAAACATCCCTGTAAGAGCATAGTGATTTTTTTCTTTCTGTCACAATTATAATACAATGAAAAAGCCATGACAGGCCAGGCATTTTGGTGATTCTCACTGTCACCTACAACTGTGTGAGGGAAACACTATTCTATGCAAAAGGATATGATAATAAAAAAGGACAACATGATTATTATTTTTTAATGGGTAGGGGATTTCCTTTTGGAAATGTCATGAAAATGTCCTGGAACTAAAGAGTACTCACAACACTGTCAATGTACCAAATGTCACTAAATTGTGTACTTTAAAATAGCTAAACTGGCAATTTTTATGTGTATTTTACCACAATTAAAAAAGAAACTTCCCGGGAGGAAAAAAATGAGCATTTGTTTTTGGGATGCAATTTGTTTCTCTTAAAAACTGTGGGAGCCCCACACTGTTGGTAGGAATGTAAATTGGTGCAGCCACTATGGAAAACAGTCTGGAGGTGTCTTAAGAAACTAAAAGTAGAACTACCATATGATCCAGCAATCCCACTCCTGGGCATATATATGAAAAATGTGAAAACGAATTTGAAAAAATACATGCACCTCAATGTTCATTGCA
>NW_011494903.1:329071-330961 GCF_000754665.1 Bison bison bison
AGGGAAGTCCCCCTTCCTTCCAATTTCATCCCATGCCCCTTTGTACCTTCTTCACTATGGTACAGCCCCACTGGGCTGTGCTAGGGAAGAATCCAGGTTCTTTCCACCTCAGGGATTTCCACTTTGTTTCCTCTGCCTGGGATGCCCTTCCCTCAACTCTTCGCTTGGATAATTCCTGCTTATCTTTCAGCCTCAGCCAAACCTGTCACTTTTCCCAAGACCTTTCCTCCCAAAAAATTATGTCTCGTTTATTATTCTTTTTCAGAGGATGTTATAGCACTCATGACACTTTATAATGAAACATTTGTGCATTTATTTGTTTGCATTCCAACTTTCCCACATGACTTCAAGGCTTAGAAGGACAAGAATCATGACTTTTGTGGCCACTACTATATTCCCAGCACCCACCCAACACAATGTCTGGCATACGGAAGACACAAAAACAAAAGTACTGAACAAAAATAGTCAATGCCCTCAAGGGATATACAATATAGAGGGGAAATACACAAAGAAGCCAATTTTACCAGAGGATAGGCAGGGTTTCAGGAAGGGCTACAGAAAAGAGATGACCTCTGAGCTGATGATTGAAAGATAAGTAGACATTTGCCAGGAATGTGACCTACTGAAATGCTTTAGGCCATCAAGACCAGACTGTATGTGGGGAATGGCAAGGACCATGTGATGCCATACAAACTTTTGGCTTTAATATCTGGGCGGATAGTGGATCAAGCAGTATAGCAAATATAAGAAGTTCTATTATTATTATTGGTTACCAGGGTCCAGAACCCAAGGAAAAGAAGCCATTGGCAGAGTTTGGCATTTGGATAGTGCCCATTCCCTTGTTCATCTGCCTCTCATCATTCTCAAGCTAAATAGGAAAGATCATGATTTCAACCTAGGAATATTCAGTGCTTAGTCACAGATGGCCACACATAGGTCAGGCCAGGCCAAGGGAGGGCAGTGGATTCTGTGATGCTCTTCATGGAAGTAATAAGGGCAGAAATCCTAAATAAATACAATAAAATGCTACCTCACACCTGAATGGTATTGGGTTGAAAAGCATGAAGATATGCCATTACTAGGGAGTTACCAACCCTATTAACTCCTCAACAGCTTCTCTGGTCTGACAACAGGTCTATAAATACCGGCATGTTAACAGAAGGTAGGAGACTTTCCTGGTGGTCCAATGGTAAACAATCTGCCTGCCAATGCAGGGGACAAGGGCTTGATCCCTGGTCCGGGAAGATTCCACATGGCACAAAGCAACTAACCCTGTGCGCCACAACTACTGAGCCTACACGCCTAGAGCCCCTGTTCTGCAACAAGAGAAGCCACTGCAATGAGAGGCCCATGCACGGCAAATAGAGAGTAGCTCTTGCTCTCCGCAACTAGAGAAAGCCTGTGTGCAGCAATGAACCAACACAGCCAAAATAAATAAATATTTTTAAAAAATAGAAGATGGGAAGAAGAAAAATCTGACATTTGTTGCCACCCATAGTGAAACTTTCTGGGCCTCCCTCCCCCTGCCCCGCCACACACAGAACAGTGTTACATGAAACAGGAAGCTTTGAATCACAATTCTGGTTAAAACCTAAGGAACCTATAGTTTATTTCAAAAATGCTAACAGAGGCACAGGAAGAAAAAAACACATCCTGGAAGACTCCATGACAAAGCAATTCTTTGGGGAGGAAAAAAACCAAACTTTTCAAAACAGCAATAAAGCAGGGAAAGCAACAGTAGGAAAAGACAAACATTTAGCAGAAAATTATAAAATAGACAAGCCTGCGGAAGTGGTAGCAGTGTAATGCAGTAGGGCTAAACAGGCACCCAGATTGGCACTGATTATCAAGCTGGGGGCCTAATCCTGGCTCTGTGCCCCATGTGACAGC
>NW_011494903.1:331593-333320 GCF_000754665.1 Bison bison bison
CATATATATGAAAAATGTGAAAACGAATTTGAAAAAATACATGCACCTCAATGTTCATTGCAGCACTATTTACAACAGCCAAGACATGGAAGCAACCTAAATGTCCATTGACAAATGAATGGATAAAGAAGATATGGTAAATATATACAATCAAGTGTTACTCGGCCATAAAAAAGAATAAAGACATTTTCAGCAACATAGATGGATCTAGAGACTATCATATTAAATGAAATAAGTCAACCAAAGACAAATACTATATGATATCACTTACATATGGAATCTAAAGATATAATACAAATCAACTTATTTACAAAAGAGAAACAGACTCACGGACAGAGAAAACAAACTTATGGTTACCAAAGAAGGAGAGGCACAAACTAGGAGTATGGGATTAATAGATACACATCACTATAAATAAAATAGATAAACAATAAGGATTTACCATATAGCACAAGGAACTATATTCAGTATCTTATAATAACCTATTATGGAAAAGAATCTGAAGCTATACACCTGAAACTAACATAATACTGTAAATCAACTATAGTTAAATAAAAAATAAAATATGGAGGAGCACTTCCTTATAGATGAATTCCAATTTAAAAAAAATGAGGGATGATAAAATTAGAAAAAGTATTGCTTTTCAGAAATTCGAGTAAAGATTGCCAATTAATGCTAAAACTGTTGGAGGAATGATTTGGGAAACAGGATATTCATAAGGTCTTAAAGTACCATGCCAAAGATATTTTATATTAATTACCTATAAAAAACAGAACCTCAGCAATGAAGAGATATGGCAGACACCTCCTTAATAAATGATTACTTTAGCATCACCAATAGCAGGGTAAACTGACATTACATGTCTTCACCCAAAATGTAATGCAGTGGACGTACTCAACATCACCTATGTAAATTTCTTGCCAAAAACACAGAACTCAAATCTAATCTCAGGAAAACAATCACACAAAGCCAAACTGAGGAATGTTTTCTATATGACAACTGTTCTGGCTTCTTCAAAACTGTCAATGTATCTCAATGAAACAAAGAAACAGGAACGAAAGGGACAGATAATCAAATACTTGTCCCTTGATTGGATACCAAATGCCTCCTCAAAAATGCTATAAAAGATACTTTAGGATAATTGAAAAAAAAATAATTATAGGCTATAAACTACATAAAAGTATTGTATAGGTGATAATTCCTTGAGTGTGAACACTATTATTGTTATGGAGAAAGTCTTTCTTCCCATTCTCTTTAATTAAAATTTTATATTGAGATAAAAACATAATTTGTAGATTCACATGTAATTATAAATAGTACAGAGTGATGCAATATATCCTTTGAAGTATGATTATTATTAACCCCATTTTACAGAAGAGGGTGAGGCCCAAAGAGATGAAGTAATGCCTATAACTAGCAGCAACAGAGCCAGGATACAAACCCAGGGAGTCTGTCTCCAGAGACTACACTTGACCCCAGAGGACATAACTGAGGCTTTTGGAGCTTAGGGAACTCTGGTTACCAACTGGCAGAAATGGGCTCAAATGCAGGTGTACCGGATTCCAAGGCCCATGTTCCTTCCACACTGGATGCTTGGGAAGGAATAGCTGGCTCTGAGAGAAAAATTTTCTGAAAGTCTGTTTTTGGTTACCCCCTACTCAGTGTTTTTCATCTTAATCCATACCCCATCCCATTCTGCCCCACTGAGGAATTGTGGTAGGGCAATA
>NW_011494903.1:334085-335107 GCF_000754665.1 Bison bison bison
TGATGCGCTAAAAAAAAAAAAAAAAAAAACTGCAAGGTTGAAATTTACTTCCCTCGGATCTGAAGCCAACAGAACAGTTTCTCACTGCATCTGTTTTATTTTCATGCTTACCCGGACATATTTTGCCACTTCACCTCATTATGTAACTCCCACACTAGATTAAGTGTAATTTCCCCATTTTTGCACACTTTTCCTGTCCCCAGTCTCACTCTCAAAAGAGTTTTTTTGGAGTCAATAGGAGAGACAGCCAAAAATTACAAGAATACTTAAGGAAGAATTAATATAAAAAAAAAAAACTGCTCTAACAAAACCCTCAGGGATTTAGTGTGTTTTGTTTTTTATTTGGAGGTCGAGAGCACAGAAAGGCTGAAACAGCTGTCTAGAAGCCCACACAATTCACTTCTTTCCTTGTTGGACGCACTGCTATTTTATACCTCATTTCCAAATAACTTGTTTTCTGATTTAAAAGAAATACATATTTATTATATAAAATGTAGAAAATACAAGTACAAAAGGGAAAAAATATAAATGCATCCTACTACCTGGGGACAGCCAGTTCAACAACTTTGGATCATTTCCATCCATTCTGTATTTATCATCACATTCATAGGTATACAGATGTAAACACACAGAGATATACATAAACTCCCAGTTACATTGAAAAGACAGAAATAGAATAATCCCATACTCTTCCATTATACCATGAAGATTTTCTTTGGCATTGGTCTTGATTTTTAATAGCCTGATATTTTACTCTGTGGACCTGTCATAATTTACTAACATTCCCCTATGTTAGTTTGACACCATTTATAAATACCTTAGTATATAAAGTTGTGTACATATATCTGATAGTTCCTTCAGAAATTATACTTGTAAAAATTAACAAGGAATCTATGTTATATACAGAAAAATTAAAAGATACAAATAAACAAAAAGAAAGTCAACCGCATTTTAAAAAATACTTTGGTGTCTATCCCCTTAGACTTTTCTTTGTATGAAACATATATGGACGTGACACATAT
>NW_011494903.1:335396-335964 GCF_000754665.1 Bison bison bison
CCCTTGGTATCTATAAGTTTGTTCTCTGTGTCTGTGTCTCTATTTCTGCTTTACTAAATAAATTCATTTATACCACTTTTCTAGATTCTACATATATGTGTTAATATGATATTTGTTTTTCTCTTTCTGACTCACTTTACTCTCATCATTTTCTGATGTAATCCTTGCAACCACCCTACAGATTCACTCGGCAGTTTCCAATTCCTCTGCACACCGGAGTCACCTGGTGGGCCTCAATCCCTGAGCACTGGATCTCATTCCTAGAGATTCATATTTCATCGGTCTGGGTGAGGCTTGGGCTTGGGTGGGCTTTAAAGATGCCCAGGTGATCCTAACGGACATACAGGTTGGGAACTGTTAGGTTCACTTCTATTTTATCCCTCTTTTAACTAATGTGGAAGTTGAGGATGGGCTTCCCTGGTGGCTCAGACGTTAAAGAATCCTCCTGCAATGTGGGAGACCTGGGTTCGATCTCTGAGTTGGGAAGATCCCTTGGAGAAGGGAACAGCTATCCACTCCAGCATTCTGGCCTGGAGAATTCCATGGACTGTATAGTCCATGGGGTCAC
>NW_011494903.1:336557-339837 GCF_000754665.1 Bison bison bison
CTAGAAAATGCTACAATCAATATCCTTATTGATACATCTTTCTGCACATCCTTCATTATTTCCTTAGGATGAATCCAAGAAAAGGAATTGCTGGGTGAAAAGATAAACATGTTTTTTAAAGCTTGTGACAAATATTGCCAAATTGACATTCCCACCAGAAGTGTACATGAATGCCTACTTGCTTGTGTCCTTGCCAAAGCTGCATTTTGTCATTTCTTTTTAATGACTGCAAATTATATTGGAGAAAATGGTATGCCATTTTGATTCCCCCTTTCTTTGACTACTACTGAGACAGAACATTTTTTCGTTTATTGGCCATCTGGATTTCTGCTTATGTATTTTCCTATTCCCATCCTTTGCACATTTTTCTAGTAAAATACTTGTATTTTTCTTATTAAGCTGTGAGTCTATATATTAAGGATAATGAGTCTTTTTGCAATTGTTTTCAAGTTCTCACATAGTTTTGTGTAGAAATTTAAAATTTTCACATAGTTGATTATATTAAACTTTTTCTTCATTAGTCTACCTTTCATATTATGCATACAAATACCTTCCCTACCCCCAAATTATGTGAGTATTCTCCTATATTTTTTGAGTTCCTTTATCATTTTTTAAACTTTTAATTCTTTAATGCAGCAGTTCCCAAACAGGACTATGCATCAGAATTGCTTACAGCACTTCTTTAAATGCTCAGGTCTTAAGACTGAATCACAATTTGAGGGGATGAGAACTGAGCAGGAATATTTTTAAAAGGCACTTCCAATGCACCCCCCTCTTTTATTAAGAAACACTGTTTTAATCCTTCTAAATTTACATTGGTGCCATTTTTCCAAGTTTCTCCAGCATGTTTGTTAAATAAACCATTTCATAAACTTGAAATGCTACTTTTATCCTCGTCAGTAAGTTCTGTGACATCGGAGCCCATTCCTGTGTGTCCTGACCACTGCCATCTCCAGGGCTCTACATAGTGCCTGGTGCACAAATGGCGCTGGATGTTAACTGCATAAATAAATGGCACCTGACAACACAAGTCTCCACCCCCATCCCACCCCAATTTGGCTAGTATTCTCTTCAATATTTTCTTGACCATTAGGCCAACAAAACTGATGTTATTAATGATGACCCTGAGTTATCAAAAATATTAAATTATGCTCAGTAAACTCTGTTTAAAATGGCCAGGAAACGTCTTAGAGAACTCCATCAAACAAAGT
Organism: Bison bison bison; assembly: GCF_000754665.1. Taxonomy (NCBI): domain Eukaryota; kingdom Metazoa; phylum Chordata; class Mammalia; order Artiodactyla; family Bovidae; genus Bison; species Bison bison. Next base: position 337,769 of record NW_011494903.1, read on the forward strand.
CAAAATAATTATGTTGGCCACGTTTAAGAGGTATGGGAATTCTGATCCAGTTCTCCACGGAGGAACTAGACAGCATTGACCTGAGAGACTAACGACATTTGGCTTCCTCCACCTCTGAAGACTTTCTCTAGCAGATGCAGAAACTGACTCAGAGCTTCCTTGAGCTGAGGACAGAACCACACATTCCCTGCTCCAAGAGTCAATAAAAAAAATTGGAATAGTGAATCAGGAGACCTGAATTTTAGTTCTGTCACTGCTACTAACCTATTTGACCACGGGCATGTCACTAAACCTCTAGGGGTTGGGCTAGACATTTTCTAAGGATCTCTTCAGATCTAAACCTCTACATAGAGACCCAAACAAAAGAGGGAGGGGATATATGTGTACATATGGCTGATTCATGTTGTTGTACAGCAGAAACTAACACATTGTAAAGCAATTATCCTCCAAATAAAAAATAAATTTAAAAAAAAGACCCAAATAGACTACTGTGGGACAGGCCTTCCAAGGACAACCCGAAATTCCCTCCACAGAATGGGGTCCCAGGTCCATTCCAGAATATAGCAAATAATAATGACAGTAGTAGAAGCAGCAGTAGTAATACTAATAGGAGTATTAGTAACAATAACAGCTATTGCTGAATTTTGTGTGTGCGTGCTCAGTCGCTCAGTTGTGTCTGACTCTTTGCACCCCCTGACTGCAGCCCACCAGGCTCCTCTGTCCATTGGGATTCTCCAGGCAAGAATACTGAAGTGGGTTTTGCCATTTCCTCCTCCAAGGGATCTTCCCAATCCAGGGATTGAATCCTTGTCACCTGTAGCTCCTGTACTGCCAAGTGGATTCTTCTGGGTTTTTTTTATTTATAAGTTTTTATTGAGATATAACATATTGATTCAGTATTTGCATGTATATTTAAACAATCACCACGAGTCTAGTTTACCTTTATCACCATACACAGTTACAGATTTTCTTACTGTGATGGAAACTTTTAAGATCGATTATCTTGGCAACTTTCAAATATACACTAGAGTATTATTAACTAGAAGCACCATGCTATACATTACATTCCTATGACTTACTTATTCTATAACTGGAAGTTTGTACCTTTTGTCTTCCTTTACACGTTTCACCCAACCCCACCCCCACATCCTTGGCAATCACCAATCCATTGTCTGAATCTGTGAGCTGCTTTTTTCTTCTTTAGATTCCATGTATAAATGAGATCATATGGTATTTATCTTTCTCGGCAGGCAGATTTTTTACCACTGAGCCACCTGGGAAGCCCATTGCTAAATTTTACTGAGCACTTATTGTATGATAGACAATATTCTAAATGGCTTACTACTAAAACCAGTGGCACAAACTTTTATGGCACTTACTATGTTCCAAGTGTTTTGTTTAATATTAACTTAATTAATCGTCAAACAACCTTTCAAGGTTGAGTTCTATTGTTATCCCCATTTTACAAAAGAGAAAAATGAGACACAAAGAGATTAAGGGACTTGCCCAAGGTCTCACAGCTACCAAGTGACACAACCAATGCAGTTGAACCTAGACCCACACTTATAACTATTCTACCATACTGCCACCCAAACTATCACTGTACTAAGCTTGTCACTTCAGAGGCTGCACAAAGCAAGGAATGAGTTGCAGTTACTTCTGTGGAATACTCCCCCTCTTCTTCATTAATGCTAAAAAAGCTGTTTGCCTCCAATGTGATTTTAAGCAGATCAAATTTCAGGGCCTGAGATAGCAAAATATATTACTTATTAAGAAATTATGACATTTTTATTAAGAACTGTTATCCATTAAAGTGTTTTTATTATAAATCATTAACTTACTAATGACATTTCCATTAAACAGAAAGAAAACACATACTTTTTATGCATCATTAAGAACAAAACTTTAGCTCCCCACCTGTACAAACTCTAGGGCTTCTCAGATGGCACTAGTGGTAAAGAACCCACCTGCCAATGCAAGAGACGCAGGTTTGATCCCTGGATGGGGAAGATCCCCTGGAGAAGGAAATGGCAACCCACTCCAGTTTTCTTACCTGGAGAATCCCACAG
>NW_011494903.1:340115-342206 GCF_000754665.1 Bison bison bison
TGGAGAAGGAAATGGCAACCCACTCCAGTATTCTTACCTGGAGAATCCCAATGGACAGAGGAGCCTGGCGGGCTACAGTCCATAGGGTCACGAAGAGTCAGACACGACTACAGCAATTTAGCATGCACTCAGGAACACAACTTTAGCTCCCCACCTGCACAAACTCTAATTCCATACTTTTAGCACTGTCTTTTAAACACTGACCTGACAGCTCACAGTATCTCAAACAAAACAGGCCAAACCAAATGCAGTACACTAACTTCCCACCACCCCCACACCCCTGTCACTTCCTTTCATGGTCCCCGTCTCAATGAATGGCACCACTGGCCCCAGGCACCCAAAACTGGGTGTCAACCCAGGCTCGGTTCCTCCCACATCCAATTACAGAATGTTCACAGAATTCATCTCATTCTCTCTATCCTTGCTGCCCCTCCTTCTTCTCAGACCCTTACCATCTCTTCCCTAAGCCACTATACCAGAAACGTTCCAACTGGTTCTTGGTTTCCATTCTCTCCAGCTCCAACCCTACCTCAATAATGCTGCCAAAGTAATCTTTCTAAAACAAAACCTGATGATGTTACTTTCCTGTTTAGAATCTTTGTCTTTGGGATAAAGTGTGAAATCCTTCCTAGGACATACAAGGTTCTTTATCATCTGGCCTCTGACTACCTTTCCTGCTTCATCCGAGGTCGTGGCCCACACATCTCACATGAGGCCAACAGAGCAACTTGGAAGTTCCCAAACAGTGCTTCTCTGTCTGCCCAGAATGCAATTCCCTCATTTGCCCATCTGGCAAACTCCCACTCATTTTTCATTTTTTTTAGGCCAGCTCAAAACCCACAGTTCATTATGCTTTTCTCTGAGCATCCATCACATTTTGCGTCTCTATTATAACACTTATTCAACCCAACACAACTATTTGCTTATATAGTTTGTCTCCTCAATAAGACAAGGAACCCTCTAGGGCTCTGCATCTTACTCATTTCTATATTCTACTTGTTGAATTAAAGACTGTCTCAGAATTTAAACAAGAATATCCAAACTTCTCCTGATAAATGCCCATTGGGTGAGTCAAACCAGGCATATAGGCTGAATCTTATTTCAACAAGTATCTTTAAAGTGACAACCCTAGCATATCAAAAATACTTGTTACAGCCATAACCAACAGGAGACAGTTTTTAAAGAAACATCAGACCACCAACAAACCTACCTGTTGAATATTTATAGACATTTGAGCTCCCTTCATTCTACTCCATCTAAGTGGTTCTTAACCTTTTTTGGGTCACAGACCAATTTACGTAGTGTTTGTCTATCATTTCTTAAACTCATACTCCCTTATGATAAACATAAAAATCCCATGCATCCCTGGAGATTCTGATACTCTTCAAAACCCACCACAAATAAAAAGAAAGTTACTTATGTGATAAGAAATCACAGGTTCACAAGAGATGTGCTCTATCAGGCAAGATAGCATTAAGCTTTGCTCTCAAGTCATTCCATTGTATTAGAACAGGCATTAATATTAACATATAACATTGAATAGCCTTTAAAGTCTTTATTGAGAAGAGAAAGCCAGAGAGGTGCTGACATCTGTCTCCTCCACCTTTGAGAACCTTATGATGGAAATTTGCCAGAAACAAACTGAAATATGAAAAAAATATCCTCCATCTCCTGACCTATAACCCCCATGAGCACATGTTCAAATGAAGGCAGTTCTTTGAAAATGCTCCTGGCACGACATTTTCCTGCTACTCCTACTCTCCACACACACCCCTTCACTCCTACTTTAAAATAATCGGAACTAGCTAGCAGCAAGTCCTTTTGAACTAAAAAGCTTTGTCCTGGCGAAGACAAACGGTTAAATTAAAGAAACAGCTGCCTGGCTGCCTGCCTCTGGCTTGGGGGTTTGGGTTGTGGTAGAGGATAGAGAAGGAGGAAAAACCAGTTGGAGGAGTAAGTACTAACTTCTTACCCTGCCACGTGGCCATCTTGATCCTATTCTCTCCCACGCTGAGGTCAGCAAGCTCAGAGTTTCCCAGACCCCCCAGTTTTGTAGGGAGACTCGACTGGGATGTGGAGAGAACAGCAGCT
>NW_011494903.1:344109-344794 GCF_000754665.1 Bison bison bison
TCAGGAGAAAACCAGCTCCCCGCGTTAAGTGGGAAAAGGAAAATGAAGCAACTACTTTTTCGAGAGCTTGGACTCATCTTCGTTACGACCCACACAAACCTGCCAGCCCAGAGCAGGATAGATAAGAACGGGGCCTCGACGAGGTTTTACCAGCCAAAGCCACCCTGCCCCAATCGTGGAAAGGGGACGCCTGCAGCTAACCTCCCTCCCCCATTCAAAAGCTGGGCGGGCTTGGCGCGGCTCCGCGAGGAAACTTCGCTGGGACAGCGCAGGGACCCTGGCTCGGAGAATAGGGCTGGGCTCCCTGGAAGATGCCGCCCTGCACTGGCTAGAACTGGCCGTTCTAACTCCTCCGAGTGCCAGGCGGTGGCGGCCAGGCACAGGGAACCCCCATCTCCGGGGGCCGAGGCAGCGGGGGAGCGCCTCCCCTGTGCCTCTGAGCCCAGGGGGTTCTCTGGGGGTGGGCCGGGGACCAGCGGCCCGCCTAAGACCTGCTGCGGTAGAGACAGCCCATTTGTCTTTACCTGTCGCCGAGATCCGGAGCGACGGAGCCCGTGTCCGCCGCCGGCGGGCCGAGCGCTCAGTCGGCTCTGGCGTCCGGGACACTAAGTTGAGCTAGCGCCCCACGTAGCCGGCAGAGCTTCATTCACAGCCCAGCCAGGAGGAGGGGGAGCGGAGCGGGCCC
>NW_011494903.1:344894-347129 GCF_000754665.1 Bison bison bison
AACATTCAAATCCTTGAAAATTATCTCCTGTCCCTCTCTGGACCTCTCTTTGCATAAGCAGAGACAGTCAAGTGTCATATTTCCACCTAAGCAGCAAGGTATCACTGAAAAAAGAATGGGGAAATCTAGAGTCAGTTAATATTGCCCTTGAGTGTTGTCCAATTCTGCATGAATCACTGGATCTTCAGTACATAGGTTTCAGAATCTCAAAGGATGGGTGGTTAGATGAGATAACTATTAAGTGTCTCTTGATGCGACCTCTAAGTTGCACATTTTGGGGAATGAAGAACAGCATAATATCCAATGCCCTCCCCAACCCTCAAAATGGCCAACTCTACATTAAAATTTTTCATAGAAAGGAGAGCAAATTTGGGACTAAAGTTTTAAAATGGATCTTGTGTAACAGCCATGCCCTCAAGGTCGTGGTGCTTCCTCTCCACTTCATTATATTTTCTCACATTTTGCCAATGTCCTGTAGGAGCTTAGACTGCTTTTATAATCAGGAAGGAAAAGAACCAAAGGAAAAGAAAAATGTAAAAAGAGAACATTAATTTAAGTAAAACCAAATTAATTCAGATAATTTCTATTTTTAAAATGTCAAATTCAGTCTTTGGACAGTACTGCTTGAAAGGATATGAAAGGCACTAGGAATGGGAGAAAAATATGAAAGGTCTGACTACTTTGTTTGATTTAGAAGATGACTATATTAAACACTTTGCTTGTCCATTTAAACAAGTTCTTAAGTATTAGAGTGGTCTTCCTTATGTAGTATACAAGCCGATCTGCTTTTTCTAAGAAACATTCCTCACCTTTTTGACCCAGGGAACTTAAAAGTAGATTGCGATTTCCATAGCTTTCATACAAGCAACACTTCCACCCTCTAAGTCAAAGTGCTGACAGCAGACACACTAAAGACTAACACAAACGTGACAGCCATCATTTTGGCCTTTTTTAAATGATGTTTTTTGCCGTTGTTTTAGATTTGAGTTTTACTTAACAGATAGCCAAGGTTTTAACAGAAAAGCTCAAATATATATATAAGAGGAATGAGTAACATAAACGCTCAGGTACCTATCAACTAGATAAAAAAATATCAAGTTACCAATCTCATTTTGTCTATTATTATTCATGCATGGTTGTATGCTTAGTAGCGCAATCGTGTCTGACACTTTGCGACCCCATGGACTGTAGTCCGCCAGGCTCCTCTGTCCACGGGATTCTCCAGGCAAGACTACTGCAGTGGGTAGCCATTTCCTTCTCCAGGGGATCTTTCAGACCCAGGGATTGAACCCAGGTCTCCTGCATTGCAGGCAGATTCCTCACCGTCTGAGCCACCAGGGAAGCCCTCTTATTCATGGAAATGACTTTTTTTAAGGACGGAAGTGTGAAGGTGCACACTAACCCCAAGAAGCCAATAGAGAAAAGACAATGCTTTGGCTAAGGAAAGGCTTGCGAAGTCCAAGAAACTAGGAACTCACAAAGTCCCAGGATGGAATCACCAGGAAAATTGCTTCGATGACTTATCTGGAACCTAGAGCAGTTTGTTTGGGTTTGCCTTTTTTTTCTCCTCTTATTTAGCATGCAGTACTGATACGCGCCTCATGGGACCAGGAGAATTTAACATCTCCGAAGTCAAACCTAGGCAGCTGCTAATAAATCTATGAAGTATGCATAAAGCAGATTCTTACTGGCTTTTTATACTTCACACTTCTGGATTTCCCTCACTTATTCAGGGTAGCTTACACTGACGTTATCATATGGCACACGTACAACTTCACTTGGCACTCCCGAAACGTGATTTGCTCTGAAATATTAATAAGGTACACGCACATCAACGTGAAGGTAAAAAGTTTTTCCCTTGAGGAGAAGGCGCTCGAGCGCAAGCCTGTAAAGTCAGGAGAAAACCAGCTCCCCGCGTTAAGTGGGAAAAGGAAAATGAAGCAACTACTTTTTCGAGAGCTTGGACTCATCTTCGTTACGACCCACACAAACCTGCCAGCCCAGAGCAGGATAGATAAGAACGGGGCCTCGACGAGGTTTTACCAGCCAAAGCCACCCTGCCCCAATCGTGGAAAGGGGACGCCTGCAGCTAACCTCCCTCCCCCATTCAAAAGCTGGGCGGGCTTGGCGCGGCTCCGCGAGGAAACTTCGCTGGGACAGCGCAGGGACCCTGGCTCGGAGAATAGGGCTGGGCTCCCTGGAAGATGCCGCCCTGCACTGGCTAGAACTGGCCGT
>NW_011494903.1:347616-348588 GCF_000754665.1 Bison bison bison
GAGGTGATCCCCGCCCGGGAGTCAGCAGGGCGGGGAGAGCCGAGGCGAAGGCGGTGCAGGGCGGAGTTTCCGTGCGCGCAGCCGCAGTAGGTCGGCCTTTCTCGCTGCCATATTTAATAAGGACTGGGCGGATCCTAGCCCAGTGCTGGGCGTGTCAGTTGCTTTTGAAAAATAAATGCTGCTTTATGTTTCACTGTTTCGAGCCTGCGGTACGGTTTTGTGGTTTGTCCTTAGAACTAAACTGTTTCTCCTGAGCTTCTGGCTCACAAAATACCTGAGCTAATGTAATAAGTATATTACATTGTGTGTGCTGTGCTCAGTCGCGTCCAACTCTGCGACCTCATGGGCTATATCCTGCCAGGCTCCTATGTCCGTGGGATATCCCAGGCAAGAATACTGGAGCGAGTTGCCACGCCCTCCTCCAGGGAATCTCCCCGACGCAGAAAGCGAACCCCCGTCTCCTGTGTCTCTTGAAGTGCAGGCGGATTCTTTACCGCTTGAGCCATCAGGGAAGCTGATGGTATATCACATTAGCTCACGTATTTTGGGCTTCCCAGGTGGCGCTAGTGGTAAAGAACCTGCCTGCCAATGCAGGAGTTGTAAGAGAACCTGGGTCAGGAAGTTCCCCTGGAGGAGGGCATGGCAACCCACTCCAGTATTCTTGCCTGGAGAATCCCATGGACAGAGGAGCCTGGAGGGCTACAGCCCATAGGGTCATAAAGAGTTGAACACAACTGAAGCGACTTAGCACGCACTCACTTATTTTGAGCCTCTGATTATATGCCAGGCACTGTTCTAGCCCTTTACTTTTTTTCATCTTATTTAATGCACACAATAACCCCACTGGGGTGTGTACTATTATTTCTCCACTTTTATTCGTAAGAAAACAGAGGCACAGAAAGTTTGTCCGGGTTCACAGTAATGCTTCTAACAGCCAACATGATCCTCATAGTAACATTGAAAAATCCACAG
>NW_011494903.1:349842-350411 GCF_000754665.1 Bison bison bison
CATGGTCATAAGTGGATCTGGCCAAAAGAGTATAGATAGATCAATAGTACAGATAACTGAGACCCTCTGTTCTCTTCCTTCCTTGGAAAACTTGAAAAAATGTTCCTACCTGCCACAGTGCTCACCAGACTTTGGTCAAAAGCCATTTCAGTTCTTACAAAGTAGAAGGTAAACACAAATGTGATCTTAAAAGCTAATTTTAAAGAAACAATGAAACAGTGAATTTCTCTGTATAATAAAAGGTAGACATTTTAGAGTTAATGTTACAAAAGAAAAACCTCTAGGTCAATAGCTCACAGTGGCACCTAAACTGGCATGTCTAAAGCAGCTTTATTTTTTAAAAAACCATTTTTTAAAATTGAAGTACAGTTAATTTACAATGTTATATTAGTTTCAGGTGAACAGCAAAGTGACTCACAGAGAGATAGATATATATTATATATATATACACACATATATATATATATTCTTTTTCAGATCCTTTTCCATCGTAGGTTGTGAGTGAGTGATAGTCACTTAGTTGTGTCTGGCTCTTTGTGACCCCATAGACTAAAGCCTGCCCGGCTCCT
>NW_011494903.1:350511-351018 GCF_000754665.1 Bison bison bison
GATTTATGGAGAGTATGAAGGCTGCAGTGCACCAATATGACCACGTGGTGTCGCCACTGACCGCTGACAGCTTGAAGGGCTCCTGTTGGGGATTTTAGGAATGCGCTTTGTAAAAGATTGTCCTATCTCTTGCAAACTGCAAAACAAAACCAATTATGGGAGTGGGCTCAGAACCAACCAGATTCAGAGACTTACTAGCTATATCACCTCGTTCAAGTTTCACTCTCCTTCAGGTTTCTTACCTGTAAAATGAATACTATGATAAAATGTATTAATAGACTTTAAATAGTTGGAAAAGGTTAAATGCCCAATAAATGTGAGCTAGTATTGCTACCAATGGTGATGATGATTAATTAGGCCCCTTTGGACCCACAAATTTTGCAGAAGTTATTTATGTGGTGAGTAAAAAATGCCTATACAAAAATACTTTCCCAAGTGTAATGATTAGAGTGTGGTGCTAATGAGGCAAAGTTAATAATTTAATCAGGAGTTACTGATTCTGTTAAC
>NW_011494903.1:351889-352273 GCF_000754665.1 Bison bison bison
GCCCACCAGGCTCCCCTGTCCCTGGGATTCTCCAGGCAAGAACACTGGAGTGGGTTGCCATTTCACTCTTCTTTAACAAGGTCCATGTTCATGGAGAGGTAGGTTAGTTGATCTGTTTTTGTCATTGCAGTATAGGAGAAACCAGAGCCTATTTTAGGTTGAGCAGGAAGATCCACTAGTGGAACAGAAATTGAAGAGGCAAGAAAAGGAGGGGATAAATAATGGAGTAAAATACATGGGGAGATAGAAATGAGATGAGATGCAAGCCAAGCTGGGAAAAGATGCCTTTTCCTGTGAGAAAGAAAAAGGTAAGTTGAAGGATGGCAATCTGGTTGGAAGCTACCACTGTAAAGCGAGCAAATACTGGCTTTACTTGGAATATAG
>NW_011494903.1:352373-353150 GCF_000754665.1 Bison bison bison
ATCTAGTCAAAGCTATGGTTTTTCCAGTAGTCATGTATGGATGTGAGAGTTGGACTATAAAAAAAGCTGGGTGCCAAAGAATTGATGCTTTTGAACTGTGGTATTGGAAAAGACTCTTGAGAGTCCCTTGGACTGCAAGGAAATCCAACCAGTCAATCCTAAAGGAGATCAGTCCTGAATATTTAATGGAAGGACTGATGCTGAAGCTGAAGCTCAAATACTTTGGCCACCTGATGCGAAGAACTGACTGATTGGAAAAGACTCTGATGCTGGGAAAGATTGCCAGAGGAGAAAGGGACAGAGGATGAGCTGATTGGATGGCATCACCGACTTGATGGACATGAGTTTGAGCAAGCGCCAGGAGACATGTGAAGGACAGGGAAGCCTGGCATGCTGCAGTCCATGGAGTCACAAAGAGTTAGACACGACTGAGCAACTGAACTGAACTGTGCTGAGTCCTCTGATGATGGTAAATGGGAGGTGATAACTTGTACAAAGGTGTGCAGGCAGGGAATCACATATGAGGACCTGTGAATAGTCATCTATGGTTGAAGCTTAGGGTAAAGAAGTGCACAGAAGTTGTAGGAGATGTAACCACAAGAAAAATTGAGGCCCATTCTTGGAGGATCCTGAATGTTGGACTTAGATTTATACTTAATTCAGAAAGTGATTGAAAAGGAATTAAAGTTTTTGAGAAAGGTAATCCCTTTATTGGAGCACTTTTTTAAAATTCAAGTATAATTGACGCTTAACATTATATGAGTTTCAGGTGTGCAA
>NW_011494903.1:353250-353465 GCF_000754665.1 Bison bison bison
TGGGAGAGTTTATTTTGGGGAGCTCCAAAATCATTGCAGATGGTGACAGAAACCATTAAATTAAAAGATACTTGCTCCTTGGAAGCAAAGCTATCACCAACCTAGACAGCATATTAAAAAGTAGAGATATTACTTTTCCAACAAAGGTCCATCTAGTCAAAGCTATGGTTTTTCCAGTAGTCATGTATGGATGTGAGAGTTGGACTATAAAAAAA
>NW_011494903.1:353565-354647 GCF_000754665.1 Bison bison bison
TAACATTGAAAAATCCACAGTACGGTTTTGGGTATTGTCTCCATTTTTAATACTTACAAAACAGAGACTCAGGAAAGCAGAAAATCACAGAACTAGAAAGGGGTAGAACTGAGATTCTAACCTAGGCCTACCTGACTCTGAAGCCCTAGGTTTGGAAGAAATAGCCCCTCATTTTACAAAAGAGAAAACAGGCCATTGGGGTGTGTTGACCTACTTAACATGATCCAGCTAAATATTTTTTGGCAGAAATGAGGCTGGAATTTGTATAATCAATCCAGGTAGTCTAACTAGAACCCCAGTACTCTAATTCAGAGTCTACTGTAGTGAATAATTTTTAACTACTACTCTGGACAAGCAAAGTGGTGTGAGATACACAACCTGTATGTACCCTAGCCTAGTCAGCTCTAGGCCACCAACGACAAATCTATAATCAGAAAAGTCCAGTTTTTTGACCCATTGCAACAAGAGAGTCTGCACACAAGAGAAACCCTGGGGCATCTCACCAAACAAAAAGAGTCATTATGGTGTTGGGGGAAGGGTGGAGTTTCAGTGAATCTTAGATGGAGCATTGTTTTAGAAAGCTTGAAGTGGGGTTGTCTGAAGGGGTCAATATCAGGTCTGGACTTCAAAGTGAACCCAGAATCCTGTTTCCTTGGGAACCACAAAGTAAAGATAGATATGGAATGTTCAAATACCCCTTATCTGAAGCTCTACACCTGGATTGGAAATTGAGGCTGCTTCTCTGGGTCCAAGAAACTCCTGTGCTCCAGACAAATGTGGAATGTTTTATTCTCACCGATATGATTTCAAGCAGTAAAATTCCTGATAGCCTATGATTGTAAAAAACAAAAGTTTCTCAGTGAGTAAAAAACATGGTGGTCACTCAAATAAGGGGGCTGTTATCCTCTTATAGCTGCAGCATGTCTTTGGGAGAAATACTGTGTGCTAAGTTGCTTCAGTCATTGCTGACTCTTTGTGACCCTATGGACCATAGCCCTCCAAGCTCTTCTGTCCATGGGATTCTCCAGGCAAGAATACTGGAGTGGGTTGCCTTGCCCTCCTCCAGGGGACCTTCCCTACCC
>NW_011494903.1:356459-356581 GCF_000754665.1 Bison bison bison
TCCAAATGGAATCAGTAATTGTGCCCTTCTTGTCTTTCTCTTTTAACTCCTTCCCAATTGTAACAGGTGCCTCTCCTGCCCCACAGTGAAAACAAGGTAGGAAATATGGTCTTCCACCTCCA
>NW_011494903.1:359358-359962 GCF_000754665.1 Bison bison bison
TACGTGCTGAATTGACTATATATCATTCTTCTAGTGTTTTCTATTTTGCAAAGTTTTCACATCTCTCTCCTCCTCCTACCATCATACCACCTTCAGCATTAAGTAGAGCAGATTTTATCATTCTCATCTAAAGAAGATGAGGCATGCAGATTAAGTGACTCGCCTGGACTGAAAACAGCCCAAATTAGTCTCTGACTCCTATTGCACTTTGTGGTAGCGGCACAAAGAAAACCTTCCCGTCAGAGAGCCTCCCCAAAATTCCACTAATTAGAAAAACTTGCCTTAAGCTTCGCAAAGGACCTCCTGGCATGATGGTGTGATGGAAAGAACACAGGTTCTGGAATTAAAGAGGTAGTCTGGAATTCAGGCTTTAGCAAGAGATTTTAACCTCTGAGCCTGTTTCCTTATCTCTGACATGGGGATAATGATAACTTCTCCACTAAGCTGTGCTAACTAAATGGTGAATATAAATAGCCAGGTACCTAATTCAGAAAGACTGGTTATTATTAAAATTAGGTTTGGTTTAGAAGGGCCCCATTAAAGGACGTTGGGGGCTTCCTTGTTGACTCAGTGGTAAAGAATCTGCCTGCAATGCGGGAGACAC
>NW_011494903.1:360062-360551 GCF_000754665.1 Bison bison bison
CTGTTTCGTGCAGGAGTGCAAGCTCATGGAACAGCGCTGGTGCTTTCTCAGAATCACTGTGGTGCCTGGTCACCCACCACTGGGAGAACGCCTTGAGGGCACAGTCCATGACCTATTCTTCCTTTATATTTACCTTAGCAGAGCTTTTCAAACCATTTGTGGTGAAGGACCATTTTTTGTCAAATCCATTGTGTACTGATACTTTTATAAAATACAATCAAAGTGAATAACTAGAAAAATGAAATCAAAAAGACATAGAAAATACAAGTCCAATTCTTCTCTGATTATATTCAACAAACATAAAATTACTCTGTCAATGTTTTGTTAAGGTTTTGAAACATTTACACCCAATTTCTTATTGCAGACCAGTGATAAACAGTTTGTGGACTGGCACTGGGCCGTGGACCACGCTTCGAGTAGTACTGTCTCCCAGCACCACCACGGTGCCCCAGCTCATAGTAGGCAATGAATACGTGCTGAATTGACTAT
>NW_011494903.1:360651-362891 GCF_000754665.1 Bison bison bison
ATGTTGCCGAAAATGGCATTTTTCCATTGTGTGTGTTAGTGTGTGTATATATATATATATATATATATATTCATTTTTATCCATTCATCTGTTGATGAACATTTAGGTTCCTTCCATGTTTTTTGGCTATTATAAATAGCAAAGCAGCTTCCTCTTTAATCTTGAAATTGTCATTGCAAATCCAGACTGAAATATTTATATGAGTACATAGTCTTGTCAAGTAGTAAGTAAATGTTTCTGGTATTGTTCTTCATTTGTTCCACATTTTGTTCAAGTCTTTACTATTGTGCCAGGCACAGTGTTAGCCCCTGGGCTTCCCTGGTAGCTCAGATGGTAAAGAATCCACCAGCAATGCAGGAGATGCAGGTTGGATCCCTGGGTCCCTGGATCAGGAAGATCCCCTGGAGAAGGGAATGGCTACCCACTCCAGTGTTCTTGCCCGGAGAATTTCATGGACAGAGGAACCTGGTGGGCTATGTGTGGTTAGAGTCCAGGTTTTCCCCAATGGTTTCACTCTTCACTGTGTTAGCCTAAGGATACTAGTTTTAAAATAAAATATGTGGTATAAACCACTATATATGAAATAGATAAACAACAGAGTCCTGTATAACTCAGAAAACTATATTCAATATCTTATAATAACCTATAATGGAGAAGAATATGAAATATATACATATACAACTGAATCATTTTGCTGTACACCAGAAACTAACATAATATTGTAAATCAACCATACTTCAATTAAAAACTAAAGTAAAATATGATGCTTAAATAAAATATTTTGGGTGCCCAGGAAATGCCTGAAATAGTTCTAGGAAAATGAGGCTGAATAAAAGGAAATGAACAAAGTTCTCTAGTTCAGGGGATCTATCAAGACAGTAGGTTAAGAAGTCTAAAAATAGGGTAATCTAGGGTCACTTACAATCACTTTGTACTTGAAGAGCTGAGTATCAAAATTAACAAATGGCAGGACTTCTCTGGTGGTCCAGTGGTTAAGACTCTGGGCTTCCACTGCAGGGGGCACAGGTTTGATCTCTGGTCGGGGAACTAAGATCCTGTATGCCCTGTGGTGTGTCCAAAATGGAAAAAAAAAAAACTGTTTTTAATCAACAAATATCTTCTAGGACATAATGGTAGCTAACCTCATGACTGGAGAAACACTAATGAAAACCACAGTGTGGCACCCTTAGTAAAGCATAAAATGTTAGTAATACACTGTGGTGAAAAACCTGGAGGTGGGGGGAGTCCTCTCATAAAATGCTAGTGGTAGTGCAATTAGTCAATTGAGGGCAACTTTGAAATAACTATAAAAATTTCAAATACATGAAACTGATCCCAAAAATCCATTTCTAGAAATCTCTCAGTTATGTTTGCATACGTGTAATCTATTGTGTGCAATTGTTTGTAATAATAAAAATAAGAAACAACCAGATCTCCATCAAAAGAAGATTGTTCAAATAAATATTGATACATCTACCCAATGAGAAAGCTCTTTGTGTAATTTCTTTATTGAAGTATAGCTGACTTACAATGTTGTGTTAGTTTCAGATGTACAGCACAGTGATTCACAGATATATGTGTGTGTGTATATATATTCTTTTTCAGATTCTCTTTCTTTATAGGTTATTATAAAATATTAAGTATAGTTATTATACAGTAAGTCCTTGTTGGTTATCTATTTTTATATATGTTTTTATGTATTTATATGTAAAAGTCAATGAAAAAAAGGAAGGTGTGGAGTTGTGTACTTTCTCAATTTTATGCCATGGAAGTGTATAGCCTACTCAATTATATATCTTAAAAGGTAATACAGAAAAATTGGGATATATTAAAAGCTGGGTATATTAGTCACTCAGTTGTGTCCAACTCTTTGTGACCCCATGGACTATAGCCTGCCAGGTTCTTATGTCCAGGGAATTCTCTAGGCAGGAATACTGGAGTGGGTTGCTATTCCCTTTTCCAGGAGATCTTGTTATGCAAGAAAATCTATGTTTTGCAAAAACTCAGTCTTTATAGTTCTCTAATTGGGCCCAGCAAAATTTTTGACAGATGGTTTTCAGAGAATTTTTACTTTGTAAAAATTCCATGTCAGACTGCCCTCTATTTGAGAGAAGTTCAATTCTATCTAGATTAGACCTGCTAGAGTCTAAAGGAGCAAATATGAGAGTTTGTTTAGGGAGTGGTTTTGACAATGTGCAGGCCTCTACTCTGTATCTCATCAAGCTCTGTACTGCCTTCTG
>NW_011494903.1:362991-363321 GCF_000754665.1 Bison bison bison
CTTCCACCTCCAACTGGTAGTAACAAGGCCACATCCCCTTTTAGACATAGTATCAGAAGAGGTCAACTAAACAGACAATTTAAATAAAATCCAGAGTCCCATCACATACCATAAAAAACGTCCAGAATAGAAATGAAAATAACCTGTAATAACAAGAAAATCAACCAACAGACACCAAGACCTATGTCACACATGTTGAACATGTGTATATGTTGGAATTATATGGAATTATAATGGAATTATATGTATATATTATACAAGGATTTTAAAGCATTCAAGATAAAAATGCATTAAAGAGCAGTACTGAACAGGTATTTTTTTTTCTCCCTT
>NW_011494903.1:364130-364549 GCF_000754665.1 Bison bison bison
AAGGGCTTCCTTGTTGACTCAGTGGTAAAGAATCTGCCTGCAATGCGGGAGACACAGGTTCAATCCCAGGGTGGGGAAGATCCCGTGGAGAAGGAAATGGCAACCCGCTCCAGTATTCTTGCCTGGGAAATTCCATGCACAGAGGAGCCTGGCGGGCTACAGTCCATGGGGTCGCAAAGAGTCAGACACCACTGAGTGACCAACACTTTTAACTACTTGTTACACATGCTCTGTCACCTAATCACGTGGAACGTGCGCCATCTACTGGTGGAATAAAGAACATAACTCTAGGAAGAGAGACCACTCCGTTAAGAATCAGCTGCAGCTCAGTCACTCGGTCCCGTCCAACTCTTTGTGACCCCATGGACTGCAGCACGCAAGGCTTCCCTGTCCATCACCAACTCCCGGAGCTTGCTCAA
>NW_011494903.1:365948-366439 GCF_000754665.1 Bison bison bison
TTTATTTCTTCTGTGATTTTTTTGTTATTCAGCAGCGTGTTGTTCAGCCTCCATATGTTGGAATTTTTAATAGTTTTTCTCCCGTAAATGAGATCTAATCTTACTGCATTGTGGTCAGAAAAGATGCTTGGAATGATTTCAATTTTTTTTAATTTACCAGGGCTAGATTTATGGCCCAGGATGTGATCTATCCTGGAGAAGGTTCCATATGCGCTTGAGAAAAAGGTGAAATTCATTGTTTTGGGGTGAAATGTCCTATAGATATCAATTAGGTCTAACTGGTCTATTGTATCATTAAAATTTGTGTTTCCTTGTTAATTTTCTGTTTAGTTGATCTATCCATAGGTGTGAGTGGGGTATTAAAGTCTCCCACTATTATTGTGTTACTGTTAATTTCCCCTTTCATACTTGTTAGCATTTGTCTTACATATTGCGGTGCTCCTATGTTGGGTGCATATATATTTATAATTGTTTTATCTTCTTCTTGGATT
>NW_011494903.1:366539-366806 GCF_000754665.1 Bison bison bison
TTTCAGTCTGTATGTGTCCCTTGTTTTGAGGTGGGTCTCTTGTAGACAGCATATATACGGGTCTTATTTTTGTATCCATTCAGCCAGTATTTGTCTTTTGGTTGGGGCATTCAACACATTTACATTTAAGGTAATTATTAATAAGTATGATCTGGTTGCCATTTACTTTATTGTTTTGGGTTCGAGTTTATACACCCTTGTGTTTCCTGTCTAGAGAAGATCCTTTAGCATTTGTTGGAGAGCTGGTTTTGTGGTGCTGAATTCTCT
>NW_011494903.1:366906-368438 GCF_000754665.1 Bison bison bison
GGAATTCCCTTGTGTGTTATTTGTTGTTTTTCCCTTGCTGCTTTTAATATTTGTTCTTTGTGTTTGATCTTTGTTAATTTGATTAATATGTGTCTTGGGGTGCTGAACAGGTTTGAAATGAGTGAAAAATAGAAAGGCTCGGCAAAGAAATAGATGACATAAAGGAAAACTGAATGGAAATTTTATCCTTAGTACAGTTTTTTAAATTGAAATATAGTTGATTTACAATGTTATATCAGTTTCAGGTATACAACATAGTAATTGGTATTTTTTCAGATTATACTTCATTATAGACTATCACAAGATAATGGCTACAATTCCCTCTGCTATACAGTGTATCTTGTTGCTTATCTATTTTATAAATAGTAGCTCATATTTGTTAATCCCATACCCCTAATTTGTCCCTCTCCTCTTTGCTAGCCACAGGTTTGTTTTCTGTATCTGTGAGTCTGTTCTTGTTTTGCATAAACATGCATTTGTAGTTTTTTTAGATTCCAAATATAAGTGATATCATACAGTATTTGTCTTTCTCGTCTGACTTATTTCACTAAGCATAATATTCTCTAGGTCCACTCACATTGCTGCAAAGGGCAGAATTTCATTCTTTTTTTTATGGCTGAGTAATATTACAGTAATATTTGAAATGTAGTAGTGGAAAAGACTCCTAAAATCCCTTGGGCAGCAAGGAGATCAAACCAGTCAATCTTAAGGGAGATCAACCCTGAATATTCACCAAAAGGATTGATGCTGAAGCTGAAACATCAGTATTGTGGTCATCTGATTCTAACAGATGACTCACTGGAAAAGTCCCTGCTTCTGGGAAAGATTGAGGGCAGAAGGAGAAGAGGGAGTCAGAAGATGAGATGGATGAATGGCATCACCAATGCAATGGACATGAACTTGGGCAAATTCCGGGAGATGGTGAGGGACACGGAGGCCCAGCATGCTGCAGTGCATGGGATCACAAAGAGTCAGATATGACTGAGCGACTAAACAACAACAACACTATTACAGTATAAGCACACACATACACACACACCACATCTTCTTAATCCAATCGTCTGTTGATGAGCGTGTGGGTTGCTTCCATGTCTTCACTATTGTAAATAGTATTGCTAAGAACATTGAAGAACTGCATAACCTTAGAAGAAATGGAGTAGCCCTCATAGTCAACAAAAGATTCCAAAATGCAGTACTTGGGTGCAATCTCAAAAATGACAGAATGATCTCCATTTCTTTCCAAGGCAAACCATTCAATATCACAGTAATCCACTAATGCCAAAGAAGCTGAAGTTGAATGGTTCTATGATGACTTACAAGATCTTCTAGAACTAACACCAAAAAAAGATGTTCTTTTCATTATAGGGGACTGGAACAAAAGTAAGAAGTCAAGAGATACCTGGAGTAACAAGCAAGTTTGGCCTTGGAGCACAGAATGAAGCAGGGCAAAGGCTAACAGAATTTTGCCAAGAGAACGCACTGGTCATAGCAAACACCCTCTTCCAACAACACAAGAGAGGACTCTATACATG
>NW_011494903.1:368668-369276 GCF_000754665.1 Bison bison bison
TAGACAGAGTGCCTGAAGAACTATGGACAGAGGTTCATGACACTGTACAGGAGACAGGGATCAAGACCACCCCCAAGAAAAAGAAATGCAAAAAGGCAAAATGATCATCTGAGGAGGCCTTGCAAATAGCTGAGGAAAGAAGAGAAGCTAAAGGCAAAGGAGAAAAGGCAAGATATACCCATCTGAATGCAGAGTTCCAAAGAATATCAAGGAGAGATAAGAAAGCCTTCCTCAGCGACCAATGCAAAAAATAGAGGAAAACAATAGGATGGGAAAGACTAGAGATATCTTCAAGAAAATTAGAGATACCAAGAGACCATTTCATGCAAAGATGGGCTTAATAAAGGACAGACATAGTTTTGACCTAACAGGAGCAGAAGATAGTAAGAAAAGGTGGCAAGAATACACAGAAGAAATATACAAAAAAGATCTTAGTGACCCAGATAAGCACGATGGTGTGATCACCCATCTAGAGCCAGACATTCTGGAGTGAGAAATCAAGTGGGCTTTATAAAGCATCACTATGAACAAAGCTAGTGGAGGTGATGGAATTCCAGTTGAGCTATTTCAAATCCTAAAAGATGATGCTGTTAAAGTGCTGCACTCAA
>NW_011494903.1:369376-372038 GCF_000754665.1 Bison bison bison
AGAATTCCAGAAAAATATCTACTTCTGCTTTATTGACTACACCAAAGCCTTTGACTATGTGAATCACAACAAACTGGAAAATTCCTAAAGATGTGGGAATACCAAACCACTTTACCTGCCTCTTAAGAAATCTGTATGCAGGTGAAGAAACAACAACTAGAACCGGATATGGGATGACAGACTGGTTCCAAATTGGGAAAGGAGTACATCAAGGCTGTATATCGTCACATTGCTTATTTAACCTATATGCAGAGTACATCATGCAAAATGCCAGGCTGGATGAAGCACAAGCTGGAATCAAAATTGCCAGGAGAAATATCAATAATCTCAAATATTCAGATGATACCACCCTTACAATAGAAAGTGAAAAGGAACTAAAAAGAGCCTCTTGATGAAAGTGAAAGAAGAGAGTCAAAAAGCTGGCTTAAAACTCAACCTTCAAAATCTAAGATCACGGCATCCAGTCCCATCACTTAATGGCAAATCAATGGGGAAACAATGGAAACAGTGACAGACTTTATCGTTTGGGGCTCCAAAATCACTGCAGATGGTGATTGCAGCCATGAAATTAAAAGACGCTTGCTCCTTGAAAGAAAAGCTATGACCAACCTAGACAGTATATTAAAAAGCAGAGACATTACTTTAACAACAAAGGTTCATCTACTCAAAGCTATGGTTTTTCAAGTAGTCATGTATGGATGTGAGGGTTGGACCATAAGGAAAGCTGAGCGCATAAGAATTGATGCTTTTGAACTGTGGTGTTGGAGAAGACTCTTGAGAGTCCCTTGGACTACAAGGAGATCCAACCAGTCCATCCTAAAGGAAGTCAGTCCTGAATATTATTGGAAGGACTGATGCTGAAGCTGAAGCTCAAATACTTTGGCCACCTGATGCAAAGAACTGACTCACTGGAAAAGACCCTGATGCTAAGAAAGATTTAAGGCAGGAGGAGAAGGGGACAACAAAGGATGAGATGGTTGGATGGCATCACCAACTTGATAGACATGAATTTGTGCAAGCTCCGGGAGTTGGTGATGGACAGGGAAGTCTTGCTGCAGTCCATGGGATTGCAAAGAGTCAGACATGACTGAGCAATTGAAACTGAACTGAAGAACATTGGGGTGCATGTGTCCTTTCAAATTAGTATTTTCACTTTTCCCTGGATATATTCCCAGGAGTGGAATTGCTAGATCATATAGTAGTTCTATTCTTAGTTCTTTGAGTAACCTCCATACAGTTTCCCATAGTGGCTACACCAACTTACATTCCCACCAACAGGATATAAGGGTTTCCTTTTCACCATATCTTTTCCAACTTTTATTATATGTAGACTTTTAAAACATTATTTGTTTATTTATTTTGGTTGCCCTGGTTCTTCGTTGTTCCATGCAGCCCTTCTCCAGTTTTGGTGAGTGGGGGCTGCTCTTCACTGTGGCGCACAGGCTTCTCATTGCGATGTCTTCTCTTAGTGCAGAGCACGGGCTCTCCACATGCAGGCTTCAGTTGTTGTAACATGCAGCCTTGATAGTTGCAGCTCACAGGCTCAGTAGCTGTGGCACATGGGCTTAGTTGCCCAGAGGCATGTGGAATCTTCCCAAACCAGTGATTGAACCCATGTCTCCTGCATTGGCAGGTGGATTCTTTACCAGTGGACCACTAGGGAAGTCCTTGTAGACTTTTTGATGATATCCATTCTGACAGATGTGAGTTGACATCTCATTGTTGTTTTGATTTACATTTCTCTAACAGTTAGCAAATTTTCATGTACCTGTTAGCCATCTGTATGTATTCTTTGTAAAATTTCTATTCAGGTCTACTGCCCATTTTTTTATTGGATTGTTTGGGTTTTTGATACTGAGTTGTATCTGTTTGTATATTTTGGATACTAACTAATTGTCAGTCACATCATTTGCAAATATTTTCTCATTCAGTAGTCTGTCTCTTTGTTTTGATGGATTTTTTGCTGTGCAAAAGCTTTTAAGTTTAATTAGGCCCCATTTATTTATTTTTGCTTTTATTTCTTTTGCTGATCTAAAAATATTGCTATAATCTATGTCAAAGAGTGTTCTGCCTATGTTTTCTTCTAGGCATTTTACAGTTTCAATTCTTACATTTAGGTCTCTAAACCATTTTGAACTGTTTAAATATAATGCAAGGGCATGTTATTATTGTTTTACATATAGCTGTCCTGTTTTCTCAGCACCACTTGTTGAAGAGACTGTCTTTTCTGCATTCTGTACACTTGCTTCCACTGTCATGGATTAATTGACCATAGGTGCATGGTTTTATTTCTGGTCTCTCTATTCTGTTCCATTGACCTATGTGTCTATTTTTGTGCCAGTACCACGCTGTTTTGATTATTGCAGCTTTGTAGTATAGTCTGAGCTCTGGGAGGGTTATACCTCTAGATTTGTTCTTTTTTTCAAGATTGATTTGGCAATTCAGGGTATTTTGACCAACCTAGATAGCATATTGAAAAGCAGAGACATTACTTTGCCAACAAAGTTTCGTCTAGTCAAGGCTATGGTTTTTCCAGTGGTCATGTATGGATGTGAGAGTTGGACTGTGAAGAAGGCTGAGCGCCAAAGAATTCATGCTTTTGAACTGTGGTGTTGGAGAACACTCTTGAGAGTCACTTGGACTGCAAGGAGATCCAACCAGT
>NW_011494903.1:372138-374198 GCF_000754665.1 Bison bison bison
CTCGATGGATGTGAGTCTGGGTGAACTCCAGGAGTTGGTGATGGACAGGGAGGCCTGGCGTGCTGCAATTCATGGGGTCGCAAAGAGTCGGACACGACTGAGTGACTGAACTGAACTGAACCGTGGTTCAGATGAGTTTTAGGATTATTTTTTCTAGTTCTGTGGAAAATGTCATGGATATTTTGATAGGGATTGCCAAATGGAAATTTTAGAACTGGAAAATATGCAATTTTCCAAATTTGGGGGAAAGATATGAACCTACAGATCCAATGGCTTGGAAACCACAAACAGAATAAATGCAAAGAAATCCACACCAAGGTACATCATAATCAAACTTTTGAAAACTAAAAGCAGAGAAAAAAATCTTGAAAGCACCAAGTGAGACATGACACCTTACTTAGGAGGAGGGTAGCTATTTGAATTAAGACATGGTTCTCATAAGAAACCATGGAAGCCAGAAGGAAGTGGCACAACACTTTTAAAGTGCCAAAAGAATAGAATACATAAAGAACACTTGAAACTGAACAGTAAAATAAAGCAAATAATCCAATTAGAAAATGAGCAAAAAACATGAAGAAACATTTCACTGAGGTGGATAAACAGAAGGTAAATAAACACCTAAAAAGATGCTCAATGTCACTAGCATTTAAGGAAATTCAAAGTAACACTATGGTGAGATATCACTAGACACCTCTTAGAACTGCTACGCTAAAACAAATAAACAAACCTGATAATACTAAATGCTGGCAAGGATGTGGAGAAACTGGATGTTTTATACATTTCTGGTGGGAATGTAAAATAGTAGTCACTCTGGAAATAGCTTAGTGTTTTCTTAATAAACTAAACATACACTTAGCATATAACCAAGAACAAACTCAAGGTGCTGTATGAGGAGGAACAGAAGGGGCCCATGACCACCCTGTGTCACTGCAAGTGCCACCTGATGTCAGCCATCAACCAGAAGAGCTGTCTATGGAGCATGTGGCCCAGCAAGCTGAGAGGCATGGTCTTTATCAGCACACAACTGTACTTCCACCAGATAATCAGTGTGGAGCATTTCATCCTGGCCATGGCTGTTATGAAGAACATTTCAACTGCTATGCTATCAGGAGGAGAGCAAGACTCTGAGCCTCTGGTTTTGGGATCACAAGCCCCTCAAGGTGTACATTGTAGACTTCATGGTAGACAATACTCAAATGGGATTCAGTATGTCTGTCCAAGACCACAAGCTCATCATCTACCTGTACCTGCTGAAAGCCAAGGAGAGTTCCAGAGACATATGCCTGCTGCAGGGGGCAGACTTCCATGTGGGCACCTAAGTGAATATGATTTGGAGGACCCTGGATGGAAGGCCACATAAAGGCCCACCAAAAAAGTCAGTGGAGTGGGAGAACAAGCATGTCATATGGTTTGTCACACAGGACAGTGACATAGGGCTTCAGAGGCTGCCGAAGCTGAAGAACAGGGTGACCACCGTGCTGCCACATCTCGCTTGGCTCAAGCCCCATGATGGTTAGGTGTAGTACATAGACTGTCGCATTCTGTAGAATGTGGTGCTGATCATCCTCGCCCCAGATGCTTAACTGCTGTCTTCACTTCGAAACTGGAGTGTTGTGAGCTGGCCAAGATCACCACCATGCCCGGCACTGTCCTAGATGACCTGATAGAGACTTACAATATCACCACCCACTTCTAGACACAGGGATGCTGTCATCATCCCCATGCGATGCTTTCCTTTTATTTATAAAACACAAGGAAGTGGGGAGGGGGAAACGATTGATACATGCAATAACTTAAATGGATCTTGAGGATGGTGAGTATAAAAAAGCAATCTCAAAAAGTCACATATTATAGGATTCCATTTACTTAAGATTTTCAAAATGAGGAATTTGTAGAGATGGAGAATAAATTAGTGGTTGCCATGGATGAAGAATAGTAAAGGGAGGGAAGTGACTAAAAAGGAGTAGCACAAAGGAGATCTTTATGGTGATAGAACAGTTCTTTATCTTGATTGCAGTGGTGGTTACACAAATCTATACTTGTGATAAAAATGGCATAGA
>NW_011494903.1:374715-377472 GCF_000754665.1 Bison bison bison
TATTCACACACTTTCTACCAATGTCAATTTCCTATACCATTGTCAATAGTTTATAACATGTAACTGTGGAGGAAATCTGGGTGAAACTTACAAAGGACCTCCATATGATTTTCATAACTTCCTGTGAATCTATAATAATTTCAAATTAAAAAAATTTAAAGAATGGAGGACTTGTAGACATTGAATATGGATGATTCTGATGAAGAATTTTGCTTTAAAGGGGGACAGAGAAATCAGGTGGGTAGAGAGCAAGAGAAGCTGATTCAAAAGAAGACTTTACAATTTTTTAAGTGAGAGAAATAATAGCATGGTTGAAGCTGATTGGAAAAATTCTGTAGAAGGGGAAAAAAGCTTGAGGGGCAAGAGAGGAGAGAATTGCCAGAAGAGGAGTGGAGGAGTTGGCTTCAGCTAAGAGCAGGGACAGTTCATCCATAGTCACAGGACAAAGGGTAGAATATACACACAGATTTAGATAGGTAAGTAATATATGCAGTGGTAGAAATTTATGGGCTTTGTTTTCTGATTGCCTCTGTTTTTTCAGTGAAATTGGAAGCAAGGTCATGAGCTGAGAGTGAGGACACGGGTGCAGAGGTGTTAGAGGTTTGAAGGGAGAGGAGAAGGTATGAAATAGTTGTCTAGGAAACAGAGAGTAAATGGACTAGGATAATATTATGTGATTTCCTGGCAACATTAAGTGCCCACTTGAGGTTCATGGTCTTGAATTTAAAGTGAAAGTGTAATTTTGTGATTTTCCCTAGCCATGTTCCACTCCAGGGATATAGGAGAGGGATAGGAGTCACTGGAAATTACAAAATGGAGAAAGAGACTGCAATTAGGTGGAGGACAAAACTGTAGGAGAGAATTTCAAGGGACTGAGAGGCTAGAGTGTTAGAAGAATCAGGTGTTAAGATATTGAAATCACAAAGAATTAAGACAAGCTTAATTGCAGAGAGTTACAGTGAGACAGAAGCTAAACTGTACATATTATATATGTGTGTTAGTCGCTCAATTGTGTTCAACTCTTTGTGACCCCATGGACTATAGCCGGCCAGGCTTCTCTGTCCATGGAATTCTCTAGGCAAAAATACTGGAGTGGGTTGCCATTCCCTTCTCCAGGGGATCTTCCCGACCCAGGGGTCAAACCCGGATCTCCTGTATTACAGGCAATTCTTTACCATCTGAGCCACCAGGAAAGCCCATACATATTATATAATATATTTAATATATTTAACATATTAAGTGATAGGAAATTCAAAGAAAGATGGGGATTTCTAGGGAGGAGAAAGAGAATGATTTGAAAATAGCAGTGAGGGACTTCAATTTGTGGGAATAAAAATAACCAGTGCTCAAGAGGATTGTAAGGTCCTTGGGTAGATTCAGATTTCAGTCAGATTAAGAATGTGAGGGAAGCATTCAGTAAACAGGGAAAAAATATAGAGAGTTTTACTGAAGACTTTGAGTACTATATAGGATGATTATATAATTTATCATCCAAGCTGGGATACTTATGAAAATGACAAACGTTAAACTGGGCGAGACAGTGGCACACTATGTATAAACTGGAATTGTCCTGAGCAAACCAGGACTATGATTCCACAGGACAACGTGGAAGGATTTCAAGGCTAAGAGGCGGGACCAGGTTAGGTGAATACACAAAATTGTGTGACACTAGAACATGAAATATGCAGGTAGTGACCGAGGAGTCCCAGGAATTTTGTAATGACTGACATAAAGTTGAAGGTCATGAAGAGCTTAGTTCTGGTGATATTAAGGCACAGTATGGTGGCAAGTCTGTGAGTGCTGAGACGGAGAAATGGGTGGCTGTTTGTGACCTGCCCTTCACTCCTGCCAATGGAGATGCAGAGCCCTGGATAAGGGAGTTCTATTCCCAGTCAGACAAAAGCTGAATCCTAAGCCCCACTGAGGAAGATTTTGATATTTCTGAAACTCTTTGTGCTTCCAGTCTGAACTATTTGGGGGAACTGAAACTGAAATGACTTCAGGTGAGGAAATTAGTAAGCCTACCTGTGAAAATAGATGTTTTTCTGGAACTCTCTTGCTTTTTCGATTATCTAGTGAATGTTGGCACTTTGGTCTCTGGTTCCTCTGCCTTTTCTAAAACCAGCTTGAACATTTAGAAGTTCACAGTTCACGTATTGCTGAAGCCTGGCTTGGAGAATTTTGAGCATTACTTTACTAGCGTGTGAGATGAGTGCAATTGTGTGGTAGTTTGAGCATTCTTTGGGATTGGAATGAAAGCTGACCTTCCAGTCCTATGGCCACTGCTGAGTTTTCCAAATTTGCTGGCATATTGAGTGCAGCACTTTCACAGCATCATCTTTTAGGATTTGAAATAGCTCAACTGGAATTCCATCACCTCCACTAGCTTTGTTCATAGTGATACTCCCTAAGGCCCACTTGACTTCGCACTCCAGGATGTCTGGCTCTAGGTGAGTGATCACACCATCGTGATTATCTGGGTCATGAAGATCTTTTTTATATAGTTTTTCTGTGTATTCTTGCCACCTCTTCTTAATATCTTCTGCTTCTGTTAGGTCCATACCATTTCTGTCCTTTATTGAGCCCATCTTTGCTTGAAATGTTCTCTTGATATCTCTAATTTTCTTGAAGAGATGTCTAATCTTTCCTATTCTATTGTTTTCCTCTATTTCTTTGCACTGATCACTAAGGAAGGCTTTCTTATTTCTCCTTGCTATTCTTTGGAACTCTGCATTCAAATGGGTATATCTTTCCTTT
>NW_011494903.1:377611-378183 GCF_000754665.1 Bison bison bison
TCTATCAGATCTAGTCCCTTAAATCTATTTCTCACTTCCACTGTATAATCATAAGGGATTTGATTTAGGTCAAACCTGAATGGTCTAGTGGTTTTCCCCATTCTTTAATTTAAGTCTGAATTTGGCCATAAGGAGTTCATGATCTGAGCCACAGTGAGCTCCCGATCTTGTTTTTGCTGACTGAATAGAGCTTCTCCATCTTTGGCTGCAAAGAATGTAATCAATCTGATTTCCTGTATGCAGGTCAGGAAGCAACAGTTAGAACTGGACATGGAACAACAGACTGGTTCCAAATAGGAAAAGGAGTATGTCAAGGCTGTATATTGTCACCCTGCTTATTTAACTTATATGCAGAGTACATCATGAGAAACGCTGGGCTGGAGGAAGCACAAGCTGGAATCAAGGTTGCCGGGAGAAATATCAGTAACCTCAGATATGCAGATGACACCACCCTTATGGCAAAAAGTGGAGAACTAAAGAGCCTCTTGCTGAAAGTGAAAGAGGAGAGTGAAAAAGTTGGCTTAAAGCTCAACATTCAGAATACTAAGATCATGGCATCCGGTCCCATCACT
>NW_011494903.1:379326-381282 GCF_000754665.1 Bison bison bison
CTTTTCTTATCTATGTTCATTCCCTAGGTGAGTTTATTTTGTGGTTTTAATTACCATTAATATGCTTAGAACTTCCCTACAAATAACAAATGCTGGAGAGGGTGTAGAGAAAAGGGAACCTCCTACACTGTTAGTGGGAATGTAGATTGGTGCAGCCACTATGGAAAACAGTATAGAGATTCCTTACGAAACTAAAAATAGAACTACCATATGATCCAGCAATCTCACTCCTGGGCATATATCCAGGGAAAACCATAATTAAAAAGGATACATGCATCCCAATGTTCATTGCAGCACTATTTACAATAGTCAGAATATGGAAGCAACCTAAATGTCTATCAACAGAGGAATGGATGAAGAATATGTGATATATATTAACAAGGGAATATTACTCAGCCATAAAAAAGAATGAAATAATGCCATTTGCAGCAACATGGATGGACCTAGAAATATCCATTACTAGGTGGAGTAAGTTTGACAAAGAGAAATATCATATGATATCACTCATGTGTGGAATCTAATTTTTTAAATGATACAATGAACTTATTTACAAAACAGAAACAGTCTTACAGATTTTTTAAAAAACAAGAATAAACAAATGGGACCTAACTAAATTCAAAAGGTTTTGCACAGCAAAGGAAACCATAAACAAAATGAAAAGACAACCCACCGAATGGGAGAAAATATTTGCAAATGATGCAGCCAACAAGGGATTAGTCTCCAAAATATACAAACAGCTCATGCAGCTCAATATAACAGCAACAACAACAAAAAACAACCCAATCAAAAAGTGGGCAGAAGATCTAAAAAGACATTTTTCCAAAGAAGACATACAGATGGCCAACAGGCACATGAAAAGATGCTCAATGTCACTGTTAGAAAAATGCAAATAAAAGCTGCAAGGAAGTATCACCTCACACCAATGACAATGGGCATCATCAAAAAATTGACAAACAATAAATCCTGGAGAGGGTGTGGAGAAAAGAGAACCCTCCTACACTGTTGGCAGGAATGTAAATTGGTGCAGCCACTGTGGAAAATAGTATGAAGATTTCTCAAAAACCAAAAGTAGAATTGCTACATTGATCTAGCAATCCCACCCCTGCACATATATGTGGACAAAACTATAATTCAAAAAGATCCATGCACCCCTATGTTCATAGTACCACTATTTACAATAGCCAAGACATGGGAGCAGCCTAAATGTCCACTGAAAGAAGGATGGATAAAGAAGATGTAGCATAAATATATATATATATATTATATATATATTAACACACACAATGGAATACTACTCAGTCATTAAAAGAATGAAATAATGCCATTTGCAAGAACTTGGAGGCAATTAAAGATTACATCCTGGGTGAACTAAGTCAGAAAGACAAAGACAAATACCATATGTTATCACTTGTATGTGGAATCTAAAATACTGCACAGAGAGTTCCTTGGTGGTCCAGTGGCTAAGACTCCGCACTCCCAATGCAGGGGGGTCCTGGGTATGATTTCTCGTCAGGGAACTAGATCCATATGCCACAACTGAGTCCACATGCCACCACTAAATATCCTGAGTGCCACAACTAAAACTCAGAGCAGCCAAAAGAAATAAATATTAAAATTAAAAAATAAAATAAAATATGGCACAAATCAACATATCTACAAGACAGAAACAGACTGACAGATAGAGACCAGACTTGTGGTTGCAAAGAGGAATGGGGAGTAGGGGGGTGGATTGGGAGTTTTGGATTAGCAGATGCTAACTACTATATATTTGTATAACTGAGTAACTTTGCCATAACCAGAAAATAATACAACACTGTAAATCAACTATACCTCAATAAGAAAGTGAAAAAGGAGAGTGAAAAAGTTGGCTTAAAGCTCAACATTCAGAAAACTAAGATCATGGCATCCGGTCCCATCACTTCATGGCAAATAGATGGGGAAACAGTGGAAACAGTG
>NW_011494903.1:381576-382205 GCF_000754665.1 Bison bison bison
GGGGTCGCAAAAGAGTTTGACACGACTGAGAGACTGAACTGAACTGATTGATACCTCAATAAAATAAATTTTTAAAAATATGCTTATGACCTCCAAGCTTATCATTCTAAACCTAATATCTCCCTTAAATTTCAGATCATAGAACTGCCTTCTTGACATCTCAACTTGGATGTCTAATAGATGTCTCAAACTTAATATGTTCAATACTGAAGCCCTTACTTTTCCTTAAAAATGTGATCCACCCCCACCATGCCTCATCTCAGTTGATAGAAAACTATCCTTCCTCAAGCCAAAATCCATTTATCATAGCTTTAACCCTAATTGTATCCCCAATTCTTTTTGGTTTGTCTCTTTTTCTCACACCCTACATTCAATCTATTAGCAACTCCTTTTGGTTTTTTCTTCAAATACACCCAAAATTACACCATTTCTAACCTTCGCCAACACTACCTCACTGTTCCTAAATATCATGATATCTCCCATGGATTATTCTCCTGATTAGTCTCCCTGATTCTACCCTTGCCACTCTATATTCTGTTCATAACACAGAAGTCAAAGTGATCCTTTTATAACACAGATCAAATAATACTATTCCTGTGTTCAAAACCCTCTAATAGCGTCTTCTTCTT
>NW_011494903.1:382873-384115 GCF_000754665.1 Bison bison bison
ACTTCCTCCCACTAGAATGTACATTTCACGAAGGCTAGAACTTTCATTCATCACTATATCTATGGCCCTAACAAGAATGCTTTTATACAGAGTAGGTAGTAAAAATTTTGATTGAATGGAGACAAAAGTATAAATAATTAGAAATAAATTTTAAAAGATATTATATGCATATATGTTACTTTAAGTAAAATACTTGTTTTAGATTTATTCCTAGGTACCTCATAGGCTTTTTTTCCTGCTTACTTCCTTTTAAAATATTTATTTATTTTTAATAGATTGATGATTGCTTTACAATATTGGTTTGATTTCTGTCATACATTAACATGAATTAACCATAGGTGTACATATGTCCCATCCCTCTTGAATCTCCTCCCTCCCACCTCCTGCCCAATGAGATCCTCCTTGAAAATTATATTTAACTGCTAATTGTTACCATATAGGAACTCTACTGTCATTTATGAGAAATTCTTGTATCTACCAACTTTGTTGAATTCTCTTATTCTAATACTTTTGTAGGTCCTTACAGCTTTTTATATAAACAGCCATATCATATATATATATATATATATGTAGATATATATCTTCTTTTTTGATCTTTGTTCCTGTTTTTTTTTTTCTTTTTATCATCTTAGTACATTGTTAGAACTTCTAATTTAATGTTGGCTAGTAATGATGCTGGGTTTCATGTATTGGGTGTATACCCTTTTTCAACTCTGTATCTCTTATGTTTTATTGTTTATTTGTTTTTAAATAAAAAATGGGTCGATTTTCATTCCAATCCCAAAGAAAGACAATGCAAAAGAATGTTCAAACTATCGCACGATTGCACTCATCTCACATGCTAGCAAAGTAGTGCTCAAAATTCTCCAAGCTAGGCTTCAAGAGTATGTGAACCGAGAACTTCCAGATATTCAAGCTGGATTTAGAAAGGGCAGAGGAACCAAAAATCAAATTGCCAGCATCCACTGGATCATAGAGTGTATTCCAGGTGGCTTCATGGGATTCCCAGGTGGCTCAGTGGTAAAGCATCCGCCTGCCAATGCAGGAAATGCAGGTTTGATCCCTGGGTTGGGAAGATCCCGGGTCCCTGGAAAAGGAAATAGCAACCCACTCCAGTGTCCTTGTCTGGGAAATCCCATGGACAGAGGAGGTTGGCAGTAGCAAAAAAGTTGGACATGGCATAATGACTAAACAACAACATTGGCTCATAGAAAAAGCAAGAGAATTCCAGAAAAAAACATC
>NW_011494903.1:384215-387117 GCF_000754665.1 Bison bison bison
ATTGACTACACCAAAGCCTTTGACTGTGTGGATCACAATAAACTGTGGAAAATTCTTAAAGGGATGGGAAAACCAGACTACCTTACCTGCCTTTGGGAAACCTGCGTGCAGGTAAAGAAGCAACAGTTAGGACTGGACATGGAGCAACAGACTGGTTCAAAATTGGGAAAGGAGTACATCAAGGCTGTATATTGTCACCCTGCTTATTTAACTAATATGCAAAGTACATCATGAGAAACACTGGGCTGGATGAAGCACAAGCTGGAATCAAGATTGCTGGGAGAAATATAAATAACCTCAGATATGCAGATGACACCACTTTTATGGCAGGAAGCGAAGAGCCTCTTGGTGAAAGTGAAAGAGACCCTAATGCTGGGAAAGATTGAAGGTGGGAGGAGAAGGGGACAACAGAGGATGAGACGGTTGGATGGCATCACCAACTTGATGGACATGAGTTTGAGCAAGCTCCAGTAGTTGGTGATGGACAGGGAAGCCTGGTGTGCTGCAGTCCATGGGGTCACAAAGAGTCGGACATGACTGAGCGACTGAACTGAACTGAATGAATGGGTGTTAAGTTTTAATAGTTACTTTTTCTACAGCTAAGATGATCATGTGGTTTTTCTCTTTTTTAACTACTAGTGTGGTGAATTACATTAACAGATTCTCTAAATCACTCTTGAAATAATGGTATAAACCCTATTTGTTCATATGTTTTAAATGTGAGGGAATAAATCTGCTTGCATTTTAGTTAGGAGTTTTCCTTTATGTTTATAATCAAGATTGTCCTCTAAAATTTTTTTCATGCCCTGTCTTGGTCAGGTTTGGACATGAAGGTTTTTCTAGCCACAAAAGATTGAATGTCCTATTCACCAGGAAATTTAAGGTTATATAATTTTTGAAGGTTGGTTTAAAAAAAAAAGAAAGCTATCATAAAGTCATTTTGGCCTCATGCCTTTTCTTAAGGGGATTTTTTACTACCATTTTGACTTATTTAATATTGGATTGGCCAAAATCTTCATTCAGGTTTTTCCATAACACGTTACAGGAAAATTCGAACAAACTTTTTGGCCACCCCAATAGTTACAGGTATATTCGACTTTTGAAACTTCTCTATACACTTTGGATATAAGTCCTTTGTTAAGTATGGATTTGCAAATATTTTATCCTGATCTGATGTTTGTCTTTTCATTCTCTTAACAACATTTTTCTAAGACAAATTTCAATTTAATAAAGTTCAGTTTACCAATTTATTCTTTTATGGGCCATCCTTTCGGCATTATGTATGAGAAATATGTGCCTAACTCAAGGTTAAAACAAAAGATTTTCTACTATGTTCTTTTCCAGAAGTTTTATGGCTCTAGATTTATAACCATTTTGAGTTAATTCTTATAAATGGAAAGAGGCATGAATCAAAGTTTATCTTTTTGCATATGGATATCTAACATTTGAGCACTGTTGTTGAAAATGCTATTCTTTCCTAATGAATTGCCTTTGTATCTTTGTCAGAAATCAATTCTGTGGGCCTATTTTTGGACTCTCTATTCTGTTCCATTGATCTATTTACCAATATTCATGCCAATACCACACTGTCTTGATTACTGTACCTTTATATGAAGTCTTGATATCAGTTATTGTAAGCATTCCAACTTTATTCTCTTTCAAAATTGTATTTCAATAAATGTATCAAATCATCAGATTATATACATTAAGCTTGCACAATGTTATATGTCAACTGTATCTCAAAAAAGCTGGAAAAATTCAAGCAAGCACCAAAATCTCAGTAATAAATAGTGGCTTACTACAGTATTTTAAAAAATCAAAATTAATGTAAAACACGTATTGAATAAAATATAATATTAATATTTTAAATAAAGATACAACCTGACCTTGGAATCAATTGCATGTCCCTTAAAAAATTGTATTTGACTCTTCTAAGTGCTTGCACTAACCTATGAATTTTAGAATTTGCTTGTCAGTTTCTACAAAATTCTGTTAGGATTTTTACTGAGACTGCATTGAATCTTTAGATCAATTTGAAGACAACTGATATCCTAACAATATTGAGTCTTCAGATCCATGATGAGGATGTACCTCTTGACTTATTTATATCTTCCAGCAATGTTTTCTAGTTTTCTTTTTTTCCAAGTTTTTTTAATGTGGACCATTTTTAAAGTCTTTATTGAATTTTTTACAATATTGTTTCTTTTTTTTTTTTATGTTTTGGCTTTTTAGCTGTGAGGTACGTGGGGTCTTAGCTACCTAACCAGGGGTTGAACCCACACCCTCTGCATTGAAAGATGAAGTCTTAACCATTAGACCGCCAAGGAAGTCCCTCTAGTTTTCAATGCATAGATCTTGCACATATTTTATTAGATTTTATCTCTAAGTATTTTGTGGTGCAGATTTTTAAAGTTACATTTCCAATAGTATGCAGCTTGTATAAAAAAATGCAATTGATTTTTGCGTCTTGCTCTTTTATCCTACAGCATTGCAAAATTCACGTATTAGTCCTAGTAGCCTCTTTTGTGGATTCCTTAACATTTTCTACGTAGCACTCTCTTGTCATCTGATAGTTTGGAGTTTTACCTCTCCCTTTCTACTCTGTATACCTTTAATGTTTTTTTGGTCTTTATTGTATTGGCTAAAACCGCCAGCAGAATAACAAATATAAGCAGAGAGTAGATTATCTTCCCTTGTTCCTGATTGGCCTCAAAGTATTCCATCTTTCACCATAAGTATGATTTTACACATAGGTTTTTTGTGGGTTTTCTTTAATAGATTGAGGAGATTCCTTTCTTTTCCTAGTTTGCTGAGAATTTTTATCATGAAGGGATGTTGGATTTTGTAAAGTACTTTTTCAGAATCTACTGAATTGATGGTATGGTTTGTTACTTTTTCATCT
>NW_011494903.1:387738-388113 GCF_000754665.1 Bison bison bison
TTTAAGTCTTCTATACCCTTTTTGATTTTCTGTCTTCTTCTTCTATCATTTATTGAGAGAGGGGTGTTGAAGTCTCATACCTGTGAATTCTATTTCTCTTTGAAAATCTCAGTTTTTATTTCATGCATTTTGAAGTTCAGTTATTTGATGAATTGACCATTTTATCAGTATGACTGATTCTCTATCTCTGGTAAAATTCAGTTCAGTTCAGTCACTCAGTCGTGTCCGACTCTTTGTGACGCCATGGACTGCAGCATGCCAGGCTTCCCTGTCCATCACCAACTCCCAGAGCTTACTCAAACTCATGTCCATCAAGTCGGTGGTGCCATCCAACCATCTCATCCTCCGTTGTCCCCTTCTCCTCCCACCTTCAAT
>NW_011494903.1:388213-389140 GCF_000754665.1 Bison bison bison
AAGTGTCCCTGCATCTTCTATATTCTGGAAGACTTTGTATAGAATTTGTGGGTTTTTTTTTTTTTTTTTGGCCTTAAATGTTTAGTAGAATTTGTCAGTGAAGCCATCTTGCTAGGAGTTTACTTTGTGGGAAGGTTTGTAAATAAAAATTTAATTTCTTTATTAGTTCCAAGTCTGTGTATGTTATCTATTTCTTTTAGAGTGAGCTACTGTCCATAATATTCTCTCATTATCCTTTTAATATGTCTAAGATCTGTAGTGATGTTCCCTTGTTTTATTTCTGATACAAGTAAATTGTATCTTCTTTTTTTTTCCCTGTACAGTCTAAGCAGATGTTTATTAATTATATCGATTTTTTTTTCAAAGAAACTGCTTTTGGCTTTATTGATTTTTTTTTATTTTATATTACAGTGATTTCTGATCTAGTATTTAACTATTTTTATTCTTCTGTTTAATGTGTGTTTGATTTGCTTCTCTTTTTCTAGTTTCCTAAGATGGAAGCTTAGGTTATTTATTTGAGACCTTTATCTTTTAATAATGTAAATGTTTAGTGCTGTAAGTTTCCCTCCAAGCACTGCTTTGTTGTTGCCCTTTGTTGTTGCCATATTTTCATTTTCATTCAGTTCAAAATGCTTTCTAATCCCTCCTGCTCTTTCTATTATCTGACCCATGGGTTATTTATAGTTGCATTAATTAGTTTCCAAATATCTTGAGATTTTGCAAATATATTTTTGTTATTGATTTGTAATTTAATTATTTTATGGTCAGAGTTTGTCTTACTTAAATCTATTTACATTTATTGATACTTTTTATGGCTCATAATTTGGTGTCTTGGTCATATTCTATATGACCCTTGATAGTGCATATTCTGCTGTTTTGGGTAAGTGTTCTATAAATGTTAATTAGGCCATTTTTGTTGATAGTTTT
>NW_011494903.1:389420-390214 GCF_000754665.1 Bison bison bison
ATTATTTTTAATATATTTATGTTTCTATATTTAAAATGGATATCTTGTAGGCAGCATATAGTTGGGTCATGCTTTTTCATCCAATCAGGCAATCTCTGCCTCTTAATTGGGGTGTTTAAACCATGAGCCTTTAATGTGATTGTTGATATGATATTTAAATCTGCCATCTTGCTATTGATTTTTTTCTCTATCCCATATGTTCTTTGTTCCCATTTTATTCTTTCATTGTCTTCTTTTTGGATTAATGAGTATTTTTTTATTCCACATTATCTCCTTTCTGGCTTATTAGATGTAACTTTTTGTTGTGTTACTTTCCTGATTGTATTAGGATTTACAGTATATATCTTTAACCTATCACAATCAATCTTGAGATAATAACAGTTCATGTACAGTATAAGAACCTTACAACAGCATCCTTCTGTTCCCTCTCCTTGCCTTTGTGCAATTGTTTTCATACATTTTGTTTCTATATATGCTATAAACATTGTATACTTTTTGCTTTAAGCTACCAATGATCTATTCAAGAAAGGTGTAAAATGTGGAAAAGAAATAGTCTTTACCCACATAATTGCCTTTTACAATCTCTTCAATTTCTTTCGGAGAAGGCAATGGCACCCCACTCCAGTACTCTTGCCTGGAAAATCCCATGGACGGAGGAGCCTGGTAGGCTGCAGTCCATGGGGTTGCAAAGAGTTGGACACGACTGAGCGACTTCACTTTCACTTTTCACTTTCATGCATTGGAGAAGGAAATGGCAACTCACTCCAGTGTTCTTGCCTGGAGAATCCCCTGTC
>NW_011494903.1:390466-393279 GCF_000754665.1 Bison bison bison
TCGCACAGAGTCGGACACGACTGATGGGACTTAGCAGCAGCAGCAATTTCTTTATATAGATCCAGGTTTCCACCTGGTATTTTCTTTCTGTGTAAAACACTTCCATTAACATTTCTTGTAGTACAGGTCTGCTGGCGATTAATTCTATCAGCTTGTATGTTTAAGCAAAGGTCTTCACTTTCCTTCATTTTTAAAAATATTTTTGCTGAATATAGAATTTAACGTTGACAATTTTTTAAGTCCTTTATAGATGTTGCTTCGCTGTCTTCTGCCTTTCATGGTCTCTGATGAAAAATATGTATCATTTTGATATTTGTTCCTCTGAATATAATATATCTTTTCTCTGGTCTCTTTTAGGAGTTTTTTGTTTTTTTTTTTTTTCCTTTAACACTGGGTGTGGTTTTTTTTGTTTTTTTGTTTTTTTGTTTTTTTGAGAAATTTGATTTTGGCATACCTTAATGTAGTTTTCTTTGTTTCTTGTGTTCAGAATCTATTGAGTTTCTTAGATTTATGGGGTTTATAGAGTTTATCATATTTGGGAAGTTTTTATCTATTATTTTTCCTAATAATTTTTCTTTTCCGTTTCCTTGCCTCTCCTAATACATATATTAGGCTGATTGCAGTCATCCCACAGATCACTAATGTTATGTTCATTTATTTTCAGACTTTTCTTCTTTGTGTTTCCTTTTTGAATCATTTTAAGTGCTATGTCCCCAAGTTTACTAACCTTTTTTATTGACATGTCTAACCTGCTCTTAATCCCATCCATTGCATTTTATATCATAGATATATATTATCATCTCTACAAATTCAGTGTGGATCTTTATTTATATCTTCTCTTTCTCTCCTTAACATACTCATCCTTTCCTCTACATATATGGAATGTATTTACAGCGGTTGTTCTAATGGCCTTGTCTAGTAACTCTGTCATCTGTGCCATTTCTTGGTATGTTTCTATTATTATAGTTTTCTTATTATGAGTCATATTTTCCTACTTCTTTCCATACCTAGTAATTTCTTATAGGATGCCAAACATTGTGAATTTTATTTTGTTGGATACTACATTTTCTGAATTTCTTTTAATGATTTTTAGCTTCTTCTAGGATATAGTTAAGTTACTTGGAAAGAACTTGATCCTTTTTAGGATTGCTTTTCATCTTTGTAAGGTAAAATCTGGAAGAGTAAATAAAAATAAAATTGAATTTTCCCTCTTGCCAAAAGGGAAATAGACCTTTAGTCTCTCCCATTTCTTAGAGTTTTTCCTTGAGAAATCTAGTATT
The DNA here is from genome assembly GCF_000754665.1 of Bison bison bison. NCBI lineage: Eukaryota > Metazoa > Chordata > Mammalia > Artiodactyla > Bovidae > Bison > Bison bison. The sequence goes on from NW_011494903.1 coordinate 391,747, forward strand.
TGTTCATTCATCCTGTGTTGCTTTGATATGTATGTAAATCTTTTTTAAGGATTAAATAAGTCTCTTGCCAGCCTTATAATCCAGAAATTTATTTCAGAAGGGACTGTATTTCTTCAGAAATGTATTTCTGAAGGGACATCTCTGAAATGTAAGCATCAAGGACAATAATGCCCGTATATTTCTCTGTCATCCTGGGATTTTAGCCTAGGTGCTTTGCCCTAAGCTGTAAGCACCTGTTCATCGTATAGATATGAGAAGCTGTATTTTTTCCTCAGATAAAGGCAATTAACTAGCACAGATGGTTACTCCAATTACCGGGTGAACTTAGGATGAACTGTGAAAGAATGTGTAGCAAACAGTACTTTCAAGTCCTCTTACATAAGAACACATTATAATTTAAAAACATGTATGTAATAGAGACATTGCATACAAAAGAATGGGATTTCTTTCTTTCCAATCTCATTAGCAGATTGTCTATAATGCAGCAATTTGGTTTAATGCCTATTCAATAAAAAACTGTTTTCTTTCTTGTCTACCTTCATGGAGAGGATTTCCTGGATTGGGGGGAAAGTTTACTTTTTGTTTTTCTCCAACAGATCAGAACAGCAGTTAAAGGCTAATATTGTCCTCTACTGTTATGACCAAAGTTATGACCAACCTAGACAGCATATTAAAAAGCAGAGACATTACTTTGCCAACAAAGGTCTGTCTAGTCAAGGCTATGGTTTTGCCAGTACGATGGATGTGAGAGTTGAATTGTTAAGAAAGCTGAGTGCCGAAGAATTGATGCTTTTGAACTGTGGTGTTAGAGAAAACTCTTGAGAGTCCCTTGAACTGCAAGGAGATCCAACCAGTCCATCCTAAAGGAGATCAGTCCTGGATGTTCAGTGGAAAGATTGATGTTGAGGCTGAAACTCCAATACTTTGGCCACCTCATGCGAAGAATTGACTCATTGGAAAAGACCCTGATGCTGGGAAAGATTGAGGGCAGGAGGAGGAGGGGATGACAGAGAATGAGATGGTTGGATGGCATCACCGACTAAATGGACATGAGTTTGGGTGGACTCCGGGAGTTGGTGATGGACAGGGAGGCCTGGCGTGCTGCGGTTCATGGGGTCGCAAAGAGTTGGACATGACTGAGCGACTGAACTGAAACTGAAAATGTGGCACACTCTTCTGAGTACTCTATCTCTGTGTATTACAAGATTTCTCTACTCTGGATATTGGGGATATGAACTCTTTCCAGCCCTGTTTGAGCTCATAACCTTGTTCTCTATGCTCATTTCTTATAATTCATTTCCTGGCCTTGGGTAGTTCCGTTACATACATGTGCTGATCAGTACTCAGCTCAAGACTCTAGGAGAACCCACTGCATATTTCCAGAGCACTCAAGCATGCTCTCTCTCTTACTCTGGTCTGCTCTCTCTCCTTCTCCCCAACTCCCATGCCAATACTATGTCCTGTGAATCTACTTGCCTTGTTCTCCTAGAGTTTTCAGGTCTCAACATGGGCAGGGGGAACCTAAACAGAGCC
>NW_011494903.1:393379-394621 GCF_000754665.1 Bison bison bison
CCCCCTGCCCATGTTGAGACCTGAAAACTCTCCAGGCAGTAAGCTGAGGTAATCATAAGGCTCACTTTGTTTGTTTCCTTTCTCTCAATGATCAATGTCCTTTGCTGCCTGATGTTTAATGTCTGGAAACCATTGTTTTATATAATTTATTAATTCCTTTTCATTGTTTAAGGCAAGAAGGTAAACCCAATTCCTTTTACTCCACCATGATTAGAAGAGAAAATCCTTGTGTTACCTTTGAATCATAGTTTCTTTTTGTTCCCCCTCCCTTCCTGCCTCTGTTAATAACTTTGCAAAAATTTTCTAATGATTTTGAAGTTATTTATTGCATGCCCTTTCTTTTAGGATAACCATTTCCCACCTATTTTGTTGGACAAATGATGAGCTCCCTTGCTGTATTTCTGATCCTGTAGGTGAAATTTTACTAGTGCCCCTTGTGTGAAAGGGCTTAATGGATGAAATTCAGTTCCTGCTTTGTGGCCTCATCTTCCATCTCTGGGACAGTATTCTAACTCCAGTACCTACAATGCAGCATTTCTCAAACTTTTTCATCTCAGAATCTATTTACACTTAAAAATTTTTTATTTTATTTTGCTGAGTTGGAATAAACAAACTCCAAACGGTCTCTCACACTAAATATAGCTGTGAAACCTGGAGAGAATGCATGGAACAGCTATTTGAGTACTCTGAAAGTAAATAATAGAGTAGACTGGGGAAGAAGACTAGATTTTGTAGTATCATCATTGAATTATCAGTAAGTTCCCTATTTTATTTATTCTGGTGTAATCTGGTGTGGACTCACAGAAGTCCAAAAATGTATGCTAAAATGATAAAATGCTATTGGAAGAAATCAGTAAAAGTCTAAATATGGAGGGATATAGCATGCTCATGGATTGGAAGACTCAACATAGTAAAGATTCCAGTTCTCCCCAAATTAATCTATACATTTAATGTATTCCAATCAAAGTCCAAGGGATATAATATTTTTTGTCAATATTGACAAGTTGATACCAAAATTTATATGAAAAGACAAAGGAGTGAAAATAGTTAAAACAATTTAAAAAAGAATAAAGTCAAAGTAATCACAGTACCTGATTTTAAGACTATGAACTTTACTTTGAACTTACAGAAATCAAGACAGTGTGGTATTTGGTGAAGGGACACACACATAGATAAATTCAGGATAGAGTCCAGATGTAGAACCTCACCAATACAACCAAATGATTTTTGATAAAAGTGCAA
>NW_011494903.1:394721-395646 GCF_000754665.1 Bison bison bison
TTAACAGAAAACAGGAAAAATAGCTTCATGACCTAAGGTTAGGTACAGAGGTTTTTTTTTCACATGACACCATGATCATGAACCATAAAAGGAAAGAATGATAAACTGGACTTGATAAAAATGGAAACTTTTTGTTCTGTGAAAGACACATTATGAAAATGATAAGAGGAGCTACACACTGGGAGAGAATACCTGCAATTCCCACATCTGACAAAGGACTTGTATCCAGCACACATAAAGAACTCGCATAACCCAAGAGTTAGAAAATAAAAATTTTATTAAAAAATGGCCAAACAGCTTGAATATTCACATGAACAAAGAGGATATAGGGATAAAATAAGCACATGAAAAGATTTTTCAACATCATTAATTACTAGGAAAATATACATTAAAGCCATTACATATCTATTAGAAAGGCTAAAATAAAACATACTGACAAAACCAATTGCTAGCAAAGATGCAGAGCAACTGGAACTCTTACATTGCTCTTCTAAATGCAAAATGTAAAAAAATAATAATAAATGCAAAATGTTATAACCACTTTGGAAAACAGTTGGTTATAAAGTTAACCATACACTTACCAGCAATCCCATTCCTGAGTATTTACCTTAGAGAAATGTTCACATGAAACCTGTACATGGGTGATCACGGTAGCTATATTTGTATATGTATGCTAAGTCACTTTAGTTGTGTCTGACTCTTTGTGACCCTATGGACTGCAGCTCCTTTGTCCATGGAATTCTCCAGGCAAGAATACTGGAGTGGACTGTCATGCTCTCTTCAAAGGGATCTTCCCAACCCAGGGGTCGAACCTGCAACCTCTTTACATCTTCTGCATTGGCAGGCAGGTTCTTTACCACTAGCACCACTTGGGAAGCCCAGTTTTATTTGTAACAGCTCCATATTCACTCTTCAACGAGTGAAT
>NW_011494903.1:396775-397673 GCF_000754665.1 Bison bison bison
CCCATGGACTGCAGCACATCACGCTTCCCTGTCCATCACCAACTCCCAGAGCTTACTCAAACTCATGTCCATCAAGTCGGTGATGCCATCCAACCATCTCATCCTCTGTCATCCCCTTGTGGTCCCACCTTCAATCTTTCCCAGCATCAGGATCTTTTCCAATGAATCAGTTCTTCACAGTCCTTCCAATGAATATTCAGGACTGATTTCCTTTAGGATGGACTGGTTGGATCTCCTTACAGTACAGGGGACTCTCAAGAGTCTTCTCCAACATCACAGTTCAAAAGCATCAATTCTTCGGCTCTCAGCTTTCACGTGTGAGGTCCAACTCTCACATCCGTACATGACTAATGGAAAAGCCATAAGTTTGACTAGATGGACCTTTGTTGACAAAGTAATGTCTCTGCTTTTTAATATGCTGTCTAGGTTGGTCATAGCTTTTCTTCCAGAGGCAAGCGTCTTAATTTCATGGCTGCAGTCACCAACCATATGCAGTGATTTTGGAGCCAAAAACAATAAAGTCTGTCACTGTTTCCCCATCTGTTTTTGCCATGAAGTGACGGGACCAGATCCCATGATCTTAGTTTTCTGAATGTTGAGCTTTAAGCCAACTTTTTCACTCTCCTCTTTCACTTTCATCAAGAGGGTCCTCTGTTCCTCTTCACTTTCTGCCATAAGGAGGGTGTCATCTGCATATTTGAGGTTATTGATATGTCTTCTGGCAATCTTGATTCCAGCTTGTGCTTTATCCAGCCCAGCATTTCACATGATGTACTCAGCATTTAAGTTAAATAAGCAGGGTGACAATATACAGCCTTGATGTACTCCTTTTCCTATTTGGAACCAGTCTGTTGTTCCATATCCAATTCTAACTGTTGCTTCTTGACCTGCATACAGA
>NW_011494903.1:397773-398177 GCF_000754665.1 Bison bison bison
AATAAAGCAGAAATAGATGTTTTTCTGGAACTCTCTTGCTTTTTCAATGATCCAACAGATGTTGGAAATCTGATCTCTGGTTCCTCTACCTTTTCTAAATCCAGCTCAAACATCTGGAAGTTCACAGTTCATGTATTGTTGAAGCCAGGCTTGGAGAATTTTGAGCATTACTTTGATAGTGTGTGAGATGAGTGCAATTGTGTGGTAGTTTGAACATTCTTTGGCAGTTCCTTTCTTTGAGATTTGAATGAAAACTGAACTTTTCCAGTCCTGTGGCCACTGCTGAGTTTCCCGAATTTGCTGGCATATTGAGTGCAGCACCTTCACAGCATCATCTTTTAGGATCTGAAATACCTTAACCGGAATTCCATCACCTCCACTAGCTTTGTTCACAGTGATACTTC
>NW_011494903.1:399339-400085 GCF_000754665.1 Bison bison bison
TCTGGCATGCTGCAGTCCATGGGGTAGCATAGAGTTGGACATGACTGAGTAACTGAACTGAACTGAATTTAAAACAGTAATAGTAGAAAAATGATTACATGTTACATAAATAACATACTTGCAATGAAAGTTAAATATATATTCCAAAATATGCAAAATATATAATCTCATTGTTTTACATCTTTGCACATCTCTTTCATGTTTGGCTGAATAGAAGACAGCTGGACTCTCATATTGGCTTCTGCATCAATCTGTTGCAATAACATAGGTCATGTAGCTTCTGGAAAAATACTGAACACTTGATGGAGAGTGTGACAAATGCAAAGAGAATCTCAGTATTCTCATGAAAATACTTTTGACTTTGTGGACCCCTAAAAGGATCTTGGGGACCTGAGGGGTCACTGGACCTCCCTTTCATTATCACAGCTTTGTTGTTATTGTTGTTCAGTCACTAAGTCATGTCCGACTCTTTCCAACCCCATGGATTATAGCATGCCAGGCTTCCCTTTCCTTCACCATCTCCTGGAGTTTGCTGAAATTCATGTCCCTTCAGTCAGTGATGCTATCTAACCATCTCATCTTCTGCTGCCCCCTTCTCCTTTTGCTTTCAATCTTTCCCAGCATCAGGGTTTTTTCAATGAGTTGGCTCTTCCCACCAGGTGGCCAAAGTACTGGAGCTTCAGCTTCAGCATCAGTCCTTCCAATGAATATTCAGGGTTGATTTCCTTTAGGATTGACTGGTTTGA
>NW_011494903.1:400185-401111 GCF_000754665.1 Bison bison bison
TACCTTGAATCATGGATTTAACATTTCAGGTTCCTATGCAATATTGCTCTTTACAGTATTGGACTTTACTTCCATCACCAGTCACATCCACAACTGGGTATTATTGTAGCTTTGGCTCCATCTCTTCATTCTTTCCAGAGTTATTTCTCCACTGCTCTCCAGTAGCATATTGGCCACCTACCAACCTGGGGAGTTCATCTTTCAGTGTCCTATCTTTTTGCCTTTTCATACTGTCCATGGGGTTCTCAAGGCAAGAATACTGAAGTGGTTTGCCATTCCCTTCTCCAGTGGACCACGTTTTGTCATAAATCTCCACCATGACCCGTTCATCTTGGGTGGCCCTACACGGCATGGCTCATAGTTTCATTGAGTCAGACAAGGCTGTGGTCCATGTGATCAGTTTAATTAGTTTTCTGTGATTGTGGTTTTCATTCTATCAGCCCTCTGATGGATAAGGATAAGAGGCTTATGGAAGCTTCCTGATGGCAGAGACTGAGGGGGAAAATTGGTCTTGTTCTAATGGGTGGGGCCATGCTCCATAAATCTTTAATCCAATTTTCTGTTGGTGGGCGGGGCCAGTCCCATTACTTCATGGCAAATAGATGGGGAAACAGTGGGAACAGTGAGAGAGTTTATTTTGGGGTGCTCCAAAATCACTGCAGATGGTTGGTGACTGCAGCCATGAAATTAAAAGACACCTTCTCCTTGGAAGAAAAGCTATGACCAACCTAGAGAGCACATTAAAAAGTAGAGACATTACTTTGCCAACAAAGGTCTGTCTAGTCAAAGCTATGGTTTTTTTCAGTAGTCATGTATGGATGTGAGAGTTGGACCACAAAGAAAGCTGAGCACCAAAAAATTGATGCTTTTGAACTCTGGTGTTGGAGAAGACTCTTGGACTGCAAGGAGATCCAACCAGTCCATCC
>NW_011494903.1:402630-405786 GCF_000754665.1 Bison bison bison
CTGCAAGGAGTAAGCATCTTTTAATTTCATGGCTACAGTCAGTGTCCACAGTTATTTTGGAGTTATATTTGGAGTTATTTGGAGAGTTTATTTATTTAAAAATAAATCTGTCACTGCTTCCACTTTTCCCACTTCTATTTGCCATGCATGAAGTGATGGAACCAGATGCCATGATCTTAGTTTTTTGAGTGTTGAGTTTCAAGCCAGCTTTTTCACTCTCCTTTTTCACCCTCATCAAAAGGCTTTTTAGTTCCTCTTCACTATCTGCCATAAGGGTGGTGTCATCTGCATGTCTGAGGTTGTTCATATTTCTCCTCAGTCTTGATTCCAGCTTGTGCTTCATCCACCCGGGCATTTCATGTGATGTACTCTGCATAGAAGTTAAATGAGGAGGGTGACGATACAGAGCCTTGTCATACTCCTTTCCCAATTTTGAACCAGTCCATCGTTCCATGTCCAGTTTTAACTGTTGTTTCTTGACCTGCATACATGTTTCTCAGAAGATGATGAGGTGGTCTGACACTCCCATATCTTAAAGAATTTTCCACAGTTTGTTGTGATTCACACAGTCAAAGACTTTAATGTAGTCAAAGAAGCACAAGTAGATGTTTTTCTGGAATTCCTTTACTTTCTCTATGATCCAACAGATGTTGGCAATTTGATCTCTGGTTCCTCTGCATTTTCTAAACCCAACTAATACATCTGGAAGTTCTCGTTTCACGTACTGTAGAAGCCTAGCTTTAAGGATTTTGAGCATAACCTTGCTAGCATGTGAAATGAATACAATTGTATGGTAGTTTAAACATTCTTTGGCATTATCCTTCTTTGGGATTGAAATGAAAACTCACCTTTTCCAGTCCTGTTGTCACTGCTGAGTTTTCCAAATTTGCTGACTTGCTGAGTGCAGCACTTTAACAGCATCATATTTTATGATTTTAAACAGATTCCTTGAATTCCATCACTTCCACTAACTTTCTTCATAGTAATGCTTCCTAAGGCCCACTTGACCTCACACTTCAAAATGTCTGGCTCTAGCTGTTTTCCGGGTCATTAAGATCTTTTTTTGCATAGTTCTTCTGTGTATTCTTGCTACCTCTTCTTCTGGTTCTGTTAGGTCCATACCATTTCTGTCCTTTATTGTGCCCATCTTTGCATGAAATATTCCCCTGGTATCTCTAATTTTCTTGAAGAGATCTCTAGTCTTTCCCATTCTGTTGTTTTCCTCTATTTCTTTGCATTGTTCACTTAAGAAGGCTTTCTTATCGCTCCTTGCTATTCTTGGAACTCTGCAATAGGCTGGGTATATCTTTCCCTTTCTCCTTTGCCTTTCACTTCTCTTCTTTTCTCAGCTATTTGTAAGGCCTCCTCAGACAACCATTTTGCCTTCTTTAACTTTTTTTTTTCTTTCAGATGGTTTTGGTCACTGCCTCCTGTACAGTGTTAACAAACCTCCATCCATATTTCTTCAGGCACTCTGTCTACCAAATCTAATCCCTTGAATCTATTTGTTACCTCTACTGTATAACCATAAAGGATTTGATTTAGGTCATACTTGAATGGTCTAGTGGTTTTCCCTACTTTCTTCAATTTAAGTGTGAATTTTGCAATAAGGAGCTCATGATCTGGACCACAGTCAGCTCCAGTTCTTGTTTTAGCTGACTATATAGAGCTTATCCATCTTTGGCTGCAAAGAATATAATCAATTTGATTTTGGTATTGACCATCTGGTGATGTCCATGTGTAGAGTCATCTCTTATGCTGTTGGAAAAGGGTGTTTGCTATGACCAGCATATTCTCTTGACAAAACTCTGTTAGCCTTTGCCGTGCTTCATTTTGCACTTCAAGGGCAAACTTGCCTATTATTCAGGTATCTCTTAACTTCCTGTTTTGCACTCCATCACCCTAGGCTGAAAAGGACATTTGTGTGTGTGTGTGTGTGTTAGCTCTAGTTGGTCTTGTAGGTCGTCATAGAGCCATTCAACTTCAGCTTATTCAGCATTAGTGGTTGGGCCATAGTGGTTGGGTTTGCCTTGGAAACAAACTGAGATTAGCCTGTCATTTTTGAGATTGCACCCAAGTAATGCATTTCGGACTCTTTTGTTGACTATGAGGGCTACTCCATTTCTTCTAAGGGATCCTTGCCCACAGTAGTAGATGTTAAGTGTCATCTGAATTAAATTCACCTATTCTGGTCCATTTTAGTTCACTGATTCCCAAGATGTTGAAGTTCAATTTTGCCATCTCCTGCTTGACCACATCCAATATATCTTGATTCATAGACCTAACATTCCAGGTTCCCATGCAATATTGTTCTTTACAGTATCAGACTTTACTTTCACCACCACACACATTCACACCTGAGCATCATTCCTGCTTCGGCCCACCCACTTCATTCTTACTGGAGGTATTATTGTGTTTGCCCTCTGCTCTTCCCCAGCAGCATATTGGACACCCTCCAACCTGGGGGGTCTTCGGCAGTCATATTTTTTAGCCTTTTCATACTGCGCATAGGGTTGCCTAGGCAAGAATACTGGAGTAGGTTGCCCCTTCATAGATCACAGCCTTGTGGTGGCAAAGGGCATTGCATAACTCAGTGAACCTAGGAGTCATGCTGTGCAGGGCCACCCACGATGGACAGGTCATAATGAAGAGTTCTGACGAAACATGGTCCACTGGAGGAGGAAATGGCAACCCACTCTATTCTTGCCTGGAGAACCCCATGGACAGGATGAAACAGCTATATGTATACATATATTCCCTCTTAGATTTCCTTCCCATTTGGGTCACCACAGAGTACAGTAGAGTTGCCTGTGCTATACAGTAGGTTCTCATTAGTCATCTGTTTTATACATAGTATCAATAGTGTATATATGTCAGTCCTAATCTCCCAAGTCATCCCACCCTTGGGATAATTTTCCTTCCACTTTTTACTTACAGTACACTCTTTTGGATTTTCTTTAATGAGGATCTGCTGGTGAAGAACTCTCTCAATGTTTGTGTGAAAATGTCTTTATTTCACTCTAATTCTTTAAATTTTTTTCTTATTGATTTTAGAATACTAAGTTAACAATCAACAAATTGAAGGTCATTCCACTATCTTCTGATTGTTGAGACGTCAGCTATCAATCTAATTGCTGTTCCTATGACATGATCTGT
>NW_011494903.1:405886-406442 GCF_000754665.1 Bison bison bison
TCTTTCTCTGACTTCATTTTCTCTCTCTCTGGTTTTTTTCAGTGTCTGGATTAGACCTCTTTATTTATCCTACCCAGGATTTGTTGGGCTTCTTGAATGTGTAAGTTAACTTCTTTTCATTAAGTCTAGAAACTTTCTCAGCTATTATCTCTTCAAATATTGACTCTGCTCCATCAATATTCATATTCTCTTTCTCTCGCATTATAATCAGATGTGTGCTAGATTTTCTCATTGTATTCTCCCTGTCTGTTACTCTCCTGTATTTTCTATTTTTTTCCTCTCTCCATACTGCATTCTTGATCATGTCTTCAGCTTATTAATGCTCTCTTCACTTATGTCCACCTTTCTGCCAGATACATTCACTGAGTCAGTATTTTTCACTCCTAGAAGTTATTTTTCATTTTTTTCACAAGATGCATTGTCACTTTTTTATAGACTTCTCTTCCCTATGGATATTTTTAAATTAGTAATTTGTTTCTCTAAACATGTACACTTAGTTGTTTTAAGATATGTGTCTGGTAATTCTCTTATCTGAAATCTGTGTGAGTCTGTTTCT
>NW_011494903.1:407183-407461 GCF_000754665.1 Bison bison bison
GGGATTTTCCAGGCAAAAGTACTGGAGTGGGGTGCCATTGCCTTCTCCACCATGGGTAATGGGGTACAAATCTACTTGAGGACTGGAGTGTGGCCTCTTTTCCTCAGGAATGAATTTTTAACCTACTCCTCCCTTTTAAAAAATTTTACAATCTATTTATTTTATTTTAGTAAAATATTTGTTTGGTTACATTGGGTTTTACTTGTGGCACACAGGATCTTCAGTCTTCGTGGCAGCACTCAGGATCTTTAGTTGTAACATGCGAACTCTTAGTTGCA
>NW_011494903.1:407561-411114 GCF_000754665.1 Bison bison bison
CCTATTTATTTTAACTTTTATTGAAATATAGTTGATTTACAATGTTGTGGTAGTTTCAGGTGTATAGCAAAGTGATTCACTTATGAATATATATTATATATGTGTGTATATATATATAATATATATATTCTTTTTTAGATGCTTTTCCATTATAGGTTATTACAAGATACTGAGTATAATTCCCTGTGCTATACAGTAGGTCTTTGTTAGCTGTTTCATATTAGTAGTGTGTATATTTTAATCCCAAACTCCTAATTCATTTCTCCCCCCCCTTCCCCCTTTGATAACCATAGTTTGCTTTCTATATCTATGGGTCTATTTCTATTTTGTAAATAAATTAATTTCTATCATTTTTTAAGATTCCACATACAAGCTATATCATATATTTGTCTTCGTCTGACTTACTTAGTATGATAATCTCTAGACCCATCCATTTTACTGCAAATGGCATTATTTCATTCTTTTTTATGGCTGAGTAATATTCCATTGTGTATATGTACTATATATTCTTTAAGCATTCACCTGTCAATGGGTATTTAGGTTGCATCCATGTCTTGCCTATTGTAAATAGTGCTGCTATGAACATGTGCTCCGTACTCAGTTATGTCTGACTCTTTTGCAACCGAATGAACTGTAGCCTGCCAGACTCCTCTGTCCATGGGATCTTCCCAGCAAGAATACTGGAGTAGATTGCTATTTCCTCCTCTATTATGAACATGGGGTGCATATATCTTTTCAAATTAGAGTTATCTCCAGATATATGCCCAGGAGTGGGATCATAAATTATATAGTAACTCTATTTTTGTTTTTTTAAGGAACCTCCATATGGTTCTCCATCCCACTCCCCCCTTTTATACCCTTTATTTTTAGGAAGAGAGCTCTTCTTGGTGCTAAGGCAGCCTTTTGTATAGTTATCTGGGATTGTTGGAAACAGGGCAGATTTAGTTCTGGTTGGGATGCAGAACCTTATGCAGCTGGTGTAGCTCTTTGGGATCTCATTTTAATGTAGAGAGGGTCTCCTATTAAACCCCTATCTTGTGCTGGCCCTGAGCCTTAACGTCTCTCCCTCCAGCCTTTTGTGGCCACTGATTCAAAGCTCAGGTGGGCAATGTAGACAAACACCCTCAAACCCAATTGGCTTTGGTGTGTCAATACTCTGCTTACCTGCCTGATTACAAGCTTTCATCCAAAAATTGGCCTGAACATTTCCCTCTTCCTCTCTCAGCTCTTCAGTGCTTTTTAAGCAGTTTTGAAATTTTTATCCAGTATATTTCAATACTTCAATAAGAAAGTTGAATCAAATAACCAAGCCTGCCATTGCCAGAAACTATTCAATAGAAGTTCACACTCTTAAATGTTTAAACATTCATATTTGACTTAACAAGGTCCGAATGCAGGCAGTATCCCTACCTTCCTCCCAAACAAGAGCCTTAGAATGCTTTAAATAGTAATAATTTCCTGCTGTTTTAAATGCTTTTGTGCTCCAGTGTTTTTAGTGCCAGCTTGTTTTTATACCTCCATATGCTTCAACATTATCATTGTTTTATATGCTTATTTATATTGCCTCACATTTACCAATTTTTGTTCACTGTTCCTTGCCTCCTACTCATTCCTTCTCTCCAATTTCAATTTCCTTCTTCCTGAAGTATATCTTCCAGTAGTTATTTTAGTAAGAGTCTATTATTGCTAAACTTTCTTAGGTTTATTTTTTTCTGAAAATGTCCTTATTCTACTCTAAAAAAAAAAAAGTAGAAGTTCATCGCATCAATATTTCTTGGGGTACTTATTCTCCTCCTTGTGGCAACTGGTGACTCACCTTCATGGCGTCTCATTTCTTTGCAAGTACAATATTTTTATTGTTTGTTTCTGAGCACATGTTCAGCAGATATTGTCTTTTTTTGTGGGCTTCTATGTGCTGTGTATTATAAAAATATTTTTGCTTTCACTGAGTTTCTAGAAGTTTCAATGATTCTGCTCCAATATTTGTTTTAATTTTTCAGTGTGTGATTCCCATAACATGCAGTAAGGTAAATGTAGACCCCCCGTAACCACATATGACGTAGGCCTGGGGTTTTTATTTCTGCTCATGGCTCCAGAGACAGCATAAGACTTTTCATGGCTTACTTTCCAAATCCCTTTCTAATGAACAGAGAAGCTACTAAGGGCTTTATCCAGAGGTTTCAGTGAGTTTCTCTGCCTCTGGTGGACTTGAGGCTGTATTGCCAGTACTTGCCTGGGCACTAGATTCCCGGCTTGGAGCCCCGAGCCCCTAGGGCCTAATATCCAGAACCAGTAACTACAATAGGTTATTGAAGTGTCCATTTACATTTACTAGACTGGCTTTTTTCTTTTTCTCTGAAGATTTTGCTTTTTATTTTTTTAAGTTCAACTGTAAGTTAAAATTTTTGTTAGTTTATCTCATGTTATGTGTTTGTATTTTGGGGGGATGCTATTCATGTTATCTTAGTGTGCTGTACGGCCAGAAGAAAATCATATTTATATTTATGATTTTGTGCTGCGTTTATACTCTAAGAATTTTCCCTTATCACTTCCATCCTCGTGAATATGAACTTCTTTGAGTTCCAAGGAAATTAATCCACCTCGGGACCATCTAGATTAAGGGCACATAAGAGGCCAGGTCTTTGTAGCATGCTGCGTCATTCTCCAGATACACCACCTACATAGTTTAAATACATCACTCCCCTGGGGTCTAAAGTTCCTTAGCAGAGTGATTTTCAACTTTAAAACATTTTAGTAGCAGAACTCTTTCTTCAAATATTACTTGGAATTCCCAAATACAAAATCAATAACTCCCTCTTAATGATTTTATATTTCAGAGTTCCTGATCCTCACTAATTTGCCCCTCCTCTTGTTCCCCAAGGCCATCCTCATAGACTTTTCTGGCTCCAAGTACCACAGTGTGAAAACAAATTGAACAGATCAGTGGTTGTCAAAGTGTGGTCCTAGAACCAGAAGCATGAACATCACCTGGGAACGTGTTCAAATGCAAATTCTCAACCCCTCCTCACTGGCCCCATCCTAGATCTACTGAAATCAGAAACTCTGGGGGCAGGGCCCAGCAACGTGTGTTAACAAGCCCTCTAGGTGACTCTGATGCACGTTTATGTGTGAGGCCTTACTACAATAGAGCATCCCATCCAGGAGCTATTGGAACAAGGCTGGAATACTGCCCAAGATGAACATTTCTGGGTGCTTAAATAAGCCCAAACTTATCTGGCAGGCTGTTTTCCATCCACTGTTTTCTTGTGCCTGAAGGCAATTATAGACCCTCACAAGGTCCAACTTTGCAATGACCTGGGTCCCTTTGAATTGGTTCAATAAGTGAGACATCACTAGGAAGAGTAGGGAATCCTTACTTTCAGTTCATTAGACAGAAATAATGACATTCCACATAATTTTGCTTGACAACAAGACTTCAGATCTGAAGCTCACAAAATAATGTTGAGCAAAAGAAGCCAGACACAAAACTGTACAAAACATTTCCATTTATAGATGGCATTTTAAAAGGCAACACTAATCTACAGTGAAAGAA
>NW_011494903.1:411365-412465 GCF_000754665.1 Bison bison bison
GGAAGGGGGCCTGACTTATGGGTAACGTTCTGTTTCTTGATCCGAGTGCTGTTCACAGAGATGTGCTCATTTTACAAAAATTCATGAAGTTACACCTTGATGATATGTGCATTTCCTGTCTATCTGACATGCTTTGATGCAAGAATTTAAACATAGCATTAGGTCAGTGTGTAAATGACACACTGCTGTGCTGGGTGCTGGGCTACATACTCTCGGAGGATGGGGGCCTTTGCTTCTGGATGTGAAATATGCATTTGATGCAAAGACAGGTTCCTAGCACCAGGTTTATTGTATTGTGGCAATGAGTCATATGGAGCCCACTCTGTTTCTTGATTGGAAAAGACCTCTTGGTTGATGGCATCCCTGATCAGGATTCCCAGTGGAAGGGGAAGAAGTGAAGCAGTTACCTAATGTGACCTGTAAGCCAGAATAAGTTTCAGCACCTGGTTACTCCAGGAAATGGGAAGTGATAGGGTTCTGGATTTCCAACTAGATCAGGCCAAGAACCCATAGGAAGCATGTACAGTGGATGAAAGGTAAGTCCCCCATTGTTTGATCCCTCATCCTGAGCTCTGTGGGTGGATAAGCTCCCAGTTGCGAGCACCCATCTTTTGCCTGTACCCTTCTGGGCCCAGATCATAAATCCACATATGAACTGAAATTCCCTGGCCTTAACAGCTTGTGGAAGTAGAGAGTCTCAGTTGAAGAACTACCTTAAATTTTACCAGCTCTTGCCTGTATCTGCTCCTACAGGAATTCTAGCCCCCATGTAAAATAGCCCAATGCTGTCTGAAAGTCCTCAGTATGTCAGAAACCAATATGTTTTGGGCCTCTCCCATGTTCCCCTTCACTTAAGTCTGTGCCCCATTTTTGTGTGCTTTGTCCATGAAGCTGCTTCAGAATTACTTACCCCTCCCCTGCCACCCCACTGCTGCCGTTCCCACCATGGGAACGTTGACAAAGGTGCCAAGGGTGCTACCTCCTGACCCCCTAAAGGCCCCAACCATGGGGGCGCTCACCCGTGTATCAGACATGCTCAAACATGCCTGAATCGCATTTGAGCTCAAGGTAACACATACCTGCAAGGTAACACATACACG
>NW_011494903.1:412565-413971 GCF_000754665.1 Bison bison bison
ATCCACGATGCCCTGGGCTCCACAGTGATGTGATCTGAAAGCAGGCCCTGCTGCCGTTACACTCCATGGTTCAGTCCAGGGGGTGATGGGGAGGGCATAGGGCTGGGCTCGAATGGCTCCCCTGCTGCTGAGGGACAGTGGTGTTTTCCAGACAGAGGAGGTGAATGTTTCAATCAGGAAGTGCCAGATACAGCTGCTCCCTCTGGTGGTCTATGCCTTCCACCAGTGGGGACAGGGAGGTCAGTTTCAGTCTCAATGCTGTTCATATCTCTTAGAACTATTCCTGAGTATAGGGTATTTAAAAGACAGTTTCTGTACTAGATGAACCCAAAGTGAGGAATGTTCTGTTAAAAGTGCTAATGCCATACAACATGCAGAAAGGCTGTGGAAATATTCCCGATTAAAGGAGGCTAAAGAGATATGACAGCTTAAAGCAACACCTCATCCTGGACCAGATGCTGTGACAAAGAGGGAAAATGCTATAAAGGACATTACTGGGTCACCAGACAACACTGGAGTACAAGTGTAGATAATAGTATTATATCAACGTTAAATTTACTGAAGCTGTTAACTATACAGTGATGTAGGGAACACGCCTAATTGTAGGAAGTGCACACTGAAGTACTTGGGCATAAAGGGCCATGATGTAACTTACCCTCAGCTGGTCCAAACACACACACACACACACACACACACAGAGACACACGTGCCTAGATGCAGCTAGGGTAAAATGTTAGCAATAGGTAAATCTGGTAAAGGGTATATAGATGTTCTTTATACTATCTGGTTTGTTTTTTTTAAGTTTCCTATAAAATAGAAATCACTTCCAAATAAAAGTGTTTTACAAATGTGAAAGTGTCTGTGCAAGCAGTCAGGATCTGGTGGACACGTCCGACTGAACTCTTCCTGTGGGAGGGATGAGGAAGGAGGACGTGGCTGTCTTCCCAGGCAGGGTTCCCACACATCTCAAAGGGAAGTCAGATACCTGCATGAAGGTGCCAAGTGGCATCCAAGGCCACTTGCCTCTTGCTCTCCCCCAGCCTACAAGATGTCAAAAATAACACTTTTTACGTTTTCTCCTGAGGATAATGAGCCCTGGGGGTGGGGAGTGAGGAAAATTCGGTTATGAAAGAAAGGTGTTTGGGTTTATTCATCCATCCAGAAAATGTTTCAAATACTATGTCCTAGGGGCTGTTCTAGGGCTGAGAATGCAGCCCAGGGTACAAGAGGAGACACAATCCCTGTCCTAAAAATGCCTGTGAGCTAGTTGGGGATGCAGCCACAACCACACAAATAAACACATATTACCAAATGAGCTGACCATGAAGTAGACTTGGGGAGCCGTGGGAGGAGCCCAGCCTTTTACCAGAGCCAGTGGATGCAAGTCCCATGGGTCTGAAATGTTT
>NW_011494903.1:414071-416020 GCF_000754665.1 Bison bison bison
GGGGCCAACATGCCACTCCCCTGCTGTCCCTGGGCTGGTAGACCAGTGAGCAGTCTTTTCATGATCTATGCCTGCAGGTAGATGCAGCCATGTCCATAACACTTCTGGAGGGCAAAGACCACCAACACCCTCCCGTGGAAGCCTAGCAGCCCACTGGCCCCGAGTCCCATCCCTGGGGTGCTGAGTCATGGTAACAACATGAGTCTTCCAATTGGACAGAATAATGACTTTGAGGGGGGACACCTGTGATTCTCCCTCCAGTCCTGAATGTGGCGCTGACTGTAATGCCCTGTACCCAAGGGACAATAGTGGAATCTGATGCCTTGGGGCTCAAAAAAAAAAAAAAAAAAACAGTACTGGGGAGGAAGTTATAAGTGTGTATGTGTGACTGTATCTGACACAGTGTGTGTCATTTTTGTTCGTGGGTCTCAGATAGGGCTGCCCCTCATCTCTAATGCATTCTGGTCCGGGACCAAAGAAGTTTCAGATCCAACAAATGTTCACTGAGCCCGTACAAAGTCTCAAGCCTTTTTTAATTAATACTTTGACACATTTTATATCACTTAATCTTTAACAATAACCCGTTAAGGTAGGAATTATCTGCATTGTACAGATGAGAAAACAATCGCAAAGAGGTTCATTGATTTGCTCAAGTATATCATACAGCTTTTTTTTTTTAAACACTCACACACTAAACTCTTAGCTGAGGCCTGTCTGTGTTGGCTATCTTACAGTGTTTCTTGTCTTCTCTACCTTTGGAGCAATTGCTCCCCTTATACAAAAGCCCCCTTTTCTTGTTTCACAGGCCCACATGGGCTTTTCTTTGTTTAATACTGCATTTAATAGCACAAAAAAATCACAAATACAAAGAAACTGGCAAAGGTGTTTGTCAATGAAATATCCCTGCTTCCTCCGCTTTTCCACTTTCCTACCCATATATGTAATGGGCTACATTTGTATAAGCTTTTCTTTTTTCTCCCCCAAACATATAACTGTTATGTGATTGGTCAGTTGAAGCTGAAACACCCATGGAGAAAGATGTTTTACAGTTACAAGGGCACACATCCCCCCCATACCACCCCCTCCCACCCCACACTTTCCCACACAATCTTTTGGAGGAATATAGGATATGGACCAGTGTCTGATTTCCCTGCTCCTGCCTGCCCCGCCCAGAGCATCCTGCCATTTAATCTTCCTTTAAGTGACTGCTTAGACTAGAGCCTCTTCTCCCACCCCTTCTATTCCTCTTCCAGTCAGGACCTTTTAGACACTGGAAACTGTTCAATTCTTACTCTGTCAGGCCCGTGGGCCATGCAAGTAGGTCCTTTAAATCTTGATGCCAGTTGTAGTATGGGCACTGTAATCTTCCACTCCAGGTAGGTAGGTCTGTGTGTCACTTCAGTAGGCTTGTGTATTCACTTCTTTCACTTTTTCTGATTCATGTTCCAGGACCTGTTTGTGATAGAACAGTAAATACCCTTCACTGTCCAGCACGTCCTTAATACTGGCCTTGGTGATGACGGCATCATCACACTTGAACCACTGGTCCTTGTGGTGCCGGATGAAGCTGGTGTAGTGGCCACTCTCCAAGGTTCCTTGGTGATTAACCACAGCAAACAAGGAATACTTATTCTCATCGTTTCCACTATTGGTTGGCAGCTGCAACTGTCCATTCATCCTGCTCTCTTTACTCGAGGCCATGAAAGGTGTCATATCCAGCTCCAGAGGAAAGGATATGTATGTAGTGATCTTGCGCCTCTGTTTGGCTGAGTGTTCAAACCGTTTGAAATGAAAACAGGCAACGACAGGTAATTTATTCATTGTGAGCTGTTTGGTAGATTCCTGGTAGCTTTGGCAACTACCACACTTGATTTTGGCACTGCTTCCTAAGTGCTCTGGCCTCGTAAACCTTCGCAGGCAGTCCGTGAGGGTAGTGATTCCTGGTATGT
>NW_011494903.1:416120-416559 GCF_000754665.1 Bison bison bison
GGCAGGGACCCAGCCTCCATGTGTGGAGCCACCAGTGAGGGCGTGGCGGCCATGCATCTGTGTGGCACGGCTGCGCTGAGCTGGGAGCCATGGGGAGCAGCACCAAGGGGCTCACGAAGACTGAGCCCAGAGCAAGTGGCTTGGGTCTTAGGCAACTTGGGGATGTTGGGAAGCAGCTGCAGGTGCTGGTCCCGGGCAGTACAGCCCAGGGCAGGTGTCAGGATGAGGCTCACAAGGAGCAGAGTGTTGGGGACAGTGTGTTCCAGGAAGAGTCTGGTGCCTGAGCCCCAGTGATGGCAGCCCTTGACCCATTACACACTGCCCGGCCTGTAGGGCTGTGCTGCCTCATTACACTGTGGCCGAGTTCTCCCTGGTTAGTGTGGATATCACCCCTCCGAGACCTGGCCCCTCCTCCAGGTAGGGGGCAGTGTGTAGGCCT
>NW_011494903.1:416842-417326 GCF_000754665.1 Bison bison bison
ACAAGAGCCAGGCAAGTCCAAACTGATGTCCCAGCATGGGTCTATTGTGGTGGAGACACCATGACAGGCTTGACAGGTGACATCAGATTGCAGGCCACCTGTGAAAATTTGGTCAATGATGCAGTTACAGTGGTTGGGATTGCTGGCCGCCTTCCCAGCATCATCACCTTTGCAGTGCCTGTGCAGGACATCTAACGCTGCAATGAGAAACTCATGTGCATCCTGTTGCCTGTACCCTGCTAAATGCCGTGCGTGTATCCATACCAGGTGCAGTAACTTATAGGGAACATGAGGAGATGGGTTTCCAGAATACAACTCTCGAAAAAGCGAAGACATCTCACAGACCAGACACAACTCCGGACTCGGCATTTCACATCTGTGCCTGTCAGAGAGGAAGAAATCTCTCAGGATCGGAGTGTGGGTAAGGGCCTGGACGATGCAGTTCATAAAGCACGTGTTGCCAAGATTGATCAGTCCTCTTAAA
>NW_011494903.1:417594-417929 GCF_000754665.1 Bison bison bison
TATAGGCGGTGGGTGTGATACTGGCTGCACTCTCCTGTGCACTGGAGAGCAAGTATTGTGCTCTGGTGTGCTGAAGCCCCAGGTGACAGTGAGTATTGGAGAGGAAGGGAGTTGACAGGCTGCAGGGTATGCAGAGATATGCCAGGGTGTGAGGTAAGTTTGTGAGTGGACTGCAGGTGGCTGGCCCTTACTTCTAGTGTAGTCTGGCCTCTATTTCTGGTTCTAGAAAAATTCAGGTTTTTATACAACCAACATCCATCATGCCTTTACAACAGGCCCAGCTCTTTTCTCTGCACACTGCCATTTTCATCTCAATCTCTGTAAAATCCCTGTGA
>NW_011494903.1:418029-418403 GCF_000754665.1 Bison bison bison
GTGATGTCAGAATTATCTCCCGTTTACAGGCAACAAAGCTGACATTCAAAGAGGCTCATCTGTCTACATCTTACAAGAAGATACACAGCTGTTAAGCAGAACCACAAGCCAACTCAGTTCTCTTGGTTCTCATCCAGGCCTCTGTCCATTGCACTCCACCAAAGGCCTCCAGGGAGAGATTATCTTGTATCTCATGCAATATTCCTGGAGTATAGGTTTTGCACCCACATACACAACACTTATTTTTCTCCCTGTCCTTCCCTTCATCCATGCATCCTCCCTCAGCACTGTGGGGCCAGGGATAGAGGGGTATCTTAGTCCAGAAACATCCCTGGGGCTGGGAAACATCCCCCCAGAGGCCGGGTCGCGAGGAG
>NW_011494903.1:419507-419898 GCF_000754665.1 Bison bison bison
TCCATGAACTGTATAGTCCATGGGGTCACAAAGAGTCGGAAACCACCCGGCGACTTTCACTTTCTTTAAAGAGGATAGAATGCTGGTTCCCATACACCTGAGGTCCCCAGAACTGCTCTGGTGCCTCCCCTTCCTAAGCCAACTCTTATTCCCATCCCTTGAAGCATCCCAGTATCCTTCCAATAAATGCCTGCCCTTTTTGGCCTGCAATGAGAGGAACTACAACTACAGCACCCACTGAAGGAATCCTGCTCCTATAAGGATGGGGGCAGGGAGGCACAAGAAACACTCATCCCACCTCCACAGGGTAACAGACATCAAAGTAACCTAAAAATCTCAGTGTACCAAGGCTATCTCCCACTGATGACTAACCATGGCAACCTGACAGCTT
>NW_011494903.1:420204-420512 GCF_000754665.1 Bison bison bison
AGAGAAGAGACACCAAAACCAGAAGAATCAAGAAAAGAATATCAGAAATAGTTTATTAGATTTTATAAGCAGTCCTCATGGGAAAAGTCAGACTTTTGTTGCAGTTCTTACATTCCTTTCCTGATTGCATGTTGCTTTTGCTCTGAATCACATGGAGAGGGGCAGGTGTCAGCATAATCCTTTTGATGCTTCTTGCTTGCTTGAGTCTGGATTCAGTCCCAGGCGAATGCTACCATCTCAGCCTCACAAAGACCTGATGGAAGCGTCGCTGAAGGGGCTGACCTAAAGAGAGACCCCTTCCTCATTGC
>NW_011494903.1:420612-421634 GCF_000754665.1 Bison bison bison
TGAGGGAGCGCGGTGGCTGTGGCAGCTGGACCCAAAAGGGACTTTCACTGAAGGAGGCGGCGGCGGAAGCAGGCGACGCCCCCGGGAATCCTCCTGCCGTAGCCCCCTAGCGGAGGCCGCTCAGCAGCCAGGCCCGGTTTCCTTTAATTCAATATTTCCCAAACTTGCTTGTTCACGAGAATCACGTGGGGAGCGTGTTAAAATTACAGATTCCTCGGCTCCACCCGCAGCCCCACTGAATCAGAATCCCGAAGGAACATGCTCCGGAACCTGTATCTTTAACTAGGGCCCGAGAAGATTCTTATGAGCAGGCAAGTTTGAGAAACACAGCTCTAATTCATTGAGGCTGGCGGGAAGGGGGGCGGGGACCGCGCAGTCTCTTTAAGGCGCTTCCAGTTCTCGGCTCCAATCGCTGCTCTGACCCCTTTCATCGTCTCCTCCCCTCTCTCCGTCCTTCCCTTCGCCCATGCAGCCTCCCCCAGCACTGCGGGGCCAGGGATAGAGAGATATCCTAGTCCAGAAACGTCCCTGGGGCTGAGAAACATCCCCCCAGAGGCCGGGTCGCGAGGAGCGCTGGCAGAAGCGGTGATCAGCCAGCATCTCTGAGGCTGAGCAGGTTCCCATCCCTATCTGAGGCTCCCCGCCCACCCCAGGTTCTGCCCTGCCCCATAAGAACGAAGCTCCATTCTGGGGCAGGCCTGGACCCCAGATACAGAGGGGCAGAGCTCCCAAGGCCATTGGGCCCCAAGAGGCATATTCCCATGCCCATCTTATCGGTGCTCTGCACAGTCCGTGCGTGCTCCTCGCCTCCTCTGCACCTTTCCCTCAGGCTCCCAAGGCCACGGGTGGGCTGAGGTTTTGGCAGCCAGCCTTCTGGCCCAGGAGACGCTGAGCCAGCTGCCACAGGGGTGGCGGGATGGACAAGGCACAACAAAGCCAGGCCTACTGCTGGCATCTCCCCTACAGCTGAGAGAGGGGCCTGAACTACGGGACACTGTCCCAAGACCCTCAAAGCCCAGCGG
>NW_011494903.1:421734-422452 GCF_000754665.1 Bison bison bison
CTGACGAATATTAACATTCACAAACAAAACATCACGGTTTTACGTGAAAGCAGTGAAACCTAAATCTGTTAGTGATTTGAAAGCCACCATCATCAGTTTTAAAAATTCATAAATGATCTCTTCTTTGACAGTTTGGGAGGTGTAAATTTTCCCTTTTCTCCCTGAGTTCTCAATTCCATCTTATTCTTATAACAGAATTTTATCCTAAAAATACATATTTTTTACACTTGAAATGATTTTCCTACCAGATTATCCTACCAGATTTCTCTGTAGCAAAAATATGTGTATATTTTGCTATTTAAATGCTTTTTAAAAGTTCCTGTGATCCTAAAGCTGTAAGTGTTGTTCACAATTTAGTCTTGCTTGTGTTATCATGACAATTAATATTGGAATACAATGGATCAAAAAGTTATAAACATATTACAAATTTTGATGTGTAATTATTAAACAAAAACAAAAATTTACTAGTGATGTAAGTCTTTTTTTTAAAGGTGGTGAGTGTATTAATAGATAAATATTGCTTATTTTAGAATGAGGCAGAATTCAGCATCAGTTCTCTTACAACTTTTTGTTTGGTTAAACCACACATAGAAACATTGTTAAACCGCACATAGAAACATTCCTAAGTAAATAGGAATGGACATTTTGTTTTAGAAATGTCACTCAAGTATTTGAATTCCTTTGAAGACATATGGGGGGAAATTACATAATGATTTAT
>NW_011494903.1:422552-423444 GCF_000754665.1 Bison bison bison
GAGGGATGGTATGGGGAGGGAGGAGGGAGGAGGGTTCAGGATGGGGAACACATGTATACCTGTGGCGGATTCACTTTGATATTTGGCAAAACTAATACAATTATGTAAAGTTTAAAAATAAAATAAAATTAATTAAAAAAAAATAAAATAAATGTGTGCTAGGTCACTTCAGTCATGTCCAACTCCTTGTAACCCTATGGACTGTAGCCCACCAGGCTCCTCTGTCCATGAGGATTCTCCAATTAAGAATAATGGAGTGAGTTTCCATGCCCTTGTCCAGGGGATCTTACCAACCCAGGGATCAAACCCCTATTTCTTAGTTTCCTACATTGGGAGGTGGGTTCTTCACCACTAGCACCATCTAGGAAGTCCACATTATAATGGACTACTACTATATTCCATTATATATTATAGCAATATATATGTAATGGAATGTTACTCAGCCATAAAAATGAATGAAATAATGTCATCTGCAGCAACGTGGATAGACTTGGAGGGTATTATTCTAAGTGAAACAAGTTAGAGAAAGACAAATGCTGTATGATATCACTTATGTGTGGATCTAAAGAATACAACCAAATAGTGAATATAGCAAAAAGAAATGGACTCACAGACATAGAAAACTAATGGTTACCAGTGGGGAGAGGGAAGGGGGACGGGCAAGACAGAGGTAGGGGAGTAAGAGGTACAAATTACTATGTATAAGATAAATAAGCTATAAGGATATATTCTATTCTACAGCAGAGGCAATACAGCCAATATTTTATAACTATAAACAGAGCATAGCCTTTAAAATTGTTAGTCACTATTTAACACCTGAAATTTATATTGTACATCAACTGTACTTCAATAAAAAATTAATTTCTATAATTACTATCTCCACTTGCTCACC
>NW_011494903.1:423544-423982 GCF_000754665.1 Bison bison bison
GCCATTTTTTCTTATCTTTTTTAGGTTCTACCTTTTGTAGAGTGCTCCAGGGCTCTGCCTCTAGCTCTCTTCTATGTAATCTCTACCCAGGTGAGTTCTGTGGATTCATGGCTTCAAATGTTATCTATATTCTGAATTCCAAATTTACTAAATTTATTATATCCAAATGTCTACTGACAACAGGACAATAAGCAATTAACACAACATTTTAAAGAGCAAGGGATAATACTGATACATTTTCTCATCCTGCTAGGCTAACTGGTCTACATAAAAACAAGATTAGTGTAAGTTTGAAAACTCCTCAGGGACTTCCCTGGAGGTCTGTCCAGTGGTTAAAACTCCACGCTTCCATTGCACAGGGGGCAGGTTCAATCCCTCGTCAGGGAACTAAGATCTCATATGCCACATGGTACAACCGAAAAAAAAAAGAAGAAGAAA
>NW_011494903.1:425065-426087 GCF_000754665.1 Bison bison bison
ACCATAATTTCATGTTTATTGATTATTTCATATTACGTTTTTGTGAACTGCATGTTTACATCCTTTGCCTAATTTTCTTTTGGCTTCTTAGTAACCCTGATAATAAGTAAAATTTACATGGTGCTTGAGTATACCAAGAGTCAGTCTATTAAATTGCTTAACCCTCTCTACAATATTAAGTAGTAGGTGTTGTTATAATCCCCATTTTACAGTTGAGGCAACTGAGACGTAAAGAGATTAAGTGAAACCCAAGGTTACACAGCTAGTAAATGATGGACGTGGGATTCAAACCCAGCAGTTAGAATCTAGACTTTGGACTCCAAACTACCAAGGTATTAGTCTTTTGACTGTCATGTGCAAGTATATGTTTATTTTCCCATTCATCATTTAACTATTGTATTTTATTTCATTTTTTAACCATATGATGTTTGTTGTTGTTCATTCGCTAAGTTGTGTCTGATTCTTTGTGACCCCACAGACTGCAGCACACCAGGGTTCTCTATCCATCACCATCTCCCAGAGTTTGCTTAACATTATTATATAGTCAAGATTCACAAACTTTTCTTTATGGATTCTGGATTTTAGTTTCTCAGGTTTTTTGTTTTTCTGATTGTAAACATGTAGAGCAAGTGCAGAGGTCCTGAGATAAAAGAGTTTGATGATTTTAAGAAATGAAAATATGTCCAGAATGGCTTGAATTCGGTGACCAAGAAGAAGGAGAGTGGTAGAGGATGACCAAGATAGAGATGTAGGCAGGAACAAGATAACCTGGAGCCTTATAGACCATTATGTAGGATTTAAATATTATGTCAATTATGATGGGAATCTTTGAGGGTGTTAGCATGATATAACTTATGATTTTTATACAATGATTTCATACAATGATTATACTCAAATGATAGTAAAAGTAGGGCTTCCCTGGTGGCTCAGCTGTAAAGAATCCACCAGTAATGCAGGAGGCAGCCTGCAATTCAGGAGACACAGGTTCAATCCCTGGGTAGGAAGATCCTGTGGAGAAGGAA
>NW_011494903.1:426187-427478 GCF_000754665.1 Bison bison bison
ATACAATATTTATAGTTTTAAAAAGAGAGGTGAAAGAAGGCATAACATGAAAAGTTAAAGCCCCTCCCCTGCCAATCAAACCCAGTTTTACTCCCCCCAACCACTTGTTAACAGTTTCTCGTGTATCCTTTGAGAAATTTTCTATGCCAATACAAGCATGTTCCATACAGTTATCCTTTTTATGAAAAATAAATGAGGCTGTAATATACATATGGATCAACAACTTAGCATTCTATGCTAGACATCAGGCAGTGCTAAGTTGATGTGCACAACCAATGCAATGCCAATAAAAATGTCAGTAAATATTTTGGAGGAAATTTTTACAAAATTAATATGGAGGAATAAAAGGCATTTCCTCCTTCGTCATTTCTCCTTCCTCTCTGAAATGAGGATTTAATGGCTATAGCTGAGCAGCCATCTTGCAATCAAAAACTGATTACCTCAGGACCTAATCTTACATGAGAAAAAAATAGCATATTATGGTACCATCTCTGAAAGGTACATCTCTGTTTATGCTTCAGTATCTCTGAAATCTTTGAATGACAGCTTCTGGATTATATTTGCCAGCATTTATTTCCTCTTTCTTGGTACATAAAATAATGGTGTGTCCTAGAATCAATATAATACTCAAAGCATCATCCTATTTAAGCCTTTGTTATTTGGATCCCTGTTATGCGTAGCTGAGTACAATTCCCAAGTGATAGCAGGCTTTTCATTTCACTCCTAGCAAAGTCCCAAGTCCTTATCCTGGCCTTTAAAGTCCTGTAGAATCTGGCCTCTGTCTCTTAGACCTTGCTTTCTATCAGCCTTGCCTCGAACAAACTAAATTTACTGCTGTTCCTTGAATAAGCTAAGCTGGCTCCTGCTTCCAAGCCTGTGCCCTTATTGTTCCCTCTTCTTAGAAAGCTGTTCCCCTAGAAATCCTCATGACTTTCTCCCTCACTTTTTCAGATCACTGCTTAACTATCACCTTATCTCAGAGTTCTTGACCTTTTTATAAAATGACACCCCATTCCTGCTTTTTTTTATTTAAAACACTATTACTACATGATGTATTAAATATTACACACACACACACACACACACACACACACTTACTACAATGTAAACTCCATGAGAGTAAGATGTTCACCATTCTATGCCCAGTGCCTCTTTGGCATTTAATACACATGTAAATATATATGAAATAAATTAATGCTTTTCATCATGAGTGAAGTCAACCATATGTCAGTCGTGTCCGACTCTTTGTGACCCCATGGACTGCAGTGTGCCAGGCCTCCCTGTCCATCAG
>NW_011494903.1:427578-429587 GCF_000754665.1 Bison bison bison
ATTAGGAGGAGAATAGGAGGCTATTACGAACAACTTTTTTAAATGAAAATTTAGATAACATAGCCAAAGTCCTATAAAAATAAAACTTACCCAAACTGACTTAAGAATAGAAACCAAGATACTGAATCATTAAAACTTTCCTAAAAAGAGAACTCCAGGCCCAAATGGCCTCACTGACAAATTCTATCAAACATTTAAGAAATATTTCCAATGTTAGATGAATTCTACCAGCAAACAGAAAAAGAGGCTATTTATATTAACTCAGTTTATAAAACCAGAATAGCCCTTGATATCAAAACCCAGTATGGAGAGTATATTAAAAAAATTACAGACTAATTTAACTCATAAAGATGCAAAAATCCTGAACAAAACATTAGGAAAAGGAATCCAACAATACAGAAAAGGGTCACTGTATCATGATGCAAACTGTTTTCCAGGAATGCCACGTTAACAGATTAGTGGATCACCTTAATAGATGCAGAATGAGTGTGTGATAAAATTCAACAGATATCCATGGTAAGTACTCTTAGAAAACTAGGAGTAAACAGGAACTTCGATCTAATAGAGATCTAATTTAAAAAACCTGTAGCATACATCATAGTAAAACATTGAAAATTTTCCCTTTGAGGTCAGGCATATGACAAAGATGTCCACTATCATCGTTTCTATTCAACACTATACTCGAAGGGTTCAGCCAGTGTCATAAGGTAAGGACAAGAAATAAAAGGTAGAAAGATTCAAAAGGAAGAAACAAAACTGTATAGAGTATGATTGGGTATGTAGAAAATCCAAAAGAAAGTAGACATAAACTATTAATGTAAGTTTAGCAAAGTTGCCAGATACAAAATCATTACACACACACACACATACACACACACACACACACACACACACAATAAACAGCACTTCTACAGACCAGCTCTAAACATAACATGAAGAATCTTTTGAGATACCACTTACAACAGTATCAACTTCCTAGGAACAGACTGGACCAAAGACATGCATGATTTTTCAAAGAAGCTGCAGATTTTTATTGAGAGAACTGATCAAGCCAAATAATCAACATAACAGTATTTATGGCTTCAGTTTGTCTTCTTTTTAATTTCTCACTGTCCATCACCTAAAACATAAATGTAACAGTGGTAAGTTACTTAGAACTTTACTTAGATAATAAAAAAGGCACACAAGACATTACAGTTTGGGTTTTATAAGATGAAACTAAAACCAGAACCCTGACTACTGCACATGCTTCCATGCTAATGAACATTTTCAGGCATATGAGCACTAATTTTTTTTAATGCATCATTCTTTTTGGTGGTGTGAAGAAACAGATTAATCAAGCCCAGAACAGATTAAATCCTACTAGCCTATTTAAAGATAATTTAAGGAACGAGCAAAAACTGCCAGTGATTTCAGTTAAAATAAAATTAACCAAAAAGTTCAAGAAGTAAAACAATCAAGCAAACCCATTGTTATTCAAATACATTTACTTCATGTATCCTTCTAACTATATATATATATATGTGTGTGTGTGTGTGTGTGTGTGTGTGTGTGTTAAAATAATAATGTCATACTTGGAACTTTTCAAAGAGAAGGCAAAGAATAGCATTCCATTTGGTTGGTCTCTTTTATATGAAAGTATTTTCTTGATTTAGCTCAACCATTATATGGCCTATATAAAGTAAGGTGGCATTTTGTTCCATTCACACCTGTTGTCCTGGAGTAAGTAGTCATAGCATTCCCTTTAACTCTCAAGGGTACCCCAGTTTGGATGATAAAAATTACACAGTCATACTAGTTTTAAGCCATGGCCATTACAGATGACATTAAAATAGGAAGGAAAATACTACCATTTCTCAGCAAGGTTCACAATTAAAAAAAAAACAAACAGCAAACCAACCTAGAAAAGCAGAAACATACACATCTATATTTTTTGGCATTTAAAAGACAATAAATTTTTTGAGAAAGATACTAGGAAAAATTTAAAAAATATACTATTGTATTGCCTA
>NW_011494903.1:429687-431538 GCF_000754665.1 Bison bison bison
CTTGGCAGGCTATGGGCTGTGGGGTCACAAAGAGTTGGACATGACTTAGCAACTGAACAACAGCAAAGTTATTTAAACCTCATAATACCCTGATGAGGTAAGTCCCAATATTATTCTCACTATACAAATGAAACTGAGGCACAAAAACAATAAATGCCTTGAATTTGCTTATGCTTTCTCTCTGCTTCTATACCTGTTCCCATTCAGAATATACATACTATCAACAATGAGATCTGACACCTACTTTTTCCAGCCCTCAATGGTCTGTGAGTCTTCACTGGGAAAAAAAAAAAAAAAAAAAAAAAGGGAAAATGGCAAGTTCACTCAGCACTAAGCCCTTAGATCTGGAAGCTGGTCAGGTAGGTTCTTCCCATCCCATTTGGATCATGCCAAGCCGTCCTAAGCTCAGGAATAGCCAGTCTCCTGGCCTGGTCATGATGACCAAGGTAGCCAGCTCAGCAGCCCTGCTCATCATTGCAGCAGGACAAAGACTTGCAGCCTGCATCCCCAGAGCCATACTAGTAACCAGGGAACTGAACCTGAGGCTCGTCAGGCTCCCCCACATGCTTCCAGAAGATGCAAGCCCTACAGAAGGAAGCAGTAGGCTAGTGGTGTGGAAGCGGGCAGAGAATGGAAGTCAAGGTATTCTTCAAGCACACATCTAGCACTGAGTAGCCTGAGCCCCTGTGATTCCAATGGCCCAGGCCCTTTTCTGGCTGAAAGAAAGGAAAGACACAGAGAGAGCAAAGTCAGGCTTGTGACAGATGACAGCAAAGGTATAGATTATACTGCATCATATCCTAACCAGCCATTTTCCCAGTTTTCACAACATATTGATTCCAGTAGTCTGTTTCTTAGCTTCTATCAGTCTTCAGCAACTCTGGCTATACCCCTTCAGACTGCTGCCCCATTTGACGTATACTTTTTCTTTTTTTTTGTTGTTGAGTTACAGCTTATATACAGTGTTGTATTCGCTCCAGGTGTACAGCAAAGTGATTATATATACACAAAGTGTTGAGTATAGTTCCCTGTGCTACACAGTAGTTCCTTGTTGTGTATCTTTTTTATATGTAGCAATTTATATCAGTTTGTATCTGCTAATCCCAAACTCCTAATTTATCCTTCTCCCCAGCCATTCCCCTCTGGTAACTGTAAGTCTGTTTTCTGTGTCTGTGAGTCTGTTTCTGCTTTTTAAATACATTCATTTGTATCATGTTTTAAAGATTCCACATGTAAGTGATCCTGTGATATTTGTCTTCATCTGACTCACTGCACTTAGTGTGATAATCTCTAGTCCATCCATGTTACTTCAGTGACATACTTTTGATTCCTTACCTCTCTGCTTCATAACATGGACTCAAAATCCTTTACCATAAAGCATAGGTAGGATGCTACCTTTTGTGTAAGAAAGTTGAGGAAATAAATATTTACAGAAACATTTTGAACTTATGGTTTATTTATTTTTCTCTTTCTAAAAATATTCCCTAGCTCTGTCCACTGAAAAGATGTAGCAGCAATGACAACCTACTAGCAATGAGTATGTTTAATGCCTGGATTGTGATCTATAAATATCATTTTGTACCAAAAGGAATCAATCTTCCTTGAAAAAATAATTATTTTATGTATATAACAGGAAATTGTACGAAATTATCCTGGGACATCTTTTTTGTCAAAAAACAAGGGTGATATCAAAGACTCATGTAGTCACGTCAAAAGAACACAGGATCCAAGATGAAGGGGAGTTCCCATTTGCCTATATTGGGACAATTAGAACATCAAAAAATCTGCAATTCATCAAGCATCAAATGTACAAAATATGAGTTCATAATGATATTAAAAAATGTTGGTCAC
>NW_011494903.1:431749-432383 GCF_000754665.1 Bison bison bison
AGAGGGAGGGTAGGGGAGGGAGGAGGGAGGAGGGTTCAGGATGGGGAAGGCGGGTATACCTGTGGCGGATTCATTTCAATATTTGGCAAAACTAATACAATATTGTAAAGTTTAAAAATAAAAATAAAAAAAAAACCTAATAAAGAAAAAAAAATAAAAAAAATAGAACTATTAAAAAAATAATAGAATTTAAAAAAAATAAATAAATCTAGACCATGGTTTCTCAACACCAACACTACTGACATTTGGGGCCAGATCATTCTTTATTTGGGGACTATCTATGCACTGTATTAACAGAATTTTAGCAGCATCTCTGGTGCCTACTCACTAGATGCCGTTAGTACTGCCCCCCAGTTGTGACAATCAAAAATGTCTTCAGACATTGTTAAATGTCCCCTGAGGGACAAATTCATCTCTGCTTGAGAACCACTAATCTAGGGCAATGATCATGAATTAAAAAAAAAAAAAAGATTAAGCAAAGGATGACGGGGAGTTTTACAGTGGAGGGATCAGATACCATCTGAACCCACTGATCAATTTTAGCATCACTAAGAATAGGACAGCTAGATATTATGTACCTTCTGATGTGATGCAGTTGGAATCATATATCCCCTATGATATATTGATTCCAAAA
>NW_011494903.1:433430-435519 GCF_000754665.1 Bison bison bison
AACAGCAGCAACAAAGTAAGCTAATACTGTATGATTCCACTATATGACATTCTGGAAAAGAGAAAACTATGGTGACAGTAAAAAAGATGAGTGGTTGCCAGGGGTTAGGGAGAATCAAGAATGAATAGACTGAGCGCAGAGGATTTTAGGGCATTGAAACTACTCTGTATAAAACTATAACGGTGGATGTGTGTGTGTGTGTGTGTGTGTGTGTGTGTGTGTGTGTTCAGTCACTCCGTCGTGTCTGAGTCTTTGCGACCCCATGGACTGTAACCCACCAGGTTCCTCTGCACGTGGAGTTTTCCAGGCAAGAATACTGGAGTGGGTTGCCATTTCCTTCTCCAGGAGATCCTCCCAATCCAGGGATCTAATCCATGTCTCCTGCGTCTCCTGCATTGGCAGGCTGATTATTTACCACTGTGCCACCTGGGAAGCCCCCATAATGGTGGATACATGTCATTATAAACTTATCTAAACCCAAAGTGTGTACAACACCAAGAATGAATCTTAATGTCAGGTGATCGTGATGTGTCAATGTAAGTTCATTAATTGTAAAAAAATGTACCACTCTGGTGGGGGATGTTGATAATGGAGGTTATGCATGTGTGAGGGCAAAGCATATATGGTAATTTTCTGTACCTTTCACTCAGTTTTTTTGTAAACCTAAAACTGCTCTAAAAATGAAAGTCTATTTTTTCTTCAGATTACTTTTATTGTTTCATTTAAATTATCGATCCATTTAGAACTTATTTAAAGTTTTGGCATAGTGATTTAACTGTGTTACATTTCCTAAAATTGATAGCTAGTTATCCCAATGCCATTTGTTATAATCATTATTTTTTCATTAATTTTAAATCCCATCTTTGTTGAATATTTGATGTGTTCCTGGACTTTGTACTGTTTTGCTTCCTTTTCTTTCTACTCTGGTACTACACTGGTTAAAGTCTATTTCAAAGTGAAAAAGAAAGAATGAGAAAAAGAAAGATGGGAGACTTCCACATTCTTTTCTAGCTTTATTGAGGTATAATTTACAAGTAAAAATTGTATATATTTAAGGTATACAATGTGATATTTTGATATATGTATATATTGTGAAATGATTACCACATGAAGGTAATCAGCACATTCATCACCTCACATAGTTACCTTTTTTAAATCATGAGAACAGTTAAGATCTACTCTGTTAGTAAATTTCAAGTATACAGTACAGTATTATTGACTTTAGTGACCATGCTGTGCATTAGGTCTCCAGAACTTATTCATCCTACATAACTAAAACTTTGTACCCTTTGTCCAACATGTCCCCATTTCCCCCACTCTCCAGTTCCTGAGAGCAATGTTCTACTCTCAGCTATATGAGTTGGACTTTTTAGATCCACATATAAATGACATCATGCAGTATTTGTCTTTCTGTGCCTAACTTAGGAAATTTAAAGATTTTAAAAAGAGACTTAAGAGAGCTAACAACAAATGCATCATTGCATTTGGTTTGTGTCCTATTTTGAAAAAAATCAGATTTAAAAATACTTCTTGAAACAATCACAGAAATTTGAATATGATTTAGTATTTGCTTACATCAAGGAATTATTAATTAGTAAATTATGATAATGACATTGTGATTATGTAAAAAAAAAGTATTTCCTCTTAGAGATGCACACTCACATTGAATGAGATAATATAATATCTAGGATTTGAGTTTAAAAACTGCAACAGATCTTGGAGTAGAGAGAAATAAAACATGATTGGCAAAACGTTGAAAATTGCTGAAGCTGACTAAAGGGGATTCGTTCCACTCATTTCTCTATTTTTGTGTATGTTTAAGTTTTTCCATAATAAAGTAAAGTGTGAAAACAAACCAAGTGATACCTCTGCATCTAGAAAGGTGTAGTAGGTGTACTTCTCCCTATTTCTCCTGCTAAGTACAGTTTAAAACCTTTGACATTGGTTATAAAACAAACATAAGAATAGTCTGAAAAGTAGACGAAAGAAGGCAGACTGTTGACCTCAGAGCCCAAGGAATAACAAAGCAGTGAGTTCCCTGAGGTTTTGTTTTATTTTGTTTTGCTTCATCTATCCTAGATCTGGTGCT
>NW_011494903.1:435619-437965 GCF_000754665.1 Bison bison bison
AAGCTGAAAACCTGGAAGCATCAATGGGAATAAGCAAAAGCAAAAGAAAAAACACCTGCTCTCTCTAGGCAGACGACCAGGAAAGGGACAACCTTGCAAGACAGATAAGTTTTAGATAATAACCACTCTACTCCAAGAAAATTCCCCAGAAAATATTAAGCCACTATCCATGCCAACAAAGGCCAAGTGGGGAAGTTAAACTTACATCCTTGGCAGGCTGTAATATGCTATGGTGGTTTCAGAGAAAGACAAGTTCGGAGACTGAACTTTCATTCCTACTGGGCAATAACAAGGCCCCTTTGATGCATTGTCAGTGGAGACTACATGGAAAGACAGGATTCATGCCCACCTGGTGATAACAAGGGACCCTTCCTCTTGTACCCACTGGGCTGGTATCAGAGGAATCCCAGTAGAGAATCGGCACTTTTACTACCATCTAGCAGAAACTAGTATCCTTCCCCTAGTGTGGTGCTACTGGAAGTCATGAGAACTATAGCAAGGCATTTCTTCTCCTCTCAGCCAGGGTGGTATCAGCAGAGGCATAGGGGAGAGCCAGAATCCCCACCTTGCAGATGGGGGTGAGGACACCCTCAACCCCTAGGTGTCAATGGAGGCTAAATGAGGAACCAGGACTCCACTCCATCTGGCATCAGTTAAGTGGTATTCCCCTTCCCCTGCCAGAGCAGTGTCAGAAGCATGATAAAACCAAAAGATGTAAATACTATTCAAAGTCTCATTAACATAATACCCAAAATGTACAGGTTTTAATCAAAAATCACTCATAATATCAAAACCAGGAAAATCTACACTTGATGAGAAATGACAACTAAAACTTACAAGCAATGTGACATAGATGTTTATTAAGATGCTCCAATAAGCAATTACAAACATAATAGAAACAAATTTTTTTTAAAAAGTCTCCATTCTGACCAGTGTGAGGTGATACCACATTGTAGTTTTGATTTGCATTTCTCTATAGTAATAATAACAAGCAATGCTGAGCATTTTTCTTGTGTTTATTGGCCATCTGTATGTCTTCTTTGGAGAAATAACTACTTATGTCTTCTGCCCATTTTTTGATTGGGTTGTTTGTTTTTCTGATATTGAGCTGCCTAAGCTGTCATTCATTTCATGGCTCAGTGGGTAAAGAATCTGCCTGCAATGCAAGAAACAAAGGAGACATGTGTTCGATCCCTGGGTTGGGAAGATCCCCTGGAGGACGAAATGGCAACCCACTCCAGTGTTCTTGCCTGGAAAATCCCATGGACAGAGGAGCCTGGTGGGCTCCAGTCCATGGTTCGCAAAGGGTTGGACACGACTGAGCGACTAACACACACACAAGCTGCTTGTATATTTTGGAGATTAATCCTTTGTCAGTTGCTTCATTTGCTATTATTTTCTCCCATTCTGAGGGCTATCTTTTCATCTTGTATATGGTTTCCTCTGCTGTGCAAAAACTTTTAAGTCTAACTAGACCCCATTTGTTTATTTTTATTTATTTCCATTACTCTAGGAGGTGGATCATAGAGGATCTTGGTGTGACTTATGTCTTAGAGTGTTCTTCCTATGTTTTCCTCTAAGAATTTTATAGTTTCTGGTCTTACATTTAGGTCTTTAATCCATTTTGAGTTTATCTTTGTGTATGGTGTTAGGAGGTGTTCTAATTCCATTCTTTTACATGTAGCTGTCCAGTTTTCCAGGCACAACTTATTGAAGAGATTATCTTTTCTCCACTGTATATTTTTGCCTCCTTTGTCAAAGATAAGGTGCCCATAGGTGCGTGGGTTTGTCTCTGGGCTCTCTATCTTGTTCCATTGGTCTATGTTTCTGTCTTTGTGCCAGTACCATACTGTCTGGATGACTGTAGCTTTGTAGTACAGTCTGAAGTCAAGAAGGTTGATTCCTCCAGCTCCATTCTTCTTTCTCAAGATTACCTTGGCTATTCAGGGTCTTTTGTGTTTCCATACAAATTGTGAAATTTTTTTCTAGTTGTGTGAAAAATGCCACTGGTAATTTGATAGGGATCATCAAAAGATCTACAAACAATAAATGCTGGACAGCATGTGGAGAAAAGACGATCCTCTTTCACTGTTAGTGGGAATGTAAATAGATACTGCCACTATGGAGCACAGTAAGGAGATTTCTTTAAAAACTAGGAATAAAGCTACCATATGACCCAACAATCCTACTACTGGTCTTATACCCTGAGAAAACCATAATTCTAAAATACACATGTACCCCAATATTCATTGCAGAACTATTTACAATAGCTAGGACATGGAAGCAACTTAGATGTCCATCAACAAATGAATAGATAAAAGAAGTGTTGGTGCCTACATACAATGG
>NW_011494903.1:438065-439368 GCF_000754665.1 Bison bison bison
TTGTAGGGCAGTAGTAGAGACACGGACATTGAGAACAGACCTGCGGACACAGCAGGGGAAGGAGAGTATGGGACGAATTGAGAGAATGGCATTGAAACATATACATTACCATGTGTAAAAATAGATAGCCAATGGAAATTTGCTCTATGACACAGGGAGCTCAAATCCAGTGCTCTGTGACAGCCTAGAGGGGTTGGATGGAGTGGGAGGTGGGAGGGAGGTTCAAGAGGGAAGGGACATACATATACCTATGGCTGATTCATGTTGATGTATGGCAGAAACCAACAACATTCCAAAGCAATTATCCTCCAATTAAAAATAAATAAATTTTAAAAATAATAAATAAGACAAAAATAAAAAACATCTCATCAAAGAAATAGAATGTATAAAAAAAAAACTAAATGAAATTTTTAAAACTAAAAAATGCAATAACTGAACATCTGTGTCATCAAAGTTAGGAAAGGAGAGGAGGAAAAAGGTAGAACTGGAAAAGTATTCAAAAAATAATGGCTGAAAAACTCCCAAAAGACATAAAGCTATAACTTCAAGAAGCTGAACAAACCCCAAACTGTATACACGTAAATAAATCCATGCCAAGATCCATCATACTGAAAGTTCTGAAAACAAAGGACAAATAAAAAGATTGCAAGAGAGAGATGATGCCTTGCCTTTAAGGGGAAAACAATTTGAATCACAGAGGATTTCTCATCAGAAATCATGGAAGTCAGAAGGAATTGCCACAATACTTTTCAAAAGCTGAAGAAAACAACTGTCAATAGAGAACTCTGTGAAAATATCCTTTAGGAATGAAAGGATAATCAGAGTATTCTCAGGTAAACTATGAGAATTTGCCACCAGCCAACCTACCCTGAAAGGATGGCTAAAAGAAATTCTCTAAACAGAAAGGAAATTATAAAAGAAGGAACCTGGGAACATCAGGAGGGAGATAAAGCATAACAGAAAGAGTAAAAATATGGATATATACAATAGATTTTTCCTTCTCCAACTGAGTTTTCTAAATTATGTTTGACGGTTGAAGTATAAAGTACCATCTGATGTGGTTTTCAATGTATGCAGAGGAGATTATATAAGACAATTAGACTATAACTGAGTAAGATTTCCACATTCCATCCAAACTGGGAAAATGTTGATACCAGCAGACTATGATAAATTATGTATGTGTAATACCTAGAGAAAAAGCTCTCTCTAAATAGGTGGAGAGACATACCATGTTCGTGAGTTGGAAGACTCAGCATATAAAGATATCAGTTCTCCTTCAAATTTATATACAGCATTATTTAAT
>NW_011494903.1:440362-441000 GCF_000754665.1 Bison bison bison
AAAGAATCTGCCTGCTAATGCAGGAGACCCTGGTTTGATCTCTGGGTTGGGAAGATCCCCTGGAGAAGGAAATGGCAACTCACTACAGTATTCTTGCCTGGAGAATCTCACAGACAGAAGAGCCTGGCAGGCTACAGTCCATGTCACAAGAGTCGGACATGACTTAGTGACTAAACCACCAATTCAGCACTTGGCCCCAGGAATGTGAAATATGGAAAACTATGTAACTTTCCAATTATTACCACCAGAAGAACTAGAAAGTCAAAACAAATGGTTGATGCCGGTTACTTTCTAGAAACCTTCTAAAAAACAATCTTTTGATGGTAAACTAAAGGCTTGGGGATAGTGAAACCCTGCAACAAACTGATAGCAGTTACCTTTTCAGAGAGGAATGGGCAGATACCAGGGAAGAATAGAAAGGTGTTAAGTTTCTTAAAAAGTCAAATGTACACTTACTGTATGACCCTGCAATTCCACTCCTAGATGCTTGCTTACCCTATAGAAATGAAAATTTATGTTCACACAAAAACCTGTACATGAATGTTTATAGAAGTCTCAAACTGGAAACAATTTAAACGTCCTTCATGGCAAGTGGATATACTGACTTTGGTATGTTCATTCAATAAAAGGACAATAAT
>NW_011494903.1:441100-441732 GCF_000754665.1 Bison bison bison
CATTAAATAGTTCTATATATAAGTTTGAGGGAGAACTCACATCTTTATATGCTGAACCTTCCAACTCATCAACATGGTACATCTCACTACCTATTTAGGCAGGCTACAGTCCATAAGGCCACAAAGAGTTGGACATGAGCAAAGTGACTGAGCACATATGAACATAGAGCTATAATAATCAGGAATGTGTAGTATTGGCAGGGAAATAGACATATCAATGGGAAAAAATAGAGATCAATGATAAAAAATCAATGATCAGTAAAATAGAACTGAGAACACTGAAATAGACCCACACAAGAATGGCCAACTGATCTTTGACCAAGGTGTAAAAGCAATCCAATGGAGGAAGGATAGCCTTGTCAACAAATGGTGCTGAAGCAATTGAATATCCATAGGCCAAAAAATTTAAAAAAAGAACCTCTACCTAAAGTTCAAACCTTACACAAAAAAATTAACTCAAAATGAACCATAGATTTAAACGTAAAACTATGAAACTCTTAGAAGAAAGCAGGAGAAAATCTTCAGGCCCTAGGGCTTGGTGAAGAATTCTTAGATATTATACCAAAAGCATGATCCATAAAATGAAAATTTGATAAATTATACTAAATCAAAATAGAAACTTTTGTAAAAGA
>NW_011494903.1:441875-443327 GCF_000754665.1 Bison bison bison
ATGCCATTCTATTTATATTCTGGAAAAGGTAAAACTGTGGGGATATAAAACAAATTAGTGGTTGCCAGCATCTGGGAGCAAGGAAAGGGGTTGATTACCAAGAGACACAAGGGAAATTTCTGTTACCTGGAAATTTTCTGTATCTTGATTGTGGTGGTAATTATACAACTGTACGAAAAAGAAAGTGAAAGTGTTAGTCACTTAGTCATGTCCACCTCTTTGTGATCCCCTGTAGCCTGCCTGGCTTTTCTGTTCATAGAACTCTCTAGGCAAGAATACTGGAGTAGATAGCCATTCCCTTATCCAGGGTATTTTCCCAACCCAGGGATTGAATCCAGGTCTCCTGTATTGCAGGCAGATTCTTTACTGCCTGAGCCACCAAGGAAGCCCACAACTGTGTAAGTTTGTCAAAATTCATGCAACTGTACTTCTAAAAGGGGTAAGGCTTACTACATGTAAATTATATCTTAATAAACCTGACTTTAAAAATGCTGTAAAATATGTTTTACACTGATTATCCAAACAAGCTACATTGGATTAAATAGGCCAATCTGGTTGGTTCCTGTTTGGGCCGAGTTTTCAGTTTAAGGGCAGAGCCCCAAACCAAAAACCCATGTGAACTCTTCTGTCATCTCTGGGAAGAGACCAGTGTTTATACTGTTCAGGGAAAATGAGTGAGGCACTTTGATAAGCAGTACATTTTGCCTGACTGTTATTGCACTTTACATACGGGACTCTGCATCCAGAGGGAAATGGAAGAAATTGTTCTGGTTCTGCATCAAGAATGTTCAGAAACATCTGAACATTCAGCCCTTGCAAATTTCAAACTAAGAAGACAGGAGGAATGGTTCTCAGCACACAATTACTTTTCAAGGCTGCAATGAGCTTGTTGAGAATACAGAAAGGAATAGATACAAAGACTTTTCCACTGAATTCTGGGTACAGATGTAATTTATTTAAAACTCATCAACTGTTGGAATTGTTTATGGGATGGGAAAATTGGCAGGAGTACCTGAAATCCCACATGTAGCACCCAAGATTGAATTGGCTTGAAGTAAGCATGTCTCAGGAATCTCAAGGATTAATTTCCTTCTTCTTTTTCTGACCTAACAGCCATCAAATTTTGTAGTAGGTTATGGAGAAAGAAATAGCAGTCACAATACAATTAATTTTGATGGAAAAGTCAGCTAGATAAGTCATGTATTCACACTTGAGCTCAAGTTGGTATAAGGACTATAGCTACCCCAAGCTCCAACAGAAACATAACTCCAGTGCTGTTGTTATTGAAGAAATGAGGATAATAGTCCAAAAATTGTTGACTTGGAAAGAAAGCTACTACAAGTTTCATCCATAGTCATTCTTGCCTGATTTGAAAGCCAAATGGAACTTGGTGAACAACTATGCTGTATTATGGAGGTTTCAATTTGTTCATAAAACCCCTGGCACTAGTAG
>NW_011494903.1:444846-445073 GCF_000754665.1 Bison bison bison
AACCCCTGGCACTAGTAGTAGCCTAAGACCATTGAGTGGAGAAATTCTTGGAGAAGCCTCCAACTTCTCCATGGGAAATAGCTGTATCAATATCAATTAATGACTATGTTTCTCTAACATTTATTATCATCTTCTAAATAATCTTGGGAGAAAACTACTAACTGTGGGAGAAAGCAAATTATATTTTGAGGATGAGTCCTTTGTACAAGGAGAAGCTGGACTGGGAG
>NW_011494903.1:445173-448416 GCF_000754665.1 Bison bison bison
TCAGCCTATTTATTTCTGACAGTCAGTGGGTTATGGGACCACTGAAACATCCAGTCCTTGGTGAATTCTGTTTGCTACTACCTCTCCCACGCTTCCTATTAGGGAAGGTGGCAGTCTGGCATATCAGTTAAGCACAGACACTGGAGCCATTGTTGCTAGAATTCAAATCCTATTCTCTGCCATTTCCTGGCTATGGGACCATTGACAGGTTATTCAACATCTCTGTTTCAGTTTCTTCATATGTAAAAATAGATATAGTAATATCAATGACTCCATTTTAGCGTTGCTATGAGTCATGACTACTACGAATGTAAAAGAATTCAGAACAAGCAAGAACTCTCTTAAGTATTATCTAGTAGTATTACTATTTTTATTTCTAGGAGCCCAAAGTATCAAAGCAAGTGAAGAAATGAAAATTGGGAACACTAGATACCTTGGTCAAAGTATGCAGTGAGACTCTTTAACTAGTAAGACTTCACAATCAGAGACCTGAGCTGGGTCCTCTTCTCTGCACTTTTGTTCTTTGCTAACTAGAGTTGGAGGAGGGCCAGGAACATCAAAGTACTGCACACATTCCTCTCTGAAGGGTAGGTCCCATCTTTCCCCTTCATATTTCTGGCAACTCCTTCCAAAACTAATCAAAGTCACTACAGAGATCTACATTAGTCTTCTAGGGCTGCCATAATAAATTAGTACAAACTAGGTGGTTTTAAACAATGAAAATTTATCCTTCTACAGTTCTGGAGACTAGATGTCCAAAATCAAGGTGTCTATAGTGCCATGCTCTCTCTGAAGTCTCCAGGGGAGAATATATTGCATGCCTTTCTCTTAGCTTCTGATGTTGTTGACATTCTTTGACATTCCTTGGCTCGTAGACATATCACTCCAATCTCTACCTCTTTCATCACATGGCATTCTCCCCATGTGTCTCTATCTTTGTTTGTGTCTCTTCTCCTCTTCTTATAAGGAGACCAGTCCTATTGGATCAAAGGCCAACCCTAATGACAGCATCTTAACCTGCTTACGTCTTCCAAGATGCTATTTCCAAATAAGGTCACATTCAAACAAGGTACTGGAAATTAAGACTGCCACATATCTTTTCACAACAACCCATGACAGGATCTAAGATAACAAACATTTTAGTATACCTGAAACAATTGTGCCATCCCATATGTTGGATAGTGGAAAGAAGTTCCACTATCCATTGAAGGGGAGAACTGCTTTTTCTACCTGCCTAGAATGGCCTCAAACCAACCTCTAAGAATTCCTTTCAGGCAACCTCTGCTGCTGCTAAGTCACTTCAGTCGTGTCCGACTCTGTGTGACCCCATAGACGGCAGCCCACCAGGCTCCCCCATCCCTGGGATTCTCCAGGCAAGAACACTGGAGTGGGTTGCCATTTCCTTCTCCAATGCATGAAAGTGAAAAGTGAAAGTCAAGTCGCTCAGTCATGTCCGACTCTTCGTGACCCCATGGACTGCAGCCTACCAGGCTCCTCCACCTATGGGATTTTCCAGGCAAGAGTACTGGAGTGGAGTGCCATTGCCTTCTCCCAGGCAACCTCTAGTTGGGGGCATAACTTTGGGTAATCTTTGTAAAGCACTGTTCTCGGTGGTGGTTCACAGCCACTCCTGTTGAGTTGAGGCCATTCTAACTGTCCAGGAGGACCACCCCACACACACACTGGAAATCATCCAATTAAGATATTTTGCTGCTAAAGCAAAAGGGATATTTTCAACTAAGAAATGACCTGATAACAGCAAACCTCACAGAAGTGGGTGGCCAGGCAGAAGAGCATGAATCAGGTCTAAAGCTGAGCTGCCTAAGGGCTGAAATGTCTTAGGGTTTAATTGGGCTAAAGCCCTTCCTTTTGGGTTGATAAGCCTGAGAAAGCAAACACCTGACTGTCCACCTTATGTGGAGGCCTGAATACATTGAGGGTCCAAGAGTGAGAGTCAGAGGTAAAACATAGTTTGGCAAAGAGTTACAAAAGTTAGCCCAGGGTTTTACATTCTAGATCAATAAGCTGTATGGTAGAGTCTAAGGTCCAGGCCAGGGCTCTACTCAAGCCAAAGAGAAGACCCTAAAGTGGTTGAAAATTGATCATGGCATATTTCCAGCTCCCACTCCTGTTCCCAGACTTGAGTGAGGGGAGGAAGAGAGGGAGCCTTTCTTGATAATGTGGAAGATCATACTGGGGGTATTCAAGTGGGATAAAAAGATTAATCATCCCTGGTTTGTCCGTGCATTGCACTTAAAGAGGCATGGGGACAAGCCCAAAACCCTTTCCCCAGGGGTCAAAACCAGAGTTAGATGCAAGGTTTGCTCTTAGAATGCCACTTATAGTGGCCATAAAAATATGCCACTGAGATCTTCTGCTGCAGAAAGCACAGTTGACTAGTAGCCCTAGCTTCCTTCAGAC
Source organism: Bison bison bison (assembly GCF_000754665.1). Lineage (NCBI taxonomy): Eukaryota > Metazoa > Chordata > Mammalia > Artiodactyla > Bovidae > Bison > Bison bison. The sequence continues at coordinate 447,595 of NW_011494903.1, forward strand.
TTGGTCCACCACCAAGTTTGCACCCACACCATGCTACCCACAGGCTGCCAAGAGCACTGACTGAGCACGGTGCAAATGCTAGTGCAGGCTCATTCTTGTGGGATGCAATATTTCTCTAACCCATCTGATGGGCTCAAACTTTTTTTGAACTGTACTATAGACTGGAACTCTCTCTAGCCAGTCCCTTTTCCTTCCCCTTCTCCTTTCTCTGGTGTCAGGCCTAGACTATAATCTGGAAGCTCTCCCTTGCCTACTTCTGCTTCTTCCTCTTTATCACCCAAAGGCATTTCTCCCAATAAGTTTCTTGCACATCTAATCCCATCTTAGCATCAGCTTCTTGGAGGTTTTGAATAGACATAAAGTACACTGTTGATGGGATTCAAGGAAGTTGATAGATGGGTTTGAGGGACTGGATCACTCACTACCTGTTGGGCAAAGAGAATGCCATCCTGAGTTGGAGATGGGAACAGATATTCCTTTCCACAAGGTGGTAATGCAAATGCCAACAATTTCACCAGTTGTGACCTGGGAAAATGTCCAATGGAAGGAAACACTCTTGCAGGTACAATGATTCTGACATTTGAAAGAAAAGATCAGCACAGCTGACTGGTTATTATGAATTTGTATTGATGCCCTACAAGGGAATAATGAGATAGAGGGCTGTTAACAAGCAATTAATGCCTAAGCATAAGAGACAGAAGATCTTGTTGATAGCTTACAAAGATGACCTCTTCTCTTTCAGTAGAACACTATTTAATAGGGAAGAACAAATCTGACTCCATATTGGATCTGTTTCTTTTACTTTAACCTTTGCTTTCCATT
>NW_011494903.1:448516-449010 GCF_000754665.1 Bison bison bison
TACCAACTGAGCTACCATGGTAGCCTGAGTCTGACTGGAACCAGGAAATATATGCAATAACTTAATCATCTTTTTAACTTTACCTCCTCACCTCCCTCTCTTCATTCTATAAAAGAAACTAGCATCCAAACCCAGGCAAGATGGTTCTTTGGGACACCAGTCCACTATCTTCTCAGTCTGCTGGCTTTCTGAATATAGTCACTGTTCCTTCCCCCAGTGAAAGATCTCTTGATTTATTGGCCTCTTGTGTGGGAGCAGGAAGAGCTTGGATTCGGTGACAAGCTGACACATCAGAGGAGCAGACTCAGGACTTGATAGCAACAGCCTCAAGATGATTAAATGCTCATCCCAGGCAAGTCTGTCATGCTAAAGTCAGAGCCCTGGTTGGAAAAATATAGGACCTGAAAAATAGGATGGAGAGATCTGAATGGATACTCTTAAGGTGTTGGCTCTGTAGATTTCCCTGAACTCTCAGAAAATGCACAGGTAGCTCA
>NW_011494903.1:449848-451373 GCF_000754665.1 Bison bison bison
ACAAAGCCTCACTCTACAAAACATATGGTTTCCCTTTCAGGAGCTGCCCCAATCTTTTCTCCTGGCTGCTAGGCTAATAACCTCAGTTAAATCCCAGCATAACCCAACTGGAGACATGCTGGACCCTAAAAGGAAGGAAATAGATTGTATACGGAAGAAGCTGGGAAGAATTGGCTAACACAGGTTCACATGAGCCAAGTGAGTACCCCTGAGACTGGATTTTGAGGTTCTTGATCAAGGTAGCTAGAACATAAGATTGAAGAAGCAATAATTTAACAATTTGAGGGTACTTTCTCGGGAGGTAGATTTAACATCCTGACAAGCATCCTAGGGATGGAGCAAACTCACTGCTAGAGTGGCTCTGGGGCTTCCCATGTAGCTCAGCTGGTAAAGAATACGCCTATAATGTGGGAGACCTGGGTCTGATCCCTGGGTTGGGAAGATTCCCTGGAGAAGGGAAAGGCTACCCACTCCAGTATTCTGGCCTGGAGAATTCCATGGACTGTTATAGTCCATGGTGTTGCAAAGAGTCAGACATGACTGAGCGACTTTCACTTCACTTCACTTCACTTCAGTGTGGCTCCTAGAAGCCTTCAGTGGGCAAAGGCTCATGCTGGATGAAGTGAAAATGCCTGTGTCGCCTAGCAGATGATAGAGGAAGGAATAGAGAAGCTGGAGGAAATGGACTGTTGGAATGGATAGACCCTGTGAGGTCAGAATTAATATCAGAAGATTATGTTCCTTGGGTGGGGGAAGGGGTGCATGAGGAAAACTCACTCTTCACCAAAACCATCAGGAATGTACTGGTGAGAGGAGCACCAGTATCACTAAGAAGCTCAGTGTTGACTCTCACTTGCTGGCTAGGATTGAGGGTAGGAGAGGTGGTTACTGCTCATTAATGTTCATGGGAAGCATGGAGCCTGGAATTAAGAGAGCCAGGTGGCAGCAATCAACTGTCAGAAGCCAGGAAGCTGCAGTCACCATAACAACTGACAATACTTTAAGTGAAAAGAGGAGTCGGAGGGGCTTGTGGAGATGGTTAATAGAAAATAGTCTGCTTCGGAGGCAAAACAGTCAGTCAACAAAGGCATTGCTTAGCCTACATCTAAGGCATCTACAGCCAGATAAAAGCCAAAATTGGAGGAGAAGGCTGAGGGTATTTGCCCCAGTAAAGGGTGTAACTATAAGAGTAGCATGAGGGAGATCTTTGTGGTAACAGAAAAGGCCTTGATTATGGTTGCTGCTACTGCTGCTAAGTCGCTTCAGTCATGTCCGACTCTGTGCGACCCCATAGATGGCAGCCCACCAGGCTCCCCCATCCTTGGGATTCTCCAGGCAAGAACACTGGAGTGGGTTGCCATTTCCTTCTCCAGTGCATAAAAGTGAGAAGTGAAAGTGAAGTCGCTCAGTCATGTCTGACTCTTAGCAACCCCATGGACTGTGGCCCACCGGGCTCCTCTGTCCATGGGATTTTCCAGGCAAGAGTACTGGAGTGGGGTGCCATTGCCTTCTCCGATTATGGTCT
>NW_011494903.1:451891-452199 GCF_000754665.1 Bison bison bison
TACAAATATATACATCTGACTAATGTATATTGAATGTCATTGAATGATCCACAGACATACAAAATAAACAAAATGCATGCAAAAACTGATAAAATATGAGCTAAGATCTGTAGTCCAGTTAACTGTGTTGTGCCAATTGGTTTCCTGGTTTTTTACTATAAGTTATGTAAGATGTCACTATTGATGTAAGCAGGGTGATGGGTACATGAGACCCCTTTGTCCTCTTTTTGTGAGGTTAAAAGTATTTCAAAAGTTAAAAGAGAAAGAAAGAGCTTTGGAACAAAGATCAAACTCTCAGAGGCATATTA
>NW_011494903.1:452299-453050 GCF_000754665.1 Bison bison bison
GGCATAGTTTAATTGGCAGTCTTTTTACTTTCTTACTGTGCTCGTGTGCTCAGTTGTTCAGTCATGTCTGACTCTTTGTGACGCTATGGACTGTAGCCCACCAGTCTCCTCTGTCCATGGGATTTCCCAGGCAAGAATATTGTAGTGGGTTGCCATTTCTTTGCCCAAGGGATCTTCTTGACCCAGGGATCAAACCCGAGTCTCCTGTGTCTCCTACATTGGTAGTCAGATTCTTTACCACTGAGCTACCTGGGAATCCCACTTTCTTCGTGTAGTGATACATAAAATAATGGTACATCTTACACTTGATAGCATCTCAGATATGGTGTACCTGAGAACAACCCTTAACTAGACCTGGGTGAATGTCTTGAGGATGCTAATGTCTAGATCAAGGCTCACTTAATCAGCCACTCCTGGATGTGGCAGCCCACCCCAGACAACCCTCACCTCAACATGATGTAGCTCCTTTCCAGACCAGAGCCCTGCCTTCTGCTTCCCGCAACATGAAGCATTCATCCTCTACAACCTGCTCCAGTCCCTAGACCTGGACCTCATCTTTTCCCCATCAACACCCCACCCAACTGCTCCAGCCTTTGGCCTGCACATGGAGGACACTGCTGCTGCTGCTGCTGCTAAGTCACATCAGTCGTATCTGACTCTGCGACCCCATAGACGGCAGCCCACCAGGCTCCCCGGTCCCTGGGATTCTCCAGGCAAGAACACTGGAGTGGGTTGCCATTTCCTTCTCCAG
>NW_011494903.1:453150-453733 GCF_000754665.1 Bison bison bison
CACAAAGAGTAATGGCCACTCTCAGGCTAGAAATGGTGATCTGTATAGCTGTGGTTTGTTGTGAAGCAATGGATACCTGAAACATGGAACAATTATTGCAATTCTGCATTTTCATGCAGTGCAACAACAAAGTATATTTTGCGTCCAAAGCAAGGAAGATACCTACAAGTAGCTGAAACTCTTTTGTACTTTGTTGTTGAGATATGTTCAACCAGATTACTTGTCACAAGCTGAGCAAGTAAGCCCATGTCCAAGCTTGTAACTTGGTAGCAACTTGGAAGAAAATACCTTGGATGTTTCTTTTAAGGAATGCAGCATCAGCAACTATCTTGATGGCACAGAGGACAATATCCTGTGAGAAAACACGGATAATTTCAACTCTGAACCAAAAAGTGATTCAGAATAACCAGGTTATTTTAGGAATAACTTCAAACAATTTATATTATTTATATTTTTAAGACACTCATAAGAGTGACTATGTCTATATCAAATTTAAAAAGCTTTCAATAAGTAAAAACTTAAAATTATAAGTGCAAAGAAAAGATTATGGCATAGTTTAATTGGCAGTCTTTTTACTTTCTTA
>NW_011494903.1:454089-456328 GCF_000754665.1 Bison bison bison
CTTCCCATCACATCAGAATGATCTGGCACAGCCAAAAACTCTGGATGAAGCTTCTGGTTCAAATCCAGGGGGGATGTGTTAGTCCATCAGTCGTGTCTGACTCTGCGACCCATGGACTGTAGCCCACCAGTCTCCTCTGTCCATGGAATTCTCCAGGCAAGAATACTGAAGTGGGTTGCCATTCCCTTCCTACTGAGGAGTGTGGGGGACCCTAGGTCTATTTGGAAACTATTGGGGTCTTTCTTGGGTCTTGATGTGAGCAAAGACCCACATCTTCATGGTATGAAGAGCAGACCTGAGAGTTTGGGTTTGGCAAGTTGTGTCATGGTATGAAAGGCAGAAGTGAGGGCTCTCACCTTTCTGTGGACTCTTGCTGTTTGTGCCAAAGGAATGCCTCCTGGCCTGCTCAGCTGCCTAACTGTGTGGGGGATTTCATTTAAATATGATACAAGGGAACTTGGCAAAGAAGAATTTTAGAGTGAGGCATTGTACAGTTTGGGAAAAATTGTCAAAATTTTCGTTGGTTTGAAATGAAATTTTTCCAATCAATAACTAAGATCTTTCAGTAAATTCCAATGGTTTGGGGTTCAGTTTTCAATGATTTTATAAGTCAAGTAGATTTGTTTCAGGTTTTTGCAGAGTTGTTTCCATGTTGTGGCTCTTTTGATATTATTTTTACTTCAATTTCATTTTAAGGTAAGTAATTTTACTGTTTGGTTTCTAAAATTTTTATAAGCCTTTTACTTATGAAAATTGACTCAAAGCAAGTATCTCCCAACAGCAGTTTATAAGACTTTTGTAACTATTGACTGTATTCATTTTTGAACTATTTCATATTACTGTTCTGGCTTCAAAACACCTTATCATTTGTGAATTCTTAAAAATTCAGTTACAATTGAAACAATTATTTTATTCTGAATGTTCTTTCATATTCAATAAGCTTTTCATTTGTACAATTTTTAATCAGTCTCTGATATTATTTTGATACTATATACTGTTCTATCAGAATTGAGGATGTCAACATTCCTAGGCTTTCTATTTGGACATTTGATTAATTCTTAAATACTGTGGCATTTTCTAAGCTTTTAAAAAATTATATATTTGCATGTATTTCAGAATTTGGAAAGTGATTTTTGTCTTTTTTTACATTTTTGAGTGAGTGAACTCGCTCAGTCATGCCCTACTCTTTGCGACCCCATGGACTGTAGCCTACCAGACACCTCCCTCCATGGGATTCTCCAGGCAAGAGTACTGGAGTGGGGTGCCATTTCCTTCTCCAGGGGATCTTCCCAACCCTGGGATGGAACCCGGGTCTCCTGCATTCCAGGCAGACACTTTAACCTCTGAGCCACCAGGGAAGATTTTTTAAATTGAGATATAATTGACATGTAACACTGTGTAAGTTAAAGGTGTACAATGTGTTGACTTCATACATTTATATATTGCAATATGATTATCACCAATTAGCTAACACCTCACATAATTATCATTTCTTTTCTGTGGAGGGAGTAATTAAGATCTAGTCTCTTAACAAGTTTGATGATCATAATACAATAGTATTGTCTGTATCCACCATACTGTGCATTAGGTCTCTAAGACTTACCTACCAGTGTCAAGTTTGTACCCTTAAATGACACCTCTCCTGCTCCCCCACACCCAGACCCTGGTAACCACCATTCTACTCTCTGTTTTCACAAGTTCAGCTTTTTTAGATTTTACATAAGTGTGATCATACAATGTTAGTCTTTCTCTGACTTATCTCACTTAGCATAATGTCCTCTAAGTTCATCCATATTGTCGCAAATGGCAGGATTTCTTTCTTTCTCATGAAGGAAAGAATATATATAATGTCCTCTTCTTTACCTCCTTTATCCATTAATACACTGGTGGACACTTAAGTTGCTTCCGTATCTTGGGTATTGGGAATAATGCTGCAATAAACACGGGAGTGGAAATATCTCTTTGATATCCTGCTTTCATTCCCTTTGGATATAGGCCAAGAAGTGAAATTACTGGATAGGGTAGTTCCATTTTTAATATTTGGCGAAACTCTACACTATTTTCCATAGTAACTATACCAGTTTACCCTCCCACCAACAGTGCACAAGATTTCCCTTTTCTTCACATCCTCACCAACACTTGTTACCTCTTGTCTTTTTGGTGATGTCTATTCTAACAGGTATGAAGTGATAGCTCACTGTGGTTTGATTTGAATTTCCCTGATTAGTTATGTTGAGCA
>NW_011494903.1:456428-459682 GCF_000754665.1 Bison bison bison
TCTCCCATTCTGTAGATTGCAAATTTTATATTTTAAATCTTGTTTATTTAAGTCAATTATTCCTGCTTTGTTTGGCAGTATTTTCATGAAACTTTCAGTTGCAAATTAGTTTAAAATGTATGCCTCCAATCACCAGTTAACACTTTGGTAACTTTTATGTATCCTATTTAAATGTTAAAAAAAGCAGGAGTTGAACTATTCATATCACATAGATTATAGCACACTTTTATCATCCCTCAGTATAGGCTATTCTCTTTTCAAATTTTATTTTATTTTTTTCTCTTGTACCCCAAATTCCTACTCTAATTATCCTCTCTCTACTGCATAAATATTTTTGAAATACATCCTGGATGTTTGTATCTCCATACACACACACACACACACGCACATATATATATATATACACACATACATATAGTGTTGCTTGATGTCACACTTTTTACAGCATTTTCTTCTCAAAAATTATTTTTCAGATTTTAGGGTTTTTTCCCAAACAGTAATATTCACTTTATGAATCTAGCTTTGTTATATTTTTGACTGTATCATTTACGTCAATGCAGGCTTTAGTTAACATAATGTTCCCAGTCCAATGACATTATATTGCTACTTTGTTTTGCTTTCAGAATTGAAGCTTTTATCTAATTGGGCTTATTTCATATCATGAAAGGCTGCTATCAGAGCATCAGGGCCAGGAATGAGGGCTTTTTTTCTGGTCAGGGAATGACAGGTAGTGAACTCTGTAAATTGGCTTGCCCAGTTTCTCTTCTAACCCTTCCCTGATGTACCTTCTTTTATGACACAAAATAGAGCTAAAAGCTCTATTTTCTCCCTTCTTTGAAACCAGGAAATTGATGTGATTTCAGTTCTGCTAATCAGATATACTCCTATGTGAATTATCTTTGAAAATTTAGTCAAGTGGAGAGAGCAGTGGCAGTATTAGAAGCCTCCATTTTATGGCTCGCAGTCTAGCAGGCCCAGGTGGCTCTGGAACAACAGATGCGATAGCAGCTTCCTGACCTCAGGTGCATAGCTAAGGGAGTATATTCCTAGAGCCAACGGTCATGATGGCAGATTCCTGACTCCAGGATTGTGACTAAGATACTATGATCCTGAACCCAGCTGTCAGGAAAGAAACTTTCTAATTCCCCAGATTCCTGTGTGGCAGAGGTAACAGTCTTCCTAGTGGGGCACTTCGTTTTATTGTGTTAGTAGTCATTCCTGGTAGCTGAGCATAAGGGTTGCCTCTTCAGCCCTTCTGATGATTTCATAAGCACATTTTCCCCTCTCTTAAGTCCCTATCCTGTTAAAGTAAGTAGAGTGATTTCTGTTATGGGCAACTGAACTTTGATTAATACACATGCTGATCAAAATAAAGTTCTTCCACAACCTAAATGTCCATCGACAGATGAATGGATAAAGAAGATGTAGTGCACACATACACACACACACACACACACACACACACACACACGGGAATACTACTCAGCCATAGAGAACAAAGTTTTCCCATACGCAGCAACATGCGTGGACTGGCGAGCATTATGCTAAGTGAAATAAGTTAAACAGACAAATATTCTATAATATCAATTGTATGTGGGACCTAAAAAGTACAACAAACTAGTGACTATAACAAAAAGGAAGCAGACCCACAGATACAGAGAACAAACTAGTGGAGAGGGAAGTGGGAGGGGCGAGAGGGGGTAGGGGAGTAAGAAGTATAAACTACTAGGTATAAAATAAGCTACACAGATATATTATACAGCACAGAGAATATAGCCAACATTTTATAATAACTAGAAATTTTAAAAATAAAGTTCTTCCAACAAGAATGCTCTACTAGGGATACCAAGACTATTGTTCTTTCAGACAACCACTCACACAACTTGTTATTTTTTAAAAAATATTTACGTATTTACTTTGGCTGTGCTGGGACTTTGTGTATTGCACAGGCTTTCCTAATTGCAGTGAGGGGACTACTCTTCCTTGCGGTGCTTTGGACTTCTCACCGCGGTGGCTTCTCCTGTGCTGGAACACGGGCTCTAAGCATTCCAGTTTCAGTAGTTGCAGATCCCAGGCTCTAGAGTTCGGGCTCGGTGGTTGTGGTGCACAGGCTTAGTTGCCCTGCAGCATGTGGCATCTTCCTGGACCAGGAATCGAACCTGCGTCCCCTGCATTGGCAGATGGATTCTCATCCACTGTGCCACCAGGGAAGTCCCAAAACTTGTTATTACTTTTAAGGAATTTCATTAGGGCATGTCAGGTACAGAGCCTCTTCCATCACTCACAAATCCCAGACGAGTGACCAGATGAAGAGAGTTTATCATATGTGGATGGAGAAACTCCTTTCTCTGAGCAATTAGAACTCCTTATCCTCAATGGAATTTGCTTTCAGTTACTGCATCTCCCATCTCAGAACAAATTGACTTAATAGAGAAATGTCTCACCCTTTTTTGCTCAGGACCCTGATACCAGATGGAGGAGGAAATGGCAACCCACTGCAGTATTCTTGCCTGGAAAATCCCACGAAGAGAGGAGCCTGGTGGCTACAGTCCACAAGGTCACACAGAATCGGACATGACTGAGCACAGCACAGCACAGCTGACAGCAGAGACTTAGTCCAAAAAGGGAGGAGGTGAGGGGAGAGGAGTGAGATATACACATCATCTTTAGCAGGGCATCAAAAGAAAAAGAGCAAAAATTGTGAGCTTCAGGGACTCAAAATGTAGGAGCTTGGCAGGCAGGCTCTGCTGTCTCCTTGGGGCCATTTAAAACTGAAAGGTCAATCTGCTGAGCTCCTTTGGGTAACAGGCTATCTACTCAGCAGCCCTGCCCACTGCTTGCCTGGCATCATCACACTCCCACAAGTTGTCACATCCATCTGAGAATGAGGAAGGTGCTGCCATGTAGAATGCTTATATGTGCAATGCTACCTATGTTCACTAAAGGCTCAGTGCATCAGGAGGCCCCCGGACAGCCCGAAGAAAAGTACACAAAGCGTGCTAGGCCATGCAGACAACTACACAAGTGGTACTTCCACCAAATCAGGTCCTAACCAGCCCTTCCTCACCTCCGCATTCATATCATCTCCAGCTGTTCTGTTATTCATCTTTCTTCTGTCTTTTTAGGCTCTACTTGTCTGGGCTGCTTGGAGAAGGAAATGGCAACCCATTCCAGTACTCTTGCCTGGAAAATCCCATGGACGGAGAAGCCTAGTAGGCTATAGTCCATGATGTCACAAAGAGTCGGACACGACT
>NW_011494903.1:460123-460225 GCF_000754665.1 Bison bison bison
CACCCCAGGCATTATTTTTGTATGGTTTTCTGAAATGCATTTCAAAGTTAGAGGGTTTGGAAAGGCCGAGCATATTCCAAGGTTAAGCTCTGTGTACAAGAT
>NW_011494903.1:460325-462185 GCF_000754665.1 Bison bison bison
TCAGTGGCTTAACATGATAGATTAGATTCTTGCTCGATTAACCCAGTGATGTTGTTCTTTCCTGGCGGTGACCTCCTTCTATCCTGTGACCTCACTCTTTCCTAGGGTTCCAGTGTTCCCACCATTTAGCTGGCAGATGAAGAAAGAGACCACAGGGAAGGCACAGCCCCTTATTTGGCATGTAGTGATTCTCACACTCTACTAGCAAGTACTAATCACCTGGATGGTTTGGGGTCAGGATGGGGGTTCTGAGAACTGTAATCCCCAACTGGGCAGCTGCTTCTAGGCACAATCCCATGCCATAGAAAGACAGCATGAATCTCAGATGGCCACTGAGCCATCTCAGTCACACACTTTTTTTTCTTTCTCAAATAATCAGCTTCTAAGTCAATCATTGCAGAAGATAAAATGTTAAATTCTATACAAAGGCAGTGAGGCAAAATTTCCTGGAAATAAATTAGAAATAAAGCCTCTAAGTATCCAAAATTGGCCCCAAATATCAAAGTGGACTTGAAAAGTTTTAAGTTTTTCACAGAACAGAAAAAATAACACCCTCATTCTTCACCAACATTTAAATAGCTGGGCACAAAGGCTGAAATTCAGGTAAAAACTATTAAAAGTCCCCAAACTCCTTGATAACACAAATTTTTCAAATATTTGGAAAATATTATGATGAAAGAACCATTGACTCTTTGTGTGTGTGTTTGTGTGTGTTTAAGACAGAATGTATGCTTATCCTTGCTGATAAGTTGCTCTTCCAGATCTAGCAAGACTGTCCCCTGCGGGGGCCTACCCCTCCTGAGTACATCTTTGGGGATCATGAAGGCCAGGGCCATTTCTGGGTGGATAGCTTAAGGAAGAGTTCCACAAGCCTATAGGCTCACATTCAAGGAGACTCCGTCTGGGTCCTCCCCATGTCTCTCTGACCTGTGGTCCTCTAGCAAGGCACAGTAGACACCCGCCACGATATCCTAACCAGTGGGTGGTGAACAGTAGATCTCATCATGCAAAGATATCCCTTCATTCACGTGCGTGTTTATAAGCCCCACATCTGCTACTCTGATTCATGGGCTCTATTTTTCTCCATATCAAAACCTTGAAACCAGATTTTGTTCATATTCCCCATAGAAAATCATAACAGTGAGGTTTGTAGAATTAAATTGTAGAAGATTTCCTAAGGGGAGATATGTCAATGTGAGGGGCTGCTCCCATAGAATTTAACTTGAAAGTTGCCATTAGATATTATTTCGTCTCCTACAGCTTTCTTTTTAGTCTCTAGTGATCAGCTTCCCCTTGTCCCTACCACCTGCACCTTCACCCAACAGTCTTCCATTTTCCCATGCTTTGTTCTCTCCTTCAGAGGATCTTGCCCAGGCAGTCTTGATCTTTCCTCTTGCTCTTTCAGGGAAATTATTGTCTCCCCTAGCTTCTCCTGCCAAACTTACGCATTCCACTGACTTCTGGAAGCTTATCCCTCACTCCCTGTGACAGGCCATTAATTATAAAGTTAATGACTTTGTACCTAGCTCCTCACGCTCCCCCCCAAAAACCCTCTTCTGTTACTAAATCTACCTTCCTTAGAAAGTTATATGATATCACGTCTAATTTTCTCTTCTGCTGCTTATGCAACATAAACCTCCTGGTGTTTTCAGCCGATCTGTAGGGGAGACACTGTTTAAGGCACTGGATCTGCAGAAGCCATTCAACTGGAAATTGTCAGATAGTGAGTGGGGAGGAAATACAAATAATGGACCAAGTAAACTGTAAAAGACATATTTTCACCAAAAGCTGGTCAACGTGCCTACTCTTGTGACTGAAAATCAGTGACTGACACCGGAAACCAATCGGGCCATAAGGGAA
>NW_011494903.1:462517-464654 GCF_000754665.1 Bison bison bison
GGCTGGGCTTGCGCAAGAGATTTCCTCAGCTATATCCTTCCTGTCTGGGAAAACTGAAGGCCAGAAGAGCAGGCTTGAGAACTGATCTCCCTAAACTGCTATAAAAACAGACAGAAGCTTTTTGGGGATGCCCAGCAATGAGAACAAAACAGGAAAGATGTCCTTAGGGAAGGGATTAGTTCCAGGCTAGAGCAGTCTCTAAAGGCCTTGGGAGAGTGGATTGTGGGCATCTCTTTCCAAATCCACATTTCTGTTCATGACATTGTATTGGCAACTTGAAATCAGCCCTAGTGGGAGCATTTACACCATAGAAATAGGCAAATGCTACAAATCAGGGGTTTTCTCTCTGAGAGCTGTTTCACCAATACACCACTGCCTGTGGGCATGTGCTTGTCTAGGGAGGAGATGGGCCTCCCCCACGCAAGCCCCTTTGAATGTCTAACACCTACCCACTCACTACCTGGAGTGGGCATCTTCAATTGATATTTTTTGTCTGCTGCATCCCCACTTGTTTTCCTTTTGGTACTAACACCCCCTGTTCTTTTCCTTGGTCCTGATTATTTATAAATTTCTCTTTTACTCCATGAATTTGCAGTGGGCCCACTCACTCTTATGCGTAAAGGAAAGTGGGACATAACTATACAAATAAAATCCAACCTGACCATGATATCAGGGCATTTTACTGCAGAACAAGGAAAGTTGTGGTTCCACCACCTCCGATCACCCTTATTAGCATAGGTTACACCTACCGAGCCCCTACTGTGTGCAGGTGCTTTCCATGGATTTTCTCCTTCAATCCTCACAACCAATCTAGGAGCTGAATGTAATTATCCCCATGGGAAAACCAAGACTCAGATTGGCTTCTCTAAGTGAATAGCTAAAGGAAACATTCAACCAGATCCCGAGCCTGAATTTGAACCCAGGTCTGCATGACTCTAAATCCCATGTTTGTAACCACTTCATTCCTCTGCTCTCAACTCATTTGTCAAACATCATGGCAACAGCACTGTGGGGGAAGATAGAAAGCGCTCAGGGACCATTATCCTCCTTTGCCCAGTCTCAGTCTCATTATACTTCAGTGTGTGGTGAGTGCTGAGGAAAAAGAGCCAGCTGACGCGTGGGATTGCCAAGCAACAGCTTATGAAACGAACTCAAACCATGGCAACCAAACACTGTGGACCCAGCAATAGCCTCATTTCATTTACAAGAGTAAGAGGAGGGCTTTGTCAACAACCGATTAGGTAAATGAGAGGACTACTGACTATGCAAGTATAAGGAATTATCATATCATCATCATCATTATTTTTAGAGCACACAACATCAAATGACCTATGAAAATTATTCCTTGAAAAAATAAAGGATTAATCACATCATTATGTCACTTATAAACTGCATACACATACATTTTTTAAAAAATTGTGTATCTCTGATACCAAAAATGTCAACCAATTGCTTATTATTTAATAGAGCTATTCATTTTGGGGTGGTAAAGAGAGCTAACACATGAATACCCCTCATTTTAAAATCAATTTACAAAGCACCTTCTAATTAATTCCTCACAATAACTCTGTGTGCTTAGTATTGTTTTTTCCACTCCACAGGCAGGGAAACCATGACATTGCAATTGTAAATGAGTTCTCATAGGGTGCACAGATAAATAAAGCACAGATCCAGGAGGCCCTCCTGCAAAAATGTACATCTCTGAACCCTCTGAGAACCTGATCACATTCACAGCTCCTCTTCCTTGAAAAATGTGCAAAAATCAACTTATACACTACAGTTTGCCTATTATTCAGTGGGACTCATGGTTCCCCCTGATGTACATCCATGCAACCCAGCTGCAAGAACAATATTCATTTGTTTTTAATCCATGCTATATAGTGCTCACAGGGTCTTTTTATTTATTTTCTGTGGTGCTTACATGAAGCTTACCCCAAAGTCAGAGGATTGCTAGTGAGAAGACATGGGAGGCTAGTAGTTGCAGGCAGAAGGGATTGGACATCACTGAGTTGTTCATAATTTCAATCTGCCTCAATTTTGGTGCCTCCAAACTCCGTCCTGATATCATCTAACCAACAAGTAACCACAGAGCCCACGGTTCTCTGTCCAGGTGTGTTTTGTTCAACTGTTGTGACCT
>NW_011494903.1:464800-468179 GCF_000754665.1 Bison bison bison
CATGGTCATTGTGCTGTCAGGAAAACTCGACTGTTCTCATCATGGGAGGAATGGAGTCTTTACTTCATAGTGACTCCCACACCAAGATGGCAGTGTATTTTTTCTCAGAGAACGTGAAGTAGTTTGCTTAGGACCCACACCAGGCAAACTCTAAATCTTTAATAATACAGGACTTTGGCTGCAACCCCCTCCTACCCTGATAGTTGGTGTTGGGCCTTCTGTGAAAATTACAGACTCTTTTCCTCTCTCAATCCCAAGGCCCAGGCTTTTAAAAAGCCTTTCTGGTACTTGATTGGCCCTTCTTATACTCCAGAGCATACCATCATGATATTTGGAGATGAGAAGGAGCTCAAATCCTGTGGGGTTGGAGGGTGGGGGAGTATAACGAGACAGAGACACACAGAGAGATATCTTCTTCTCCTTAAGGCTTCAGTGGAGTCTGAAATGGGGGATGCAGTTCCCTGACCTTGAATGTCATCAGTATCTCCCTGCCTCCCTCTCAGCCCTCCTTTCAGTCTGTGGGATTTTCATCTAGTGTGAGATGGCTGGATGCCTTTGGACAGACAACTACAGGCATATTCTTCTATGCCTGTAGATAGGCTGGTTCCTTATCTCTTAGTGTTCATAAAACCTAAGATCTCACGGCTCAGAAAGCCTTTCTTACAGTCCTATTTCCTCTGTGTAAATTTTCTGAAATCTCTTCTGAAACTCAAAAGCTGATCTTGGGCTCTTTGAGTCTATTTGCATTTCTGCTAAAATAACTCTACCCTGGGGCAAAAACTGTGGACGTGCTGAGTCTGAGGCAGGGCCAGGAGTACAAGGGCAAGCTGGAGCTGAGGGTGAAAAACAAAGGTTAATGATTCACAGTGTCACACTTTCACAGAAAGAAAGAGAAATAAGTTAGTCAATAAAGAGATAAGGGTTCAAAAAGGGAAAAAAAAAGACCAGAGTAAATTCTAAAAAATGATTCCGTAACTCTTTTATTTCTCCTCCAAGAGGAAGCTCCTTGTGAAAATAGATTTTAGTTTTGCCCTCCTTGAATGTCTTATCTCCTAGCCCACTAGCCATTATGATCTGGAAACATTGTCTTGCACATGCATTATGTGCATTGTCTCATTTAAATCTGTAAGATAGTGTTGTTATACCTACAAGGAGATGAGGAAATAAGAATAAGAGAGAATATATAACTTGCTTTTGGTACATAGCTAATAATTTAAATGGTAATCTATTTTCTGGAGAGCCCAATGCTAATAACCACTAAAGCCTAACAGTCTTTTGGCTCTTCTGAGGGTTGAAGGGGTTGGGGAGGAGACAGCCCTGTGCAGCCTCAAGGTTGGAGTGTGTCTGGAGCATAAGGGCCTCTTTGTGCACTGGGCCATGGGGCCAGTTGTCTACAAAGTCCAAGACTTCACAAGCACTAGAAGGATCACACACTATTGGAAAGTGATATCACCTATCACTCATAACATCACCTTTCTTAGTATGCATTGGTGTGCAGAAAATAGTTAATAGAACAGACCTGAGACCTTGAGTTGACTTTAGACAACCTTGAGTTGTCTTTAGAAAGGCCTGTTTTCAAGGTTGGTCTTTGGCTGGCATCTGGGAACTTGGCAGTTGAAGGCAAAATAGTAGCTGCCTAAAGATGTATGTTATAATCCCTGGAACCTATGAATATGTTACTTGACAACATATTCAATTTATATGACAGAAGGTTTTTTGTGGGTGTGATTAAAGTTAACGGCTTTGAGATGAGGAGATGATCTGGGATTATCTGGGTGAGCCTAATCTAATCCTATGAATCCTTTAGAGCAGAGAAACTTTCCCAGTTGTGGCCAGAGAGATGAGGAGGAGTCAGAAATATGTGCCTTGAAAAGGATTTGTCTCACTGCTCTGGGTTATAAGATGGAGAAAGAGGCCATAAGCCAAGGAATGTGGTGGCCTCTAGAAGCTAGGAACAGCCCTCAGGTTATCCTTGCAAGAAAACAAGGACCTCTGAACCGAATTCTGCCAATAACCTGAGTAAGCTGGAAACAGACCCTCCTCTGGGGCCTCTGAAAGGAATGTAACCCTGCTGACACCTGGAATTTAGCCTGGTGAGACCAGTACCGGACTTATGACCTCCAGAACTCTGAGAGAATAAATTTGTATAGTTTAAACTTCTAAGTGTGTGAAATTTTGTCACAGCAGTAATAAGACTATTAACACAGCACACTACCCGTTCCCTAATTGATAAGTGTGATTCTCTGTGCTTAACCTGTTTATAGAGTGTCATTTATACTGAACACCTGCTTTCCTTCTGAGAGTCTTGAATTTTGGTACATGCTAGGCAGAGGGTGTCCAATCACCATCCCCCAATTAAAAAAAAAACTCTCGGACACTGAGTGAGCTTCTTTGGATAAAAACATCACCTGTATATCATGTGTTTTCATTCCTGGGGAAGAGTGGACTTGATGTGCCTTGCTGATCTTATTGTAGATCCTGTTGTTGTAATAAACCTTAGCTGTGAGGATAATTATATACTGAGTCCCTTGAATCCTTTTAGCGAATTCACTGAATGTGTGGGTGGTCTTGGGGACCCTCAAAATCGTGAAGGATGACAGGCAGCATTTTGGGTGGCCAGAAAGTTCCAAAGGGCTGTAGAAGATGGAATCTGAAGGCAGCCCTTTGCATTCCATGTCTCACTTAGGGCTGGTGACTGATAGAGGTAGGGGCCCTGCATAACTGGTTTCTCTGTTGCAGAGCAACAGTATTTTCCAGAGCAGAGGAGGTTGGTTGGGGGAGTTGGGGGGGGGGGGCAGGGGGGGCGGATTTCCGAAACTGGAGTGGCTATGATCTACCACAGCAGAGGCACACCTGCTCCCCCTGGGGTCTGTGCCTTTCAGTAGGCACAACCAGTGATGAGGACTCACCGCACAGTGATGAGCAGAGCAAATCCCATTTGAAGCCACCAGCTGAGACTAGCATTTGATGTCAAAGTTCAGTCCCAACAGGCCTTCAGACCCAGCCATCTCGAACAATTCTAATGAATCTTGCATGCATCCCTCCTGGAAATATATATTTAAAATGAATCAACTCGCATTTATTCAACTAATTTTTCACAAGCATGCCAAAAAGAAGAATCTCCTCAACAAATGAGCTGTACAACTGATGTATGGAAAAAATAGTGAACCTCAATGCCTGGGGTTGCCAGCCTCCATGGAAATATGTTCTGAGAGCAGAATTTTTTCAAGAACATATCTAGTTAGACAGTAAAATCTGTTGACATCTACTTGGTTGTCCTTTCCCTCTGAATGGAGACAATGTGTCTGCTTGGACAGAACCCTCCTGGAGGGGAGACAGAAACCTTATGTGAAGTTGTAGTGTGGTGAGAGTAAAGGTA
>NW_011494903.1:468279-471095 GCF_000754665.1 Bison bison bison
GAGTAAAGGTACTTCTTTTTTAATCTCCCTTATCTAACAAGATATTCCGAAGAGAGCATTTTAGGCTTCTGCTAAGATTAAGGTCCCTAAGCGTCAGTTAAAATTTACAACTACATAAGGAAAGTGGCCAACCTAATTTGTTCTTTCATGGTATCATTCCTTCCTTCAATCATGTGTGGAGCCACCGAGCTAGATGCTAGGGGGTACAGTAGTAAACCGGACAGACATGGCCCCTGCTCCCATGGAGGGCCAAGCCTAAAAGAATTCTCCCATCTGGTCTTGCCATGGTCTGCCCCCAGGATGAACAGTATAGACTCTGACCACAGACTCAGATAGACCTAAGTTCCCAGTAGTGCCTGGACCATATCTAGAACCTGTTGCGAAACAGGAAGGGACATGGGACTCTGAGGTATACACACTCAATATCCTTTCCTTAGGGACAGAGCATCACCCTCTGCCCTATCCAGCCTCTTCTGAAAAGCCTTTCTAAATTTATAGAAAGCAGGAGACCCAGGTTCGATCCCTGGGTGGGGAAGATCCCCTGGAGAAGGACATGGCAACCCACTCCAGTACTCTTGCCTGGAAAATCCCATGGACAGAGGAGTCTGCCTGGCTACAGCCCATAGGGTTGCAAAGAGTTGGACATGACTTAGCAACTAAACCACCACATTGAGTTCCGCCTCTGTAAGGTGGAAAACAGAACTCAGCTGGGAGGAGAGGTGTGAGTCCCAGGCTCCACTAATCAGATGTTCCCCATCAAGACTTCAGGTCAGCTAGAGGTTATCATACTAAGTGATGTAAGTCAGACAAATACCATATGATATCACTTATGTGTGGAATTTAAAATATGACACAAATGAACTTATCTATTAAACGGCAAAAGAGTCACAGAGACAGAGAACAGATTTGTGATTGCCAAGGGGGAGAGGATGGGAGAGGGAAGGATTAGGAGTTTGGGACTGGCAGAGGCAAACTATTGCATATAGGATGGATAAACAAGGTCCTACTGTATAGCATAGGGCACTACATTCAGTATCCCATGATACAGGGAGCTCAGCTTGGTGCTCTGTGATGACCTAGAAAGGTGGGGTTGGGGAGTGGGAGGGAGACTCAGAGGGAGGGAATATATGTATACATATCGATGATTCTCTGTTGTACAGCAGAAACAACATTGTACAGCAATTATACACCGATAAAAAAGAAAGAAATGAAGTTAGCCAAGCAGGAAAAATATCCTGTGATAAACCATAGTGGAAAAGAATATGAAAAAGAATATATGGGACTTCCCTTGTAGTCCAGCAGTTAAGAATCTGCCTTCCAATGCAGAGGATGAGGATTCGATCCCTGGTAGGGGAACTAAGATCCTACATGCCGCAGGTCAACTAAGCCCATGCACCACAACCACTGAGCCCAAAGACAGATATGGCAACTAAGACCCAACACAGCCAAAAAAAATTTTTAAGAAAAAAAATATATATCTGAATCACTTTCCTGTATACACCAGAAACTAGCACAATGTTGTAAATCAACTATTCTTCAAATAAAATGTTTTTAAAAATAAAGACTTCCGTTAAGGAGAGAGAAACAAGTAAGGAGACAATCATCCAGTGGAATCCATGCCTGGTGACAGTGGTGGAGCATGGCTGTGAGATGCCGAGGTTTCACAAACTGCAGTAGGTGTCCCGATGGCACAGTCCCAGGTTCAGCCTCAGCAGTACCTGTCCCCAGAGGAGATGGATGGGACCAATTTTTGACTGCCAAGCCCCCAAGCCAGATCCTCTCACCTGTTGGATACTTCCTTGAACTCTGCCTAATGGCAGTTTTTTTAAAAATCCCCTTTCTGGTTAAGGAAGCTAGAATGGGTTTTGTCACTTGTATCTAAGAAGACTGATAGATAGAGACTTGAAAACGAGCAGGAAACCCGTCAATGCACTGGTTGAAAGCTTCTCAGTGACACGTTCATGGCTGGGGATTGAGACAGGAAGCAATGAGTAGAGGACTATAAGTCTCATCTGGCTACCTATTTGGAAAGTTGCTTGTTTATTTTTTTAAAAGTCATAGGTCTGCCTTCCCCACTAAGGCCAAGAGGGTTGATGCTTCTTATCGGCATTGACCTTCCTGCATGGCATACACTGACCACAAGGTGGCAAAAGAGATTATCACATTCAGCCAGCCTGTCTTTCTCAGTGCCATTATTGCAGTGAAGAGAACATTTATTGAGCATCTAGTGTGTGCCAGGAACTGTTCCGAGGGGTTGTATGCATTCTGTCACTTGTTCCTCACAGTAATCCTGTGAAATAGGTACCATTTGATATATGAGGAAACTGAGGCATGGAGATATCTGTCTATCCTCCATCTCATCTTTTATCTGTCTACATATCATTCATTTTCTATCATCTGTATCTACCTATTTATTATTTATACATTTTGATTTAAAGTTTTCTTTATTATAGGGAGTTTGGAGGAGAGTGGATACATGTATATGTATGGCTGAATCCCCTTGCTGGTCACTGAAACTATCACAACACCGTTAATTGGCTATCCCCCAATCAATACAAAATAAAAAGTTCAGAATTAAGTTTTCTGTATTATAAAAGTAACACATGCTCATAGTAAAAATATTCAAATGACAATGATTTGTAAGAATTTTTTTTAAACTCTCCTTGTCTCCCTTCCCTCACCCCAGTTTCACTGCCTAGTGATAACCACTACTAAGTTTCTTGGGTTCTTCTCCAAAAATTTACATAGAAATGAAAATTTTGTACTCTTCCATAATCATATTAAATGAATATGCAAGTGGATTTTATATGTATATC
>NW_011494903.1:472975-474212 GCF_000754665.1 Bison bison bison
GGGACAGTGTGTTCCAGGAAGAGTCTGGTGCCTGAGCCCCAGTGATGGCAGCCCTTGGCCTAGTACACACTGTCCTGCCTGTAAGGCTGTGCTGCCCCATTATGTTGTGGCTGAGTTCTCCCCGGTTAGCATGGACATCACCCCTCCACCTGGCCTCTTCCTCCAGGTAGGGGGTAGTGCCTACGCCTCCCGGGGTCAGAAGCTGGAGTTGGTTGTCAGGAGTCATGAGCCCTTAAGGAGGGTAGAATGCTGGTTCCCATACACCTGAGGTCCCCAGAGTTGCCTGGTACCTCCCTTTCCTAAGCCAATCCTTGTTTCCATCCCTTGAAGCACCCCAGTATCCTTCCAATAAACGCCTGCCCTTTTTGGTGTGTGATGAAACACTAAAATTGGTTCCCTGCTTTCATAGGCATGTAGTTTAATACACTTTCCAACCATCTGGCACCTCTCTCCTGCCCCCAGAGGACAGATGTAGAAACTGAGCATAGGGTGCAGGTTGTACTGGGTTTCCTTGTATCTTAGAGCAATCCAGTACATGGTGATGGACTGGGAGGGGTAAAAGCCTGAAGGACCAATAGCACTGCTGGTTACCCTAAAGGCCAACTAAGCAAGTGTTTAGGTCACCAGGCAGAAGGGGGCTCCCAGCAATGAAAAAAAGATTGCTAGAAACATTTGATATTCAAATTAGATATTCAAAGAAACCACAAAATCAGCACTGTGGGGAAAATATAAAAATCTTATCATTTTTTATCATGAAATATACATGGCAGGTGCAAACAAGGGCACTTCATAATCTTTCTGAGCCTCAGAGTTCTAAGGATCTTAATGTGACCCTGGCAGAATGTCTCCAAGGCCTGGTGAACCCTGGCCAACGACAGGAATCAAATGAGATTCCCCTGATAAGGGCTCACGTGCACATCAGAACACAAGATGGCTGCAAAGTAAGTGACCACAAGCTTCTCTTTGAAAATATTTTAAAATTTAATAACAGATCTTTATTACTTTAGAAAAGCAGACATAATTATGGTCAAAAATCATAAAAGGGTATAAAGGAAAAAGTAGAAGTCTTCCTGTCTGGTTTCTAATCTTACCCATCCCTCTACTCAGAGAAATTTATACAGCCTTTATATTACTGTGGAAAGGTATGCTATTCCTATCCAAGGCCAACCCCTCCAACTGTCCTTTAATCTTACCTCTACGGCCTTATCCTTCCATCTTCTATTGGACCACTCTCACC
>NW_011494903.1:474626-474839 GCF_000754665.1 Bison bison bison
TCAAAAAACAAATAACCCAATTTAAAAATGAGCAATCTAAACAGACATTTTTCTAAAGACATACAGATTTGTAACAGGCATATGAAAAGATGCTCAACATCACTAATTATTAGAGAAATGCAAGTCAAAACAATGAGCTATTACCTTAACCTGTCAGATTGACTATCAATAAAAAGACCACAAATAAAAAATGTTAGCAAGGATGTAGATAAA
>NW_011494903.1:477764-478448 GCF_000754665.1 Bison bison bison
TTGTCAACTCAGTGAGGGCCAATGTGAAAGAAATCCTCTCTGCACTAAGTTAGAGAGAGGGTAAGTTACCCACCCCATTTGAAACCAAATGAATTGGGAGCTAAACAATCCACTCAAAGACATTTGAAACATATTTAAAAAGGAAGACTGGCATCTCACCATCTGTATGTTCACTGAGCTGTAGAAAACCAGAGACCCATTCTAATGCCACAACCAGAATGAAATGTGATGACCAAGTTTTTAGAGCTTGAAATATTTCCCCTGGAAACAGGAGCCTAGTCTTTGCCTAGTGGTTTTAGAGAATGGCTTGCAGAGCTGCCAGTGACAGCTGAGAGAAAAGAAACCACAGTCTAGGAACATACTCTACTACCACTCTGCAGCTATGGCAAGAATGAACTAGTTTCCTACAGGCCAAGTGGAGAGTTAGAAAGCAGCAAGACTGAAGCCATTGCCCAAAGGTTCCTCGCCTTATCAGGGTAAGGGGACCACAGCACAATAATCTTGTGAAGTGTAAGTCAAGAATAGGAATATGAAGTTAGGCAGAGTACACCACTCATGTTCGACAATGAATATTCAACAATGAATTCAAGCATGTATGGAATTTTTTACAAAAACTGACCACATGCTGGGTCATAAAATACATCTCAACAAATTTCAAAGAAATGAAAAGCAGTGTATGTCCTC
>NW_011494903.1:478903-479483 GCF_000754665.1 Bison bison bison
TGTTTATCTTAAAGCCTATTTTTAGTTATTTTGTGTAGAGTTATCATTTGTCCATCCTTTTACTTTCAACTTTTCTGAATTCTTTTTTTTTAACTTTTCTGAATTCTTGTGTTTTAGCTGTGTCTCTTCGAAACAGTTGTATCAGTTATTTGCACTATGTAACAAAAAGAAAGTGTTCAAATGTTTAAAGTTAACACTTAAAAGTAATCCAAAATCCAAAGAAGTCAGAAATAAAATTAGAACATTTTAAGTTGAGTAACTAAAGACCTATTTAAAGAGAAAATTATAATT
This sequence comes from Bison bison bison, assembly GCF_000754665.1. Taxonomy (NCBI): domain Eukaryota; kingdom Metazoa; phylum Chordata; class Mammalia; order Artiodactyla; family Bovidae; genus Bison; species Bison bison. The sequence continues at coordinate 479,195 of NW_011494903.1, forward strand.
TTAAAGTATATGCTTAAAAGGCTGAAAATTAATAAGCTAAACATCTCCAGCAGTTAGAAAAAGAAGAGCAAATAGAGAAAGAAGAAATAATAAAGGTGAAAAGTGAAACAGGATAGAATCAGTATAGCCAAAAGTTGGTTTTATTTTGAAAAGACTAGTCAAAAGTATCAGTTAACCCTTGTTGAGGCTGATAAAAATGCAAGAGAGAAGGCACAATTTATCAGTACCAAGAATGAAAATGGCAGTGTCACTGCAGATTCTGCAGACATTAGGAGGAGAATAGGAGGCT
>NW_011494903.1:480636-480929 GCF_000754665.1 Bison bison bison
CAGAGGATGAGATGATTGGATGACATCATCAACTCAATGGACATGAATCTGAGCAAACTCCAGGAGGTAGTGCAGGAGCCTGGCATGCTGTAGTCCATGGGGTTGCAAAGAGTGGGACATGATGGAGCAACTGAACAACAACAAATTATGTATAAATCTTATATAGCCTTACTGATTTCTCCTTGTTGGCTCTGCCAATCTATTATATTTGAAGCCATGCTATTAGATTCATATTTAAAACTGTTGTTAAGCTTTCCAATAAATTCAATTTTTCTACATGAAGTGTCCTTTAT
>NW_011494903.1:481501-484669 GCF_000754665.1 Bison bison bison
ACCCCAGTTTGGATGATAAAAATTACACAGTCATACTAGTTTTAAGCCATGGCCATTACAGATGACATTAAAATAGGAAGGAAAATACTACCATTTCTCAGCAAGGTTCACAATTAAAAAAAAAAACAAAACAGCAAACCAACCTAGAAAAGCAGAAACATACACATCTATATTTTTTGGCATTTAAAAGACAATAATTTTTGAGAAAGATCTGGAAAATTTTAAAAAATATACTATTGTATTGCCTAGATATCCAATTAGCACTGGAGTATGTTAATTTACGTACTTTAAAAAAAAAAAAGAAGTATTTGATAACTTACCTTGGGTTTAAAAGGACTTCCACTCCAAAGTAATAATACTTTCTTTCATGTTTTATAATTCAACAACATGGACCTGACAATTCATTTTTTTCCTCATACAGTGTTTTGTGTCTGAACTACTTTTCAAATAATCCCTATATGTACAATTTGTTATTAAAGTACAATAATAGTGCAGAAAACAACCACTCCACAACTTGCATTCTTAATAGATAATATACCTCCTTCCGGAATTTTAGCAGGCACTACATTAGGTGGAATCTTCCCTTTCCCATCAGGGCCATCTCCAAGCTCACCCTCAACCTTTTCCACATCCAGTTCCTGGCGGGAACCTTCCAATTCAGGTTCTGATATAAATAGAGAGTAATTACTATAAGTGGCAAACTATAAATTAACGCTATTAAATAAAGCACTAGAGGTTAGCATTGCCCTAAATGTGATACATAAAAATGTAATGAGCACTAAAGTTTTTTGCTATAAAGTGAAGTTGTATTTTTCATATATTACCTCTTCTATGAATCTTTTTTCTAAAACTGTTTAAAACAAACTTAGTTGTCTTCTTTGTAACCTGTACACACATCTATTATTGCACTCATTAGATCGGCTACTGTTTACATGAATTTCTCTGACAGGATTGTGAACTCAAGGCAGAAATCATTCTTATTTGTAGTTATATCCTCAGCACCCAGGTTATTACCTGCCACCAAGAAGGCCTCATAAATGAGTGGGGGGGGAGTCTTTAAAAATAAGACAAACCCAAACTGAAGAACATTTTATGAAAACAACTGGTTTTGGCCTCCAAAAGATGTTAATCATGAAAGACAAACACTGAGGTATGCTTCCAGGTTAAAGGAGTACAAAGAGAGATGACAACTAAATGCAGTGGGTAGTCTTGGGCAGGAAAAAAATAATGCTATAAAGAACATGACTAGGCCAACTGAAAAACTGGTTATTACTAGGCCAACTGAATACATATTTTTTTCTCAATGTTAAATTCCTGTATTTGATCCCTGTATTGGGTTATGTAGGAGAATATCCCTGTTTTTAGGAGATACTTACTGAATTACTTAGAGAGTAAAGAGCTGTATTTGAAGTTAACACTTAAAATGGTTTGGCAATAATAATATGTATACTAATACCTAAAGCAGGGATTATATATGGCAAAATATTAGCAACTGCTGAATTAAGGTAAAGAGGATACAGAAGTACACTGTGCCTTCTTACAACTTTTCTGTACTTTTTAAAACTTTTCTAAGTAAAAAGTTAAAAAAAATGTGACCACTAGATTACGGTTCAGGAAGACAAAAATATTGAAGACTTTTAACAGCAACTACAATAGGGTTTCACATTTTTTATTTCTCTGCATTATAAATTTGAATTACAATCTAAGAGCTAACCAAAATATATCTAGTTTTGCTTAAACTTTTGATTCAATGACTTCAGAAGCCCTGAAAACAACATTCCAAAAAGATCAAGTTTAGTAAAATAGGGTATAATTTTGTCAAAATTTATTGTTGCTTCCTTTGATTTGCCAATTTAGGGCCTTGGCAAGAAATGCATTTTCCAAGCATGCCAAATTAAAACATAGGTGAGTAAAATGCTGAAGGAGGGAAAACTTATCACAGAGAGGGACTTCAGTCAGCTGAAAAATGTATCTTTTCCTTACCAAACAGGTTTCCAGCCAATTTTCAGGGAACCCTTTATACCTGTCACTAGTAAAACATCATAAATGAAATACAAATTGTCCCTCCATCCCCTCTTTACCTTGAACCACAGACGGTCCTCCTTCCTTCTCTTGTCCAGGTTCCATGTCTACATTCTTAGCTGGTGGTTCCTTGCGTTGAGATTTTTTGCCACCTAGCTTCCGGGCCTTGTGGGGAGAGTAGGGGAAAATAAAAAGTATTGTTATTAATACTATGGCAAGAGAAAACACAAATACACATGCTACATGGAGGTAACTTATCAACAATCTGAAGAGGTTTTTTCTGTTTCTATGTAAGTATTCATAACAAAATTACTCTTCCTATAGAGAAAATACTCTAAGAAAGGAGTTATCTACAAGGACCAGTAATTCTGGAAACCATCTTCATCTTTTCTGGACTGTGTGTTATTTATTAATAACCACAATAGAGAAGTCATAGGGACGATTTCCAGGCTCATATCAATATACATATCCAGGCAATACCAGAACATAAGTCTCCTTGCTCAATATCTCAGTCATGAGATTCATCACTCAACTATTCTCAGCAAGATAGCCCTTTGTACAACACATCTATATTGGTTCAACTTTAAAATTTTTCTTTTATTAATTTCTGCTAATGGAAATAAGATATTAAAGCACTTACAGCCATAGTTTCAGCAGTATCAGAAGACTCTTGACCATCTCCCCTTCCTCTAGATCTTGATCTTACTCGTGCACTCATCTTTCACACTGAAAGCAGAAAACGGTGAACTAGAGAATGTAGTTAATTTTAAAAGACTATACTGGACTATCACCAAGCTGGTTGGAAATTCTTTTTTGTTACAATATAACATTATTAATAACATCAAATAAGACTGTCTGCAAACCCCTTTGTTTCTCACAGCCAATTTGGCAGATAAAGGACCTTCAAGTACTTGATATTAAAAAAAAAGGCATGACCTTACTAAAGAAATTCGATCTCACTCTCTAACCCTTGAATATGGAGAGATTTTGTAATATACGGCCACGTCCAGCTCCCCATTTCTGACTCTGGATTCTGCGCTGTCGTCAGTTCCAGGGCCTCCAGGATCCAGGTACTTCATATAGCACCCTCAAGACTCGACCCTTCATCTGACCCCCTACCCTCCTCTGTGCACCGCCCTCTCTCTC
>NW_011494903.1:485347-489494 GCF_000754665.1 Bison bison bison
CCAGGTAGAAAGAATCCAGATGCTAAAATATGACCCTCAAGCTCGGCACCCAGACCACGTTACACATGCTTCACCGCAAGGGCCGACGGGAAGGCACGCAACCCTGGGCATGCACACTCTGTCTCCCATGAGCTGCGTGGGCTGGTTCCCCCTTCTCCAAAAGGATGAGTCCCGGATATGTGTTCTGTTGCCAGTTCTGGTGCTCCCAGGGCTCAGATATCTCAAGTAATGCCCCCAAGACTTGCTTTACTTTCAACTGCCCCTCTCCCCTCTGTGGCCCACCGTTCTCCCTTGCTCTGCCCCACTGCAAAGGGCCATAGCCGTGATGCCTGGTAAAGAGAAAAATGATGACCCCCGAGGATCTTCCTCCTGGGAAGCCAAGTACTGCTCTGCACCCACCCACCCAAATCCCCCTTGCTCACACTCACTCATTAACATCTGTTCACAAACCAACTGTGACATAGCAGAGGACCTGGTGGAGAATCAGAAAGGGAATGAAAATCTACCTACCTTTCGTTGCCGCCGAAACAGGACCTCTGCAGAGTCAACTCCACCTGCCAAGCCCAAGCCTCGGAAGTGTGCAAGGTAACTCCCACGAGCCGGTGCAGTAGTAATGTGTATGTCACGTGGGCCATGGTTACAGCCCTCTCTGACCAGGTAGAGGCTCCGCCCCACCTGAAAGAGTGTTACCTCCCAGTCCCAAAAGGGGTTTTTCTTTTTCTTCTCCACACCAAAAATCTTTCCGTCCTTGTCTGTCTAGAACATTCCCAACGCTGACTGAACGTTCCAAAATCTCTCAGTGCAGCTGTTCAGTGGCCCTCAAGAGAGTCTTTAGTCTCCCCAGAGGTATGTGAAAGCTTTTAGGATCTGAAAGAGCACAAAGGCATTTTTAAGCATGAGAGGGATCCAGAAAATGTAAGAAAAGGGTTGATAAATCCAAATAAAACTGAAGCCTTAAACGGTCCAATGACCCAACATTTCTGTTCTGGAATTTTGTGTTAAGGTAACTACCTTGCATGTGAACAAAGACCTAGATACATGGGACTTCCAAAGCAGCTTAATTTGTAAAAGCATGGTCACAGATTTGATATATCAGTAAACTGAGGCACATTTGAGATATGGCTGCCCATCAAAACGAATACTAAACGTTTGCTGTCATAGAGGTGCTGCTTGCATTGTTATTAACCAGAAACAGCCAGTTATGTAGCATTGTGTGTGTGCAACTTGATCCCAGTAGAAGTGGGAGGCTTTGGAGAAGTTTACCAGCACTATCACCACCAACTCTCCTCTCAGACAGTAAATATTCTTTGTTTTTCTGAAGTCAACAGTTTCCAGGGCTCCAAAGACATCTGGTTCTCCAAGGGTAACCCAGCAGATAAAATTCAGCCCTCAGGGTTGTAGGTCTTCTGTGCCTGGTGCACCTGGGTGGATTTCAACATCACTTAGGTGGTCTGGTCCTCTCCTCTCAGGGAAGAGGTGGGGTGAGGGGAGGGAGGAGGACAGCAGCCCACTGCTCCTGCTTTGGGTGAACAAAGGTAGATGAGTACCTACAGGACAGGAAGGAATTTTCCCTGCCTTTCCCCACCCCTCCTCCCTCCACAAAAAAAAAAACAAAAAACTTTTCTGTACTTGTATGTCCAGGACAGTTCCTGGGCCCTACAGATTACCTTTAGAGAAGCACATATTCTTTGAAAATTAGAAAGATCCCCTGTGGCAAAAATAGAATTACCACATCCCACCCTTTCTCCCTCCCTCTCCCTCATCTTCTCATACAAATAAGATATAGTTTATTTAGAGCCAAGTATAAATATATGATTCTTCCTTAATCTCACCAATTAGAGATCATCAGTTTTAATATCTAATCAGGAGCTACTTCAGGGGCTTCCCCAATGGCTCAGCAGGTAAAAAATCCACCTGCAATGCAGGAGACAAAGGAGACGAGGGTTCCATCCTTGGGTTGGGAAGATCCCCTGGAGGAGGGCATGGCAACCCACTCCAGTGTTCTTGCCTGAAGAATCCCATGGACGGAGGAGCCTGGCGGGCTACAGTCCATAGGGTCACAAAGAGTCAGACACAACTGAGCAACTAAGCGCACACACATGCAGGAGCTACTTCTATAACTCAGATTTTTATGTGTATGAAATAAAAATTCATTAAAAAGCACTGAGTTCTCACATTCTTTAATCAGCATAAACTGTGGGTGCTGACCTCAGTCTTAAGTTTCTCCTCATGCAAAGTGCTTTCATTGACTCTTAGTCTTTTCTTATCTCCGTGAAAGGCTATCTGCAGCCCAGCTTCCTAACCTTGGGATTTTGCCTATATGCAGCAGCTATCTTCTCTGAGTAGGATCAAGTTTCTCCATGACACTGCAAAGTAGTTAGAGGAAAGCTGGGGCCATTTCTGTGTGAGAGCTTGGAGGCTGAACTGAAAAAGAAACGCTGACTCGCCCAGTGCTGCAAGCTTTCCTGGGTAACCTCATCCTCAAGCAGTATTAGTGCAGAGCAAGTACTCTCACCAAGGACAGTCGGGCACTCCCAAGCCCTTGTTTGTATCCCTGTGATGACTGTAGATATGATTTGATTTTGTTCTATGACACAGGTGATACCTGCTCCTTACAAATAATTCAGTCATGAAGAATTGGCCAGTCCCACGATCTTTGTCATTATTTAAATCCCAGTATAAAGTCACCCAAACTAACAGTAATTGTGTTTCTGGGGGCACTGAGGGGAGCCACAAGGCATCCCCTCCTGTCCCTCCACACTCCCCTTCCTCATGTTGAAAGTGAAAGTGTTAGTTGCTCAGTCATGTCCAACTCTTTGCGACCCCATGGACTGTAGCCCACCAGGCTCCTCTGTCCACGGGATTCTTCAGGAAAGAATACTGGAGTGCGTTGCCATTCCCTTCTCCAGGGGATCTTCCTGACTCAGGGATCGAACCTGGGTCTCCTGCATTGCAGGCAGATTCTTTACCATCTGAGCCACCAAGGAAGCCCTTCCTCAGGTTAGCAGAGGGGGGAAAAGACCCTTTATTCATCCATTTGCTACAGTCAGAGATGATTATCAAGAATGGGAACTGGCAACTGCACCCAGTGTGAAGTGGAGCAGGTGTCAAGTTCAAGGCCCAGGTGGTGCATGGGTCAAAGATTAGCAATCTGCAGACTGTCCAGAAACTGAATTGGAGAAATGTGGGAAATGCTACCTGGGCCACTGTGAACAGAACGCACAGACACAAGGCTGTGGTGAGGTGGCAGCTGTGGCTATGCAGTGGGTAGAATGATGACCCCACCCATTTCCAATACCTGGAGAAGGGAAAGATTCAGGGTTACATGCCGACTACAGGTGTGTGCTCCAGAGTGAGGTTATGGTGGTAGGGAGTACTCTGGCCTTCTGTCCTAGGGTACCAGCCCTGTGGGTCTAGGGGTAGGCCAGACCTGGGGGCATTACTACCAACAACCATTACCTCACCCGAAGTTGGCGGAAATCCCAACAGCCAGCCTTGGAGAGAGAGAACAATAGAGGGTGCAGCTGGGGTGTATTATAGGATGTCTGTTGAGCCCCAACAGTTCGTGCAACCCATCCCCATCCTATTTTAGATGGTGGGGAGGGAGCAGGTTTAGAGGTTCATGAGAAACTCCTAATACTCTCAGTGTCTCTCAATTAGTAGTGCTCTAAGCACCCTTTGCCAGAAATCTGCCTTTTGGAACTCATCCTAAAGGTATATCCGGCCAAGTAGACTGCAGTAAATACATAATAATTGCAAAAGTGAAAATTCGAAAGTGCCTGTGTGTTCAGTGATGTACTTGCCCTTATGTATTGCAGTAAAACTAGACCATGAAAGTTGAAGAATTAGATAAATTAACAGGTATTGATATAGAATGATATCCATTAATGAAAGTTAAATAGTACAAAATAGATCTGTAGAACACTCTAGCAGCCTATGGTTGTTTTAAGCAGACATGTGATTATATCTGTGTGTATGTGTTTATATTGATTTGTTCATGTTCTTTTTAGTGTTGTTTTGGAATGAACTTGTACTGTAACACACTTGTGCTGTAGCACACTTTTCTCATATTTTCTTACGATATATTTCTGTAAATTGAATTGCTGGATGAAAGGAAAGTAAGCATTCAAAGGTTTTTAGTATGTAT
>NW_011494903.1:489803-490844 GCF_000754665.1 Bison bison bison
CCCTGTTTTCTTCTACCCTTGCAATTGTTGTGTATAATATTAGTGTTTTTTCCGGCTGTTTTGATGGATGCTAGTATCTGAATTTGTATTTTTATAAGTAATAAGATTTAACAATATTATTAAAATAATTTATGCTTGTAAAAAAAAGTCCATAAAATCAGAAAGAGGAGAATTAAGAATCAACCTTATAACTCAAGCATTCATTAAAAACTTCTTTTGCCATTTTAGTTCATATAGTTCTATATGTATGTCTCACACATTCATTCTAGATTATCATCCGTACAAACATCCTTACCCCACCCACTTCCTTAATGATTTCTTTAGGAAAAAATCCTACATAAGGAATAGGGGCTTGAGAGTATTTTTAACATGTCCAGCATCACACCCTTGGCAAGGTATTCCAGGCAGTAAACCTGTGTCTTTCTGCTGCTCCTCTTGCCTTTGCTTGTTTCTTTACATCTCTGACTTATACATCTGCTGGTTCCATTGAATCCCTTAGCTCAAGGAGAAGCTTAGCAACCCCGTGACCACCATGCACAAGTGTAAGTGCAAGTGGTGTCAGTACCCATGTGTGTGAGGTGCAAAACTCCCAGAAGGAACATCATGAGCTAAGTCATGGAAGCTGGCAGGCCATGACATGCTTGGCAACTGCAGAGGTCACTGAGGCTGGAGATTCAGGCTACAGATGAAAAGGGGATCTTTTCTTTGGTGTTCCTAACCAATAGGAGACCACAATAAGTGCACAAGTAGATTGTGAATATAAATACTCTGAGAGGGAATTTTTCTAAATCAATGTCTGGTAAACACAAAGGTAGTTTACCTGATTGCAAAGGAGCATTCATGTAAATCTCAATGATAAAGTATATAATTTTGAACTTTGATTCCAACAGTCTATAAACCCCTTCAGATACTACTCGTGCCCAAGTAGTTGTTGCACACACACATATATTCAGATAGTAATTACTTAGTGTTGGCATATCTGGATGGTTCACCTGAAGCAGTAGTGAGAAAGGAAGGTTCTTGGCAGCTCCATCACCCAAA
>NW_011494903.1:490944-491572 GCF_000754665.1 Bison bison bison
ATTAGACTTAATCACACTTTCTATGAAAATGAACATGTTATCTGTGAATAGACAGTTTTACTACTTCATTTCCAACCTGGATACATTTTATCTCTTTATCTTGCCTGATTACACTACCTAGAACTTCGAGTACAATGTCAAATACAAGTGGTAAAAGTGAACATCCCTGTCTTGTTCCTGATCTTAGGGCAAAAGCATTCTGCTCTGAGACAATCATAGGGGTCTTTTTTTTTTTTAGTTTGTTAATATGGTGAATTTCATTGGTTTCTTTTCAAATGTTGAGCCAGCCCTGCATTACTGAGATAAATTCCATTTAGTCATGATGGAAGATATTGTTGGATTTAATTTGTTGAAATCTTCTTTAGAATTTTTGTGTCTATATTATGAGGGTTATTGAACTATAATTTCCTTTCCTATTAAGATCTTTAGCTGGTTTTGGAATCAAGGAAATTCTGGCTTTATAGAATGAGATGAATAGGAAAGTATCCTATTCAGTATTTTGGAATCATTTGTGTAGAATTGGTATTATTTATTCCTTAAATGTTTGGTAGAATTCTCCAGTGATGCCATCTGGGCTCAGAGTTTTCTTTTTTAACTGGAGGATAATTGCTTTACAATGTTATAGTGG
>NW_011494903.1:491672-492460 GCF_000754665.1 Bison bison bison
TCACCCAAAGGAGTTGCCCCTTTCCCCCTCCTCCATATACAGAAGCCTCCAAATTTACCTTTCTGTGCCAACAGATTTCAAATTTGTAGTTGTGCTTTCAGTCTTTATTGATGCTGTTCAGGCTTCTCATCTGGCCTAGAAAGCTCATCTGGTTTTGGTCTTCTTTCTCTCCAGGGAATTTCCTCTTAGGCACATATGCCAGCAATCAGGCAATGAATTGGGAAGGGTATGGTCATCCTGGCCTTTGCTGGCTCTTACCCCCTGCTTCTATGCCTTTGCCTAAAGTCAGTTGTCTGTATATGTAGGGGTTTATTTCTGGACTCCGTTACATTGATCTACACTGATACTACACTGCTGTGATGTAGTTTTATAATAATTCTTGCAATCTAGGTCCTTTGCATTTCCATATACATTCTAGAATCAGCTTGTCAGTTTCTACAAAAAAAGAACTGCTGGGCTTTGATTAGGAGGGCATTAAATTTATAGGTCAATTTGAAGGAAATTGCCATGTTAACAATTTTGAGTCTTCAGACCCATGAACAATATATATCTCCATTAGCATAGATCTTAATTTTTCTCAGCAGCAATATATTGTAGTTTTCAATATACATATCTTTTACTTTGTCAGATGTATCCCTATATATTTCTTATGTTTTATGCTCTTGTAAATTGGTTTTTATTTCAATTTTTGATTGTTGCTAGTATATATAAATACAACTAATTTATTTACATTGTTTGCTGCAACTTCACTAGACTCACTTGCTGGTTTGGGTAATTTTTAATTAGAC
>NW_011494903.1:492560-495385 GCF_000754665.1 Bison bison bison
GGGCTCAGAGTTTTCTTTTTTAACTGGAGGATAATTGCTTTACAATGTTATAGTGGTCTCTGCTTGCATCAGCATGGATCAGTCCTCTCCCTTTTGAGCCTCCCCTCTCTCATCCCACCCTTCTAGGTCATCCCAGAGCACCAGGCTGGGCTCCCTGAGTTGTACAGCAGCTTCCCACGAGCTATCTAATTTGCACATGATATTGTATATATGTCAATGCTACTTTCACAATCTGTCCTAGCCTCTCCTTCACCTGTTGTGTCCACAAGTCTGTTCTCTATGTCTATGTCTCCATTTCTTCTCAGTAAATAGGTTCATCTGTACTATTTTTCTAGATTCCATATATGTATTAATATATGATATTTGTTTTTTCTTTCTAACTTACTTCACTCTGTAAAACAGGCTCTAGTTTCATCCACCTCACTACACCTGACTCAAATTCATTCCTTTTTATGGCTGAATATTATTCCATTGTATATATATACCACATCTTCTTTGTCCATTCATCTGTCAATGGACATTTAGGTTGTTTCCATGTCCTGGCTATTGTCAACAGTGCTGCTAAGAACATTGGGGTGCATGTACCCTTTGAGATCATTTTTTTCTCCGGGTATATGCCCAGGATTTGGATTGCAGGGTCATATGGTAGCTCTGTTTTTAGATTTTTAAGGAACCTTATACTGTTCTCCATAGTGGCTCTACCAATTTACATTCCCACCAACAGTGTAGAAGGGTTCTGTTCTCTCCACACCCTCTCCAGCATTTATTGTTTGTGGATTTTTTGATGATAGCCATTTTTGCTGGTGTGCTAATATCTCATTGTGGTTTTGGTTTGCATTTATCTAATAATTAGTGATGTTGAACATAATTTCATGTGCCTCTTGACCATCTGTATGTCTTTGGAGAAATTGGAGGAATGTTTAGGTCCTCTGCCCATTTTTTGAGTGGGTTGTGGTTTTTTGTTTTTTTTTTTTTTGATGCTGTTAAGTGTTCTGAGCTGTTTGTAAATTTTGGAGACTAATTCCTTGTCAGTCACATCATTTGCAAATATTTTCTCCCAATCTGTGGGTTTCATTTTTGTTTTGTTTATTGTTTCCTTTGCTGTGCAAAAAACTTTAAAGTAGGTTCCATTTATTTATTTTTGTTTTTATTTCCATTATTCTTGGAGGTGGATCAAAAAAGATATTGCTGCAATTTATATCAGAGAGTATTCTGCCTCCCTTTTCCTCTAGGGGTTTTATAGTGTCTGGTCTCACATTTAGGTCTTTAATCCATTTTGAGCTTATTTTGTGTATGGTGTTAAAGGATAATCTAATTTCATTTTTTTACAAGTAGCTGTACAGTTTTCCCAGCACAATTTGTTGAAGAGACTGTCTTTTCTACATTGTATAGTCTTGCCTTTGTAATAAACTGATTGACCATAGGTGCATGGGTTTATTTATGGGTTTTCTATCCTGCTCCATTGATGCATATTCCTATTTTTGTGCCAGTACCATATTGTTTTGATGACTGTAGCTTTATAGGATAGTCTGCAGACAGAGAGTCTGATTCCTCCAGCTCCGTTTTTCTTTATCAAGATTGCTCTAGCTATTCGTGTACCACAACTTCTTTATCCATTTGTCTGTTACGGATATCTAGGTTTCTTTCATGTTCTAGCTATTGTAAATAGTGCTGCAGTCTACATTGAAGTATACATGCCATTTTGAATTGTGGTTTTCTCAGGGTATATGCCCAGTTGTGGGATCGCTGGTCATATGGTAGTTTTATTCCTAGTTTGTTAAGGAATCTCCATACTGTTCTCCATAGTGGCTGTATCACATTCCCACCAACAGTGCAATAAGGTTCCCTTTCCTTCATATTCTCTCCAGCATTTATTGTCTGTAATTTTTTGATGATGGCCATTCTGATTGTTATAAGGTGATACTTCATTGTAGTTTTGATTTGCATTTCTCTAATAATAAGCGATGTTGAGCATCTTTTCATGTGTTTATTGGCCATCTGTGTATCTTATTTGAAGAAATGTTTGTTTATATATTTTGCCCATTTATTGATTTGGCTGTTTGTTTTTCTGATATTGAGCTGCTTACGTATTTTAGAGATTAATCCTTTGTCAGTTGCTTCATTTGCAATTATTTTTTCCCATTCTGAGGGTTGTCTTTTCATCTTGTTTATTGTTTTCTTTGCAAAAGTTTTTAAGTTTAATTAAGTCCCATTTGTTTATTTTTGTTTTGATTTCCATTACTCTAAGAGGTGGGGTCATAGAGGATCTTGATGTGATTTATGGCAAAGACTGTACTTCCAATGTGTTCCCTAAGAGCTTTATAGTTTCTGGCCTTACATTTAAGTCCTTAATCCATTTTGAGTTTATTTTGTGTGTGGTGTCAGGAAGTGTTCTAGTTTCATTCTTTTATATGTACCTGTCCAGTTTTTCCAGTACCACGTATTGAAGAGGATGTCTTTTCTCCATTGTATATTCTTAGATCCTTTGTCAAAAATAAGGTGCTCGTAGATACGTGAATTGACTTGGAGTTATTTGAGGATCCATAGTCAGGATTCAGGGCCTCTGAAACTTTGAGAGTCTCTGTTCTAAGAGTCTCTGTTTGATTCTGAGGGCTTTGGAGGTCTGTGTTCAGGATGTGAGCTCTCTAACTTCTTTCAGGTTTGTGACTCAAGGTTTTGCCTTTAAAGTAGTGGTTTGTGTTCACAGTGTAAAGTCTTTGAGGATTTAAGGTTCGAATCTCAAGTCAATGTGGGTCTGTGTCCAGGGTGAGAGGTCTGGAACAAGAAACCCAACTCCTAGATGAGTCATCTGTGGAGTCAGTCCT
>NW_011494903.1:495487-498212 GCF_000754665.1 Bison bison bison
TAAGGTATGAGGTCTCTGATCTCTCTAAAGGCATATGTTCTATGTTTTCAGTCTTAGATACTCAGAGGTATATGCTCATGTTCTCTGAAAATTTTCAGGGTCAGTCCAGATGTTTGAGTCTGAGGTAACTGCTGGTATGTGTTCAGGTGTAAGATCTCTGAAATTTTTTCAGGGTCTGCATTGTAAGGTTTGAATCTGAAGTAATTGAAGACCTATGATCAAGCTGTGAAGTCTTTGAAATTTAATCCTGGATCCCAAGCTTCAGAGGTATTTGTGCTCTGTATTCAAAGAGTAAGGTCCTTCATCTTTTAAGTACTAGGTTCCTAGTTTTGTTTGTTTGTTTAGTCTGAGTTGTTTAGACATCCTTGTTCAGGGTGTGAGGTCTCTGAACTCTTTTAGGGGTCTGTATTTCAAGGTTCTGGAGGTCTGTGATCAGGGTTTAAGAGGTATCTAAACTTATTAACTGTGCTCCAAGGTTTCATCTGAAGTTTTGAGGGTCTATGTTGTAAGATTTGAATATGAAGTACTTGTGGGTCTCTGTCAGTTTATGAAAGTTTAAATCTGAGATATTTGGAGATCTGTGTTGAGGAAGAAGGGTGTCTGAAATTTTGAAAGTCAGATTTGAATGTAAGAGATTTGGAGGTTTGTGTTATGTGTGCACATTCTCTGGACTCATTGAAGCCTGTGTCCCTAAGTTTGAATATGAGGTATATGGGGATCAGTGTTAAGAGTATGAGCTCTCCAAATTCTTTGAGGGTATATGTTCAGGGTTCTTGGAAGGTTGTGATCAGGATGTGAGAGGTGTCCAAACTTATTAACTGTCTGTGCTCTCAGATTTGATCTGAAGTATTTGGGGGTCTGTGATCTGGGTATGAGGTCTTTTGATGCTTTAAGGGCATTGGTACCAAAGTTTGATCATGCTCTATGGGGCGGGCTTTGAGTTCAGTGTTAGAGGTTCTGAAACACTTTGATGGTCTGCCTTCCTAGATTTCAGTCTGATGTTATGGGGAATTTGAGTTTGTCCCTTAGGTCTCTGAAATCATTGAGCGTCTCTGTTTCAAACTTTTAGTCTGAAGTGTTTGAAAGTCTATGAGCAGGGCATGAAGTCTCTGAATCCTTTGAGAGTCTCCACTGCAACTGGAGAGTTTGTGGTATTAGGAGATTTGTGTTAGGAATATGAAACCACTGAAATCTTATATTGCCTATGTTCCAATGTTTGAGTTGGAGGAGATATTAGTCAGTGCCCAAGCTATCTGGAATTTTATGGGGCCTGTTTCCCAAGTATTAATTCTGAGAAATTTGGGAGTCTGACTTCAACATGTGAGGTCTCTGTTTATGTGAGGGATGTATGGTCTTTGTTCAGAAGAGAAATCTTTTGCTGTCTCTGTTCCACAGCTGAATCTGAGATATTTGGTTTCTGAATTTAAGCTGTGAAGTCTATGTTATCACTGTGGTTTTGTCTCCCATTTTTGAGCATGAAGTATTTTGGACTAAGTGTTCAGAGTAAGAAGTCTGTGAACTCACTGAAGGTCTGTTTTTCAAAGTTTTAGTCTGAGGTATGTGGGGGAAGTGTTCAGAGTGTGAGGTCTCTGACCCCTTTGGGGGTTTGTATCCTAAGATTACTTCTGTGTTATTTGGTGTGTGAGTTCAGAGATCTTTTTGAGGTTTGGTATCCTGAGGTTTCCCTGGTAAAGACAGACAGTAAAGAGTCTGCCTGCAATGTGGGAGACCTGGGTTTGATCCTTAGGTGGGGAAGATCCCCTGGTGAAGGAAATGGCAACCCACTCCAGTATTCTTGCCTGAAAAATCCTATGGACAGAGGAATCTGGCAGGCTACAGTCCATGGGGTCGCACAGAGTGGGACACGACTGAACAACTAACACTTTCACTTTCATCCTGAGGTTTAAGTGTGAGATGCTTGGAACTCTAGAACGGGATGTCTCAAAACTCACTGAGGGGCTATGTCTTAAATTTTTAATTGATTATATGTGAGGATCTGTGTTTAGCTTCTGAAATCATTGAAGATCTTTGGTTCAGGTTTTGAATCTGAGCTTTTTGGAAGTCTATATTCAAGATAAGCAAGCTCCAAAATCTTTCAGGGCCTGTCTTGTGAGGTTGGAGTTTGAGATGTTTTGCAGTGTTTGTACAGAATGTGAGGCCTCTGACTTGAAGTACTTTTTTCACAGAATTGAGCCTGAGGTATTGGGTTCTGGGTTTAGAACATAAATTCTTTGAATTCTATGAGGATCTGTTTACTAAGAGTGGAATCTAGTATATTTGTAGGTCTGTGTTCAGGATGTGAGTACTCTGAAACCTTTGACAGTCTATATTGCAAATTTGAGTCTCAGGTATTTGGGGTCAGTATCCCATGGAGAGAGGAGCGTGACAGGCTATAGCACATGGGTTCGCAAGAGTCAAACACGACTTAGTGAATAAACCATCACCACCACCATCATATAGGTTGTAAATACTCACAACTCTTTCAGTGTCTGATGCTTTCATATTTTCTTTATCCGTGTTCCAAGGCTGAACCTATAAGATTTGGGGTTCTGTATTCAGGGTTAGAAGACTGTGATGTTATTGAGGGTTTGTCTTCAATTGTCTGAGTATGAAGTATTTCGGGGTTGGTGTTTAGGGTAAGAAGTCTCTGAACTCATTGAAGGTCCGTTTTTCAAAGTTTTTATCTAAGGTATTCAGCTCAAGTGTTCAAGATGTAAAGTCTCTG
>NW_011494903.1:498312-501326 GCF_000754665.1 Bison bison bison
AGCTCTTTGAGTAGTTGTGCCCTAAGTATGCTTCTATGTTATTTGGTACCTAACTTTGGGACATGAGGTCTTTGATTTTTTTTTGAAGGTTCTGTGATCCAACATTGGAATCTGAGGTATTTGGGACTTTGTCTTTAGAATATGGTATCTCAGAAGGTCTGTGTCTTAAAGTTTTCATTGATGTATTTGGGGATTTAGAGTGTGAGGGTTCTAAAATCATTGAGGGTCTTTGGTATAAATTTTGAATCTGAGTTTTTGGAGTTTGCATTCAGAGTGTGAGAGTTCTGAACTCTTTGAGGGGCTATGTTGTCAGGTAAGGGTCTTAGGCGTTTGGTGCTACATCTCAGGGTATGAAGTATCTGAGTCCTCTCTATCTGAGTATCTTTTAAAAAATAGGATTGAGTCTGAAGCATTTGAACATCTATATATGGAATGTAAGGTCTTTGAAGTCTGTGAGGGCCTATATCTTAAGATAATGAATTTGATATATTTGTGCATCTGTGTTTAGAGTTTTCATTTTGTGAAATCTTTTAGGATCTGTGTTCCAAGGTTTGAGGTGTTTTATATCTGTGTTCTGAGTGTTAGCACTCACAGATCTTTTAAGGCCTGTGTTTTAATGCTTATATGACATATATAGGTTATTTTTGAAAGAAGTAAGTTCTCTGAATTTGCTGAAGACCTGTGGCCCAAGGTTGGAGTCTCAGATATTTGTAAGGTATTTGTGAGACCTCATCCTGAGTATGAGGTCTGTGAATTTACTGAGGGCCTGGGTTCCAAATTGAATCACTAGTATTTGGAGGCATGTGCTCAGTTGTGATGACGCAGAGCACTCTCATGATATGTGTTCCAAGGTTGTAGTATGAGATATTTGGGGTTTCTTTTCAAGGTTGGAGGTGTCTGACCTCTTTGAGGATTTGTTTCCTAAATTTGCTTCTTAAGTTTCTTTTAGTATCTAAGTTCAGAGTGTGACATCTCTAGACTTTTAGAGGATTGGTGCTCCAAGATCTGTGTGTATGGTTTTTAGGTATTTATCTTCAGGATATAAAAACCCCTGAAATTTTGAGGGCCTGTGTTCCAGCCTTAGAATCAAATGTGTGTGGGGGTCTCTGAGCAGAGAGTGAGAGGTCTCTGAACTAATTAAGTGTGCTCTAATGTTCAAATGCAAATTATTTGGGGGTCTGTGTTCAGAGTGTGAGATCACTGAGTTTTTGAAGGTTTTTTTTTTTTCATAGGGTTGAGTCTGAGTTATTTTGTGTTCTGTATTTAGAGTTTGAGGTCTTGAACTCTTTGAGTGTGACATAAAATTCTGAGTTCGATGTATTTGTGGTTCTTCATTTAGGGTTTTGGTCTCCAAAGTCATTGAGGGCATGTGTTACAAGATTTGAGTCTGAGGTATTTGGAATCTGTATTCCTAATAAGCATTTACAGATATCTTAGGGTCTATGTTTTAATATCTAAATACGAAGCATATGGATTCTAGGTTTAGGGTGTGAGATCTCTGTATTCTTTGAACATTTGTGTCACAAGATTGGAGTCAGAGGTGTTTGGAAATCCCTGTTCTGGATGTGAAGTCTGTGAACTCTAGAAGGTCTGCATTCCAAATATTACAACTGATATATTTTAAGGCATGTATTCAAGTTACTTCCCAGGTGGCTCAGTGATAAAGAATCTGCCTGCCAGTGTAGGAGATGCAGGAGATGTGGGTTCAATCCCTGGGTTGGGAATATCCCCTGGAGTAGGAAATAGCAACCCACTCCAGTATTCTTGCCTGGGAAATCCCAGGGACAGAGGAGCCTTGCAGGTTACAGTCCATGGGGTCGCAAAGAGTCGGACAGAACTAAGGAACTACGCACTCACACACGCACATTCAAGCTGTAAGACGCAGAACTCTGTCAGGCTTTCTGTTCCAAGGTTAGCATCTGACGTGTTTAGGTCAGTGTTCAGAGTGCGAGGTCTGGGAACTTTTTTAAGGTTTTTGTCCTAAGTTTGATCCAGAGGTTTTAGTGTCTCTCTTCAGAGTATGAGGTCTCTGAACTCTTGGAGGTTCTCTGTTCCAATGTTTGAGTTGTGGTGTTTGAGAATTTATATTTAGGGTGAGAAGCCTCTGACTTATTTGAGGGCCTGTGTTTCAGGGTTTGACTCTTGAGGTATTTGTAGGACTGTATTCATGAAGTGAGCAGAGTGTGAACTTATTAAGTATCTAGGCTCCAAGGTTTGAATCTGAAGTATTTTGGAGTTCAGGTTCAAAGTATGAAGTCTCTGAACTCTTTGAAGTTCTTTTTTTCATAGAATTAAGTCTGAGGTATCTGTGGTCTGAGTAAGGTCTTTGAACTCGTTGAGAGTCTGTGTCCCCGCATTTGAGTATGGGGTGTTTGGGGTTTTGTTTAGGGTGTAAACATTCACAAATCTTTAAGGCCTGTGTTTTCGTATTTGAATATAAGTTTTATGGGTTCTATGAGCAATAGTGGGGTCTTTCAACTTGTGAGGGACTGTGACCAAAATATGAATCTGAGTTATTTCTGGTCTGTGTTCAGTTGAGAGATCTTCAGGATTCTTTCAGGCTTTGTGTCACAACATTTGAGTCTGAAAGGTTGGAAGTTTATGTTTTGGGTCTGAGGACTATGAACACTTGACGAATTGGGTTCCAAATATTGTTTCTGAGGTGTTTAGAGGTGTGTGAACAGGTTGAGTGGTCACAGAACTCTTGCAGAGTCCGTATTCCCAGGTTGGAGTCTGAGGTGTTTGAGTCAGTGTTCAAGGTGAGAGAGAGGTCTTTGAAATTTTTGAGAATTTGTGTACTAAGTTTTCTTCCGAAGCTCTTTGGCTCTTTGCTCAGGGTGTGAGTTTTCTGAACTCTTTGGGTGTCCGTGTATGAAAATCTGAGTTTGTAGCATTTGGAGGATTTATGTTTAGGATGTTAAGTTTCTGAATTCTTTGAGGGTTTATGTTCCAGCATGTAAATCAGTTATTTGCAGGTCTGTTTTCAAGGAGTGAGGAATGTGTGAACTTATTGT
>NW_011494903.1:501426-503462 GCF_000754665.1 Bison bison bison
TTGTCTATGCACGAAGGTTTGAACCTGACATATTTGGGGGTTTGTGGTCAGGATGAGAGATCTCTGACCTGTGACCTCTTTGAGGGTGTTTGTCCCAGTGTTTGATTCTGATGTATAAGGGTGTGAGTTCATGATTTGAGGTCTCCAGACACATTGATGATCTGTATTCCAAGTTTGAGTATGAGATAATGGGAGGTCTGTGTTCAGTCTCTATGATCTTGTCTCCATTTCAAGATTTTAGTCTGATCTGCAGAGCGTTAGTTAGGTTCTGAACACCTTGAGGATGTGTGTCCCATTGAGGCAGTGGATAGTATGTATTCAGGTGGGCATCTCTGAATTTTAGAGTATGTATGTTTCAAGTTGGAGTGTGAGCTCTTGGGGGTATGTATCCAAGATGTGAGGTCTCTGAACTCTTTGATGGTCTGTGTTCCAAGTGTTGAGTCAGTAGTGTCTGGGGATTTGTGTTCAAGCTAGAAGTCTCTGAAATCTTGTAGAGCCTGTGTTGAGCTGGAGGTATTGGTTGTCATTGTTCAAGGTGTGAGGTATATGAAATTTTAGAGTCTTTTGTGAGGATTGAGCCTGATACATTTGGTAGTCTGGTTTCAACACATTAGATCTCTGAAATTTTAGAGACACAAACCTGTGTCCAAGGTTTGGGTGTGAAGTATTTAGGGTACAGACATAAAGGTCCAGATTGTGAAGTCTCTGAAATCTTTGCATATCTGTGTTCCAAGATTGAATCTTATGCATTTGGGGTTCTGAATTCAGGGTGTGAGGGTCCTTATCTCATTAAGAATCTGTCTATCAATATATGAGCCTAAAGTATTTTGGATTCTATGTTCAGGATGTGTACTCTATGAACTCATTGAGGGTATATTTCTCAAGGTTTTGGTCTGAGGTGTTTGAGGCAGGCAATCTCTAAATTCTTTCAGAGTCTGCACCCTAAATTTGCAAATGAGTTTTTGGATGTATCAGTTCAGGGTGTGGGACCTTTGATCTTTTTGAGGTTTTGTGTCCCAGGGTTTAAGTCTGAAGTTTGGGAGTCTGTGTTTAAACTGTGATTTCTGAACTCTTTGAGGTTCTGTATATTAAAGTTTTAATGAATGTATTTAGGGAATGTGTATTTAGGATGTGAGGTCTCTGAAATCATTAAGGGCCTGTCATACAAATTTTGAATCTGAGCTGTTTAAGCATCTGTATTCAGGATGTGAGTGCCCTGAACTCTTTAAGCATCTCTGTATTTCTGTTACAAGACCTGAGATATGATATTTGGAGGTAGGTGTTAGAGTGAGAGTCTCTGACTCTTTGAAGTTTTTTTTTTTTTTTTTTTTTTTTTGCAGGATTGAGTCTGAGGCGTATACGTAGGGGACTTTTTGCATAGTATGAGGTCTTTGACCTCTTTGAGAATCTGTGTCCTAAGAATCTGAGCTTGGTGTATTTGCAGACCCATATTAGGGTGTAAAGTCTCATGTACAATATTTACAGATCTGTGTTAGGATGTACATTTGGGGAGTCCCTTGGAATTTTTTGAAGACCGGTGTTCTAAGATTTGAGTCTGGCATATGTGACAATCCGTGTTTAGACTGTGATGTCCCTGAACCCTTCGAAAGTCTGTGATTTAACTGATAAATTTGGGAATCTGTTTTTAGGACATGAGGTCTCTGAACTCAGTTGAGGGTCTGTGTTGCAAGGTCAGAGTCTTTGAGGGTGTGTACATGGTCTCTGATTCCTTGAAGGCCTTTGTCTTAGAATGATCCCCGCCATCTTTAAAGTCATTTTTAAAGCCTTTGAGGTCTGTGTCCTAAGATTTCAAACTGATGCATGTGCAGGTCTGTGTTTAAGATGTCAGGTCTCTCAACCCTTTGAGCATCTATGTTTGGTATATTGAGTCTCTGGTGTCAGGATCTGTGTTCAAGGTATAAGCACTCACAACTCTTTTAAGATCTGTGGTTTAAAGTTCGAATCTGAGACATTTGGGTTCTGTGTTCAGTCAGTGTAGTCTCTGAACTCATTAAGTTTTGATGACCCAAATTTAA
>NW_011494903.1:503562-506300 GCF_000754665.1 Bison bison bison
GGGTTTTTAGGTTTCTGATCTCCTTGAGAATTTTGTCACAAAATTTGATTCTGAGGTATTTGGAAATTGTGTTCTGGGTGTGAGGTCTGTGAACTCTTTGAGGGCCTCAGTTTCAAATATTGTGTCTCAGGTATTTGGAAGTGTTTCTTCAGGTTGTAAGACTGTAGAACACTGTAGTTTGTGTTCTCAGGTTGGAGTCTGAGGTGTTCAGGGTCTGTGCTTGAAATGTGAGATCTCTGAACTCTTTGAGGATCTGTGTTCTAAAATTTGAGTGTGTGGCTTTTGGGGGGTTGTGTGTTGAGGATGTGAAGTCTCTAAATTCTTTGTAGGCCTTTGTTCCAAATTTTGAATCAGAGGTATTTGGGATTCTGTATTCAGGGAGTAGGAAGTATCTTAATTCATTGTCTATGAACCTGCCTACTAATGCAGGAGACATAACAGATGTGGATTTGATCCCTGGGTCAGGAAGATCCCCTGGAGGAGGCCATGGCAACCCACTCCAGTATTCTTGCCTGGAGAATCCCCTGGACAGAGGACCCTGGCAGGCCACAGTCCACAGGGTCACAGAGAGTCAGACATGACTGAAGTGATTTAGCATGCACCCATGTGTTCCAGGATTGAATCTGAAGGTTTCTGAGGTCTACATTCAGATGAGAAGTCTCTGAACTCTTTCAGTGTGTTTTTCCCAAGGTTTTATTGTGACATTTTGGTGGATGCATTCAGAATTAGAAGTTTCTCAACACTTTGATGATCTTTGACCAAAGTTTTAGTTATTGGGGAAATCCGTGTTCAGTGCATATGGTCTCTGAACTCATTGACAACCTGTTTTTCAGGGATTTATTCCCAGGTATCTGGCATTCAGTGTTCAATGTATAAGGTCTATGAACTCCTTGACAGCCTGTGTTCCAAAGTTGGAGTCTGAGGTATTTGTCTGGCTAAAGGTAAAGGTCTCTGAATACTTTGAGGATCTGTGTTTCAAGATTTGGGTGTGTAGTATATGGAGATTTGTGTTCAGGGTGTGGGTTCTCTTCATTGCTTCAGGGTCTGTATCCTAAGCTTTGAGTTGGATGTATTTGTTTCTGTGTTCAGAGTATAAGGTCTCTGAATGTTTGCACCCTCTGTTCCAAGGTATGAATCTGGGGTATTTGGGTACAGTGGTCAAGCAGTGAAGCACTTGGAATTTGATGGGGTCTGTTTCGTAAGGTTTAAGTTGGAGATATTTGGGAATCTGAACTTTTAGATGGTTTTTATCTCAATATTGGAATCTTAGATATTTGAGAGTGTAAAGTCCCAGAAATCTGTGATGTTTTGTCCCAGTGTTTGAGACTAAGATAACTGTGAGTCTGTATCTGGGATATGATTTCTCTGAACTCTTTAGGGGCCTGTGTTCCAAAGGATGAGTGTGAGGTTATTGAGAGTTTGGCTAAGGAAGTGAGGTCTGTAAGTTATTTGAGAACTACATTCTAAAGTTTGAGGTTTAGGTAACTAGGGATCTCTTTTCAGGGTGTGACCTCTCAAATCTTCGAGACTCAAGATTTGAGTTTCAGTTATTTGGCAGTTTGATTTCAGGGTGTAAAGTGTGAATTTTCTCATGGTCTGTGTTCCAAGGTTTGATTCTAAGGTAATTGGGGAATTTTCAAGGGGTGAGTTTTCTGAACTCATTTAGGGCCCTTTCCAAGATTTAAATCTGAGATATTTTGGAACTGTGTTCAGAGTATTACTCTCACAACTTTTAGAGGATCTCTGTCCCAGGTTTGAATCTAAGGTATTTGTTGAGTCTGCACTCAGGGTATGAGGGCTCTGATATCTTTGAGAGTCTGTATTCCAAAGGAGAGGGTGGGACAAGTTGAGAGAGTAGCTCTGAAACTTATACATTACCACATGTAAAATAGATAACCAGTGGGAATTTTCTGTATGAGGCAGGGAGCTCAAACCCAGTGCTCGGTGACAACCTAGGGGCGTGGGAAGTGGGAGGGAGGTTCAAGAGGGAGAGGAAATATGTATACCTGTGGCTGATTCATGTTGATGTATGACAGAGACCAACACAATATTGCAAAGCAGTTATCTTCCAGTTTAAAATAAATAATTTTTTTTTAAATTTAAAAGACAAAGTTTGATTCTGAGGTATTTGGGAATCTGTTTTCAGGTTGGGAGATCACTGAAATCTGTGATGGTGTGTGTCTCAAAGTTTGAATCTGAGTTGTTGAGGTGTCTTTATTCAGAGTGTGAGGTCTCTGAATCTTGTAAACACCTTTGTCACATCCCAAGGTTTCAATTCTGCATAACTGGAAGTCTGAAGTAATAACATGTAGTACCTGAACTCTTTGAGGGTCTGTCCTAAGGTTTGAGTCTGAGGCCTTTGGTGGTCTGTTTTTAGTATGTAATACTTCTGAACAAATCTTAGTCTGTATTCCAAGGTTTGATTCTGAGGTTTAGGGGGTGTATATTGAATGTGAATTTTCTGAGCTCTTTTGGATTCTGTGTTCCAATAATTGATTCTGAGGTAATTTGGGATCTGTTTTTAGGAAATGAGGTTTATGACCTCATTTAAAGCCCCTTCCAAGGTTTGAGTCTGAGGTATTTAAAGACTCTGTTGAAGGTGAATCTCTGAACTTTTAGAGGATCTGTACACCAGGATTTGAGTCTGAGGCATTTGGGGTTTTGTATTCAGGATGTGTGGTCTGAAGTCTTTGAAAGTCTGTGTTCCAAGGTTTGGGTATGAAATAATTCAATGTAGG
>NW_011494903.1:506524-506626 GCF_000754665.1 Bison bison bison
AGTTTCTAATCTGAGGTATTTGGGAGTTCATGTCAAGATACAAGGCCTTTAAACTTATTGAGTATTTGTGTTTTAAGATAGAGTCTTTGATATTTGTGGCTT
>NW_011494903.1:506726-509258 GCF_000754665.1 Bison bison bison
GGAGTTGAATGTGAGGGGATCTGTGTTCAGGAATGAGATCTCTGAATTCTTTGGGATTCTGTGTTCCAAGATGTATATCTGAGATAACTAAATGAAGTGCCATCTCCTATTGAGAGCCAAGGGGTAGAAGGAACTTCATTTTTTTATATCATAAGCACATTTCCAATGTAGGGTCTATAAATTAAAATATCTTGAATGAACCTTGCTTATTATAGATTTCCAGTATATCTTCCAAGAAAAGAAAATGTTTGTCCTGAAGCTATTGTAATGGTTGTTTTTTAAAATTCAGCACATAATTGACAGGAAAACTGTTTCTGGGAAAAATATATTGTTTACAGTAACACAGATATGTCTTCCATTAGTAGTTGTTTTAGAAGACCTCTTGTGTATATCATATTTTTCCAAACCAAATTATACTCTTAATTCTGAGTGCATTTTTAAAAAATCAGGACTATGTTTAAAGAACACCTCAAATACCACATTCTGTACAAAACCTTGGTCTTATAGATGCTAGAAAATGTTACCTAAAGCTTTTTTGGAAAATCACCCCACTCACATATACACACACACCCCACCTCTAGCCAAAAGCAAACTGAATTGCTTACCCTTCTTCACTCTGGTGGCATTATCAGAACACATATTTCATGTGAGACTTCATTTCATGCTGTCTGCTGTGCCTCCTCCCACTGAGGGCAGGAACAGGGATATCTTCTCTCAGTATCTTTTGATACATACCATGGTGCCTGACCCACAATGGGTGGTAGATATTAATGCTGTTATTTTTTTCGTCCATTTTTCTAATAAGTCATCATGCCTTTAATCCTCTTTACTTCAATCCACTCTATCATGTCACTGACAGTGTTGATCTGGTTTGAAAAGAAGTGTTTCTTAAAGGGTCTGTGGTGGACACTGTGACACATCACCCAGATCCCCCTCCCAGAGCAGGGCTTAGTTCCTCAGCTGCTTTTGGCAGACAGCTGTCAGCCTCTTCAGGGATTGTCCAGCTGCAGAGAGCTGCTTCACTCAAGGTCACACTCTTTTCCCAGGTGGCCCACATTTAATGACTGATCAGTAAGGGAGTATAAAGGTGTGACCATCTAGACCCAACCTGGGATAACTCTGATGGGTCATTCAAGAACTCTCCAAGGAGACAACCATGGCAGTAATTGGACCTGCATCACAGTTCGACTTCTCCCTCCACCCATTCTATCTATGTTGTCAAATTTGTTGGCTGAAAATTATTCATTCTGTTTTCTTATTATCCTTTTAATGTCTGTAGGATCCCTGTTGATAACTGTATGTATGTTCCTGATATCAGTGATTTGTTTCCTCTCTTGTTCAAGAGGTTTGTCAGTTTTATCTTTTCTAAGATTGGAATGTTGGCTTTGTTAATTTTCTCTACTGTCTATTTTCAATGCAGTTGATTTCTGGTCTTCATTATTTCCTTCCTTCTACTTACCAGGTATTAGCTTTGCTCTTTTCTAGTTTCTTAAGGGGAAACCTTGGGTCATTGATTTTATGTACTTCTTTCCTAATATTATAATTTAAAGCTATAAATCACCCTCTATCTAATCAAATCTAATCAAAACCACTATGAGGTACCATTTCACGCCAGTCAGAATGGCTGTGATCCAAAAGTCTACAAGTAATAAATGCTGGAAAGGGTGTGGAGAAAAGGGAACCCTCTTACACTGTTGGTGGGAATGCAAACTAGTACAGCCACTATGGAGAACAGTGTGGAGATTCCTTAAAAAACTGGAAATAGAACTGCCTTATGATCCAGCAATCCCACTGCTGGGCATACACACTGAGGAAACCAGAAGGGAAAGAGACACGTGTACCCCAATGTTCATCGCAGCACTGTTTATAATAGCCAGGACACGGAAGCAACCTAGATGTCCATCAGCAGATGAATGGATAAGAAAGCTGTGGTACATATACACAATGGAGTATTACTCAGCCATTAAAAAGAATACATTTGAATCAGTTCTAATGAGGTGGATGAAACTGGAGCCTATTATACAGAGTGAAGTAAGCCAGAAGGAAAAACATAAATACAGTATACTAACGCATCTATATGGAATTTAGGAAGATGGTAACAATAACCCAGTGTACGAGACAGCAAAAGAGACACTGATGTATAGAACAGTCTTATGGACTCTGTGGGAGAGGGAGAGGGTGGGAAGATTTGGGAGAATGGCATTGAAACATGTAAAATATCATGTAAGAAACGGGTTGCCAGTCCAGGTTCGATACACAATACTGGATGCTTGGGGCTAGTGCACTGGGACGACCCAGAGGGATGGTACGGAGAGGGCGGAGGGAGGAGGGTTCAGGATGGGGAACACATGTATATCAATTTTTTTTTAATAAAAAAAAAATCACCCTCTAAGCATTCCTTTAGTTCAATTCCATGAACTAAAGGAATTCTACTTTGTCATTTGGCTGAAAATATTTTGTAATTTCCCTTGTGATTTCATCTTTGATCCCTGAATCATTTAAAAGTATGGTGTGTGACCTCCAGATATTTGG
>NW_011494903.1:509358-511913 GCF_000754665.1 Bison bison bison
TGATCTTGCTTGGTCCTTTAAGATTTATTGAGATATGCTTTAAAGGTCAGTCTATGGTCTATCAAGATGAAATTTACAGTGTGCACTTAAAAGGAAGTATATATTCTGCAATTGTTGGGTGGACATTTGTAGATGTCAAATAGGTCTAGGTGGTTGATAGTGGTATTCAAACCTTCTGTGTCTGTACTGATTTTTTTTTTCATCCAGTCATTCTATCAACTGAAGAAAGTATTAAAATTTCCTACTATGAATTTTTTTGTCAATTTTTGCTTCGTGTATATTGAAGCTTTATGATTAGATGCTTACATATTTATTTCTCTTTTATCTGCAGTAATATTTTCTTCAAGTTTACTTTATCTGATTTGTAATAGCCACTCCATCCTTATGTTTTTTGTCTGCATAATGTAACTTTTTCAATTCATTTACTTTTAAACTTTCTATATCTTTAAAGTATGGCCCTTGTGTGTAGCATGTAATAGGGCCTTTTTATCTATTCTGTGTACCTATATTTTAATTGAATTGTTTATACCACTAACATTTAATGAAATAATTGACATGGTTGTTTTTAGGGCTATCAGATTATCAGGAAAGGAGTTTGTTCTGTTTGTCCCCTCTTGGTTTTGTTTTGTTTGCTTGTTTACCTATTCTCTTCCCCCTTCCCTGCCTTCTTTTGGATTATCTGAATATTTTTTATCCACTGCAGAAACCTCAAACTTGGATTGGTATTTAGAATAGCAGTAAAGAGGCATTTACTTCCCAGAGACAACAATGTGGCAGCATCCATCAAAATTAAAAAATGGTCACTCCACCCTTAGGGATATTTGTCTGTTTTGTTCACTGATGTTTCCCTAATCCTAGAACAATCTCTATCCATACAGTAGGTGCTCAGTAAGGGTATACTGAATGATTGAGCTCTTTGACCAAGAAATCCTACTTCTAAGAATGTATAATAAATGCTCACACACACAAACAGAGAGCTGTGTGCACAAGACCAAAGGAGAAAACAACCTGTAAAAACATTAAATGTCTAGTAATAGCCAATGCACTTGGAGGGTAAATGAATGGTGGAGCTTCATACTATACCATGGGGCACAAGTGACATGCACAACAGAATGAGAAGGACAGATCTGTACTAGCTGGGAGGATTTCTTCATGACAGACTATTATTGGGGTACCCGTCAGTAATGCTCATATTGGGACCTTGTGTGTATGTGTGTGCATGTGTGATATACGAGTGCAGAGAAAAACATGTAGAGTGAAACAACCGTAACTGAACCAGTTTTCACCTCTGAGGTGAGGAAGAATGGAGTAGGTGATGATGACCCAATGTGGTCCATACACTTAGATATTATTTGAAGCTTTTGCATTAGGCCATATTTACGTGTTACCTGTGTGTGTATTTATAAGGGAGAGGCATATACTAAAAATACTGGCATTGCAGGGCTGTGTAAGATTGGGGATTTTAGGAACTTAGAGGAACAGGGTCGCAAACTCACAGGGAAATGTAACTATAGGTTACATGAAAGAAATCCTTCATCTCAACTTCCATTTAGACCATAAGTCCTTTGAGAAAAATTCTTATTTTGGAGTTCTTTACAAAATAGTTCTCATGTAGTATTCTCCATATCAACAAAAGGCACCATCACCCATCTTATTACCCAACACAGAAACCTGGTCTCAACGTTGTACACCTCCCTCTCCTTCACCCCAAGTCCAAATGCTTGCTGAGGTCTGTCCATTTCACTTTCAAAATACCTGTCAAAAGACCTACCTCTTTTCATGCCCACTGCTTCCACTTAGTCCAAAGTATCTGTTACTCTCTCTCCCTTTGCCAAAATAGTTTAATAGTCTGCTGAGTTTGTTTTAGTTTGTTTTCCCCTAAATGTGTTGTTTTCTCACATTTGTGTTCACTTCCATGTTTCTCTTTAGAGTGATCAAATAAAATCCTATCATTGATAACTCATTGCTACAACAACCGGTATCATATTTCACTTTATACTTATGGCTTTACTGATACTGGAGGGAGAATTGGGTCTATTTCACTACATATTGATTTCCTATTTTTCCTTTCTCAATCTATATCCTTCTAGAAATCAAGAAAAATGATGCAAGTGATCACGTTCTCAGCATTGCCCAGAAAGTAAAAAGTGCTCTGGGTGAGGCTTACTGATCTCAGCGTTGCTCACAAGCAGTAGTGCCTTATGTGTACCACAGCCTTATCAAATGAGCCCCTAGAGCCCAAACTGGGGGAAAGTCTAGGAAGTCTTAATAAAGACACTTATCTTGACAGTGTTCAGCCTCTCCTTAGGGACCTGTGTTTTGCCTATACTGCCCTGGCATTTTCCAGAACACTCAACAGGCTTCTGCTGACCTTCTATCCCCTCTGCAGTCCTTACCCCACCAGCAGTCAGTATTGCATCTAAAATTTTTTTTTTTTTCTGTTAGTACTTCCCCGGTCACTCACTGATTTCTAACCTGACAAAGATGTCAAAACAATTTGCTACCCTGAAATATTTAGAGGGCTAGGAGAATGAACCTTAAAGAAAAAAATAGTT
>NW_011494903.1:512179-512513 GCF_000754665.1 Bison bison bison
AGTTTTTTTTTTTTTAATTTAGTTTTTATTTTATTTTTTAACTTTACAATATTGTATTGGTTTTGCCATATATCAAAATGAATCCGCCACAGGTATACACGTGTTCTCCATCCTGAACCCTCTTCCCTTCTCCCTCCCCATACCATCCCTCTGGGTCGTCCCAGTGGACCAGCCCCAAGCATCCAGTATTGTGCATCAAACCTGGACTGGTGACTCATTTCGTATATGATATTATACATGTTTCAATGCCATTCTCCCAAATCATCCCACCCTCTCCCTCTCCCACAGAGTCCAAAAGACTGTTCTATACATCAGTGTCTCTTTTGCTGTCTCG
>NW_011494903.1:512613-513806 GCF_000754665.1 Bison bison bison
TTCACACTCAAGAATACCATGTAATATATGGTGTAGTTTCTGTGGGAGAAGGAAAACTTTTTGTCTTCCCTCTCTTAGGTTCTTCACCTGGAGCCCTGCAAATTAGACTGGCAAAAGACAGACTACTAACAAGAAAAAACAAACAGAAGCTACTAAGACCGCCATCCAAAACCCATGGGAGCACTCAACAATGAGTAACTCAAAGGTGGCAGTTAGAATTTGGAGTCTGTATACCTAACTTAGGAGGGGAAAGGGAGATGGAGAAAGGGAACTTTCGGAAAAACAAATGACTTTTTGGAACGATAAATGGGCCCTTAGGAGAATAGATGGGAGATATAATAGTCTTGTGACAATGTTGGATGTGGACTTCTCCCAGAGAAGATAAAAGTTGCTTCTAAGGAGGGTATTTATTACCACAGAGTTCTTTTGAGTTCTTTAGAAAGGCTCTGATTTGAAGCAGATAGGAGATTTCAGAAACTCAGATTCCTTTCAGTTCAAAATAATTCTCATACCAAAGCAGCATATTTCAGGGTAACGTGACACTGATCCCCTTTATTTCCTTGTAGGCTTTTGCTATTCATTGCTAAACATATCCCTTAATAATAAACATGTTAAACATCAATGGGTCTGAGCTTTTATTCTGATGTCTCTTGACTTCTCTTTCTGCCTTTATTGCTTCTTCCCCTCCTCATCCCTGTTCCCCTGTCCCTCACACTCTCACATCCCCCACCCACATCCACTCAGCTGTTACAAGCTCACTTCCCTTGGCTCTGTGTCCTGGGATAAGAACCCTGGGCTACCTTCTGTGCTTATCCCACCAGGACAGGATTCCTGTTTAATGAAGTGACTTTTGCGGAGTTCTTCCAGAAAACAAATCCAATTTTAGTTTTGAGTAAAGAAAAGAATGGTTGAATGCATGAATGCACTTCAAGGATGACTGACTGGGGTCAGAGGTGCCCACTGTGCTTCTGACTGAGATTAGAGGTGAATGGGAAACAAAACTACAGGAGCTCACACAGGTCAGTCCCTGTCACTAGAGCAGGGATACAGTTGACTGAACAAGCCAATCCCTTCAGGGAGAAGAGGGCAGGGAAGAGTCTGGTATAATGTCATTTATAGAAGATCACAAATGCTCCAAGATAGGTTCTAGCTCTCATCACACTCCTGTGCTGAAGCCTCACCTCCTTAGTGCT
>NW_011494903.1:514212-514378 GCF_000754665.1 Bison bison bison
TCCTGTTCTACTCATTCCAGGGCCAATGTCTTCCCAAGGACTCACAGTCTTCAGGCCAATTCAAAGTAGACAAACAGGACCGTGGGTACTGAGATCCATGATGGAGGCCACAGAGAAAGAGGACACCAAAGCTGGAGAGTGGGCTAAACAACAAGGTCCTACTGGG
>NW_011494903.1:514478-515937 GCF_000754665.1 Bison bison bison
ATGCATATATATATAAAACTGAATCACTTTGTCATACAGCAGAAATTAATGCAGCGTTGTAAGTCAACTAAAATAAATTTTTTTTTTTAAAAAAAAAAACTGGAAAGTGGGTGTCTGCCTAGAGCCCACATGGAGTCTGGGAGGATGGGGTTTTCAGATTCCCATCCCCATCAGGGATAGTGTTAACTCCCCTGCTCTCTGACCTACAGTTTACAGATCCAATGCAGTCCCTCCCCCCAGTGGATTGTTTCCTCCCTGTGTCCCCCACATCTGCAGCTCCCTTTCCAGTAACTCAGTGGAGTCCTCTATCCACATCAACCCTCACACACCCTGGACTGACTGTCGGTTGCTGTTTTGCTATTCTAGCACCTGGAAATGAATTGTCCTGAACCCTGAATGTTTTGTTGAAATCAAAGGCCAAGTTTTCATTCCTTGGTCTCAGAACTTCCTAGGATGTGGTTCAGAGCCCCTTGCATACATAGGACTCAAATCTGGAGCCAAAAGAGGAATCCAGTATTCCTGCCCCAAGGCAGTCAAGCTTCAGAGCCTTTGCGCTGCCTGGGCCCTGTGTCTAGTCCACACAGCCTTGCACTTGGTTCATTCCTTAGTCTTTGGTGGGGGAGGGGGTTCCTGTTTAAACTAAACCTCATCCTAGAGTCTCTTCATGATCACCCCAAATAAAATATACAGTATCTCACATCATCCCTTACTGTCCCCTTAAACATGTTTTATTTTCCCACCTCCCTTCTACTCTCAGCCCTAGATAAAGGCCAGGTGTTTTAGGGCCAGCCAACAAAGATGAGATTTCTGTAGGATGACCCACTAGAGGAGGACTTGTCTGGCCCTTTTACCAGTAAGAACATGAAGCACGTCACTTGAGATCAGGGATTATCTCAGAAGTCCAGGGCCTAAACCTGAGTGGAAAAGGAGGGCAGACATGAGTGAGACACATTGGTGGGTTGTGCCTGCTCTAGAGATGGGAATAATGAGACCCAGAGGCCAGGACTGGGTCCATTAAAACCTTTGGGGGCTGGGGAACTGTGAGGAAGGCCCCAGAAAATCGCTGCTCTATGTAGCTCTAGACCTGGGGACTGGCACAGGCTATGGCAGGCAAATGGGAAAGGAGGCATGGCTGGGGGTATGGACAAACATGGACACCCACATAAACCTTCTCTGACCAGCATGTTCTGAGACACAGCCTTCCTCACAGGGGTGACCCTCCCCGCAGAGCCAGCCCCTGGGGGCTGCATGGAGAGGGCCTCCCGGTTTACCTGAGTCCTCACCAACTCCTCCAAGAATAGTAATGTCTTGTCACTCAAGGTCATACCTTTGTGTGAGACAGGTCCCACGTCTAGGGGTCTTTACTTTTATGAGCCAGGAATAACATCTACAGGAATTGGGGAGGTGTAGTTTACTTGGATCATCCCCACCTTCTGAGAGACCCAACACAAGCCCCTTG
>NW_011494903.1:516037-516644 GCF_000754665.1 Bison bison bison
CTGGGCTCAAAGATTCCCCTCTCAGATCAAAACTCACAATGATATTAATCTGATTGCTGTCATTGTCACAGTAGATAGGAGATAACCTACTTGTTCAGGCATGGGGCCTGACAAACAAATGATGTATTTTCATCTTCACAGTGTAGGGGGCAGTGGGAGGAGATTTTCATGTGGGCTGTTGAGACAGTCTCCAAGGCATTGTTGGGTGCTGTTGGGGCACAATCCTCATTCATTGTTAAATGAAACCAAAGGACAGTCCACTTGGGGACAAAGTAGAGTGGGAGTGGGTGGTAACGTGTATGCACACCCTAGTGTGTGCAGAGGCCATCTCAGGAGAGAAACCACAAGAAACTGGTTGCCATTAACAGCAGTCAGGGAAAGAAAGCTTATTTTTACTATCCTCTCTTTTGATGCATTTGTGCTTTTTAAAAATTTATTAAAGTATAGTGTTGTGTTAATTTCTGCTATACAGCAAAGTGATTCAGTTATACATATATATTAATATGTATACCTACTCTTTTTCATATTCTTTTCCGTTATGGTTTATCACAGGACATTGAATGTAGCTCCCTGTGCTATACAGTAGGACCTTGTTGTTTATCCATCC